>NC_081570.1:63423340-63697379 GCF_022355385.1 Mustela nigripes
GTATCTAACAATAACAATTGATGGTATCTCAGAGTTGATGAAATACTGTTAACAATAAGAGCTAACATTTGCTGTGCGCTTTGCCTTTGCCTGGTAGTGCTTTTAGGGTTCTTCTTCTTCTGTAGTAAATCATTTAAACTGTTAGCAATCATAGAAGGCGGGTACTATTGCTTCTCCAATTTCAGGTAAGAAAACAGAAGCACAAAAATTATGAACAACATGCTCAATGTTACATATGTTGACTTATTTAGTGTTACTTGACCACCCTGAGTCGGTGGATAGGTTGCTCATAAGAATCTATTTCATTCCAGTAAAGTTCTTGCTGAACACAACTAACTTGCAAGTCCCTCCCCTCAGAAAATGTGCCATTGTCCTTAGTACTAGGACAGGGTGTCCTTCTGTTATCCATTTCTCATTCCAGATGGGGGATTCATGTTTTAAGTGTTATCCTCAGACAAGAGTTGGTTTTCTAAAAAACGTGAATTCATTAAATATTCTCATTAGGTACCATGGAAAAGATGTTGTTCTAAGCAGATTTACTACCATTCAGATCTGCAAGTTGTAGCTCAGAATACGCACATTCTTCTTCCTTCACATTAGGTCCCCTATCCTAACCCTTTCCCCCCCACCTCCTCAGCATACCCACATCAAATCTACACAGAAATTTCCAGGTGAGGTGAATTAGGAGGAAAAAAGAAAAGAATGATTTAATGTGTAGAAAATGTATTTCCCCTAATGATCCAATCTAAAACTTTTCAGATAATTTACCATTTGAATTTAGAAGAGAATAATTTTTGATCCTCTCTTCTTATCTCCTTCATTTTTTAATTTCTTCCACACATATTTACTGAATATCTTCCAAATTCAAGACGCTGTGCTTAATGTTGCCCAAGCTGTTTCTCAGACTTTGTTCATGTTCTCAAAGAGTTCGTTCTTTCTTTCTTTCTTTCTTTCTTTCTTTCTTTCTTTCTTTCTTTTTTGAGAGAGAGGGAGAATGAGAGCTAGCGGGGTATGGAGGGACAGAGGAAGAGAGAGAGAGAATCCTAAGCAGGTTCCATGCAGAGCATGGAGCCCAGCATGGGACTTGATCTCATAACTCTGAGATCATGGCCTGAGCCAAAATCAAGAGTCAGACACCTAAGTGACTCAGCCAACCAGGTACCCCTCAAGGAATTATTACAATCAAAATTATAGGGAACCTTTCCCTCCCTGACCCTCTTCTCCCTCCTCCTCCTCCTTTGCTCTTTCTTTTGTCTTTCTTCTCCATCCACTTCATCTCATCTCACTCTCATTCACCACCTGAAAGCCAGGAAGGGATACAGGTTTTAAGGAAGAAACACTATTTGAGTTGAACTGTATTTGCCCTTGTAGAGATGAGGCTGGTAGAAAATAGCAGGGTACCAATGAGGAGCATTCGGGGCAAAGCCACAGAAACTAGGTAGCAAAGGGGCTTTGGAGAATGTTGAGATGCTGTCCTGATACAGGGAGGGATGAAACAACAGACGGGACATGGAACCTCCAAGCATTCACACTTCCCTTCCTACTTCACTGGTTATAGGAAGAATCAGGTAGGCGGACAGGTCTGGAAGTGTTTTTAAAGATAGATGCTGTACAATATCAATGTCAGGTGGATTCACAGAAGAATAGAGGGTCCCATCGTCATCTTCATGGTTCTCATTCTCGTCATTAGCATGATGCCTCTGGGGATGACTCCCTCCCCAATGACACCAGGTCACCAGAATTTATTCTTATGTTTCAATTCTGTGTCCTGAACACCTTGAAAGTAAGAATTGGATTCTAAGAGACAAATTAATCTCTGTAAGAGTGAAAGATGCCAAACAGATGTCTGAAGGAACCAAAAAAAAGGGGGCTAGTGTTTTCTAAGGTGGTGGAGAATAAAACAAAATCACCCAGTTTGGTTACCTAAGAATCTTCATCGTCTTTGGTTAGTTAGTACCTGTCTTCCCTCTACAGAATGCCAGGGGTAGAGGGAGACAACAATAGGCAGACTGAAAGATGTTTGTTCCCCTAAGTTTAAGAACTTAATGAGAAAAAAAAAAAGAGGTAACTTCAGGGCTATCTGTCCCGATGTCTAATGTACTTATCATGAGGACTGGCCCTTTTAATTATTTTACTTATTTATTTTTAAACATTTTATGTATTTATTTATTTATCAGAGAGAGAGAAAGCACAAGCAGGCAGAGGCACAGAGAGAAGCAGGCTCCCTGTTGAGCAAGGAACGCCACATGGGACTCGATCCCAGGATCCTGGGATCATGACCTGAGCTGAAGGCAGTGGCTTAACCAACTGAGCCACCCAGGCGTCCCAGAACTGGCCCTTTTAAATAAATTTCTCTGTGTCTAACTGCACAGCTATACTGTGAGAGACTTTGCTTTCTGGACCCCTTCATTCTACATACTCAGTACCAATCTTCAGCTTTATCTTGTGTTTCTGAAGAATTTTGATTCCTTTCTGCCATGTGAAAGGACTTATGCTGAAGCAGTATGATAAAAATGAAAGGCAAAATGAGATAAACTGGTTTTATATAATTTTTCAAAATGAAACAAACTCAGTCAATATAGCCATGATTGTTTTCATTTGATATTGTAGCAGTCTGAAAATCAAATCAGGACAGGAAAACCTAACTCCCCTCCTCAAGTAAAATAAGAAAGATAGATGTGTAAGCATACAAAATATCCATTGACAGTTTTCATTATGGTTTTAATATAGGTGTTAGAAAGTTAGGTGTGACCTTTTATCGTGTCATCTACAGACTCATAGTGTTCATGTGAACTTGAACTTCTCTGTAGTGTTTATAACTATATGGAGTCTCCTTTGGGCAAAAAAAATCCCTGAAGAAATTTTGGCCACCTATAATTTCTACCTGGGACTTTGCCCAGGATAAGGTATACTGTGGTGCTCCTGAAAACTCTGTTGCCTTGGTTTTTGTTTGTTGGATCTGTAATTCTTACTAGACTGTTCCTATGTCTGATGCTGACATGTTGACATGGATTCCAAATTCTTAAAGCAGGTTACCATATTGAAGGTTGCTACTTAATTTTTTAAATTTAATTTAATTTTTTTAAATGAAACCATCAGCATTATGTTGTTTAGCTGCATCTTCATTAAATAGAACGACTGTAGAATTGTGGAGCTAAGAAAGGAAGATATGTCCATTTGATCATGTTGGTTCCTGCAAACTGCTGGTAATAGGACTCCATACTATTGATTGACAAATGGCACCGAATATTCTCTAGCAGAAGTGAAAGAATAATTGCTTTATTTTCCCTGAGTGCTAACCAATGGTATCCTGAAGCTGTCTTTTTAGTACTGGAAATAAAGCCAGGATTAAATTTGCCCAGAAATTACTGATTTTGAGGTAAATATAATTATCATGCTTCAGATCAGCCACTTAATTTTCCAAAGAATTATTTTATTGACAAAATGTGTTACAAAATCTATTTAGGGTACCAAAATTTATGGACCAGTCCTCTTAAAGTGTTCCCTCTGGTATGGGTAAAAATTAACAACTTAGTTAATTCATACACTAGATCAAGGGCTTTGGAGTCAGAATATCTGAGTTAAATACCTGTGTTTATTATTTTCTTGCTCTGTAACCTTGGGTAAGTCACTCAACCTCTCTACATCTCTATTTCTTTGTCTGGAAAATGAGGATTACAGAAGCATTTCTCCAACTAATAACACTGACTAAATATTACCTTCTATTAAGACCATGATGATTGTTCATACATGTACACTCTATCTGGACTCTAATCCTAGTGCCCCCACTAGGAGAAGAAAAGCCAACCACTAAAAGTAACAGTTGCAGTTTTCATATTGAGAATTATATGTCAATTAGTGATAATGGATCACTGATGAAGTGGTGCATTTGCTCTAGTCATTGTTTTTCCCACCTCTTCATCCATGGGCCACACCATGTCCAGATGAGTCCCCCAAAAATCAAATCTGATCCTGTCACTCTCACACTGAGACCTCTTCTTTGGATTCTACGGCGTAAGTCCAGACTCCTCGATGTGATATACAAGACCTTCCTTCCATAGTCAGATCCCTTTCTGTCTCTCTAGTTCCACTCCTTCTGCCCTCCTCAAAGCCTACTCCTGAAATGTATTTCTTTTAGGTCATCACATTTTCTTCAGGAGCTTTGTGGCTTCTGAAATGCTGCTTATTCTTTTATGTTGACCTTGTTTGACATTCACTACTCTCTTCTTGATGACCTCAATGATTCTATCACCAGTTATGCTGCCTAAGTATGAACTCTACTGATTTAGGTCTGGCCCCCTCTTATTACCTCCCTTTTCTCACCCCCTCCCAACAAATGGATGATGTTTTCCTCAGAGTTCACTATAGTTTAATAAGCAGGATCCAGTTTGTTGATTCAATAGATAAATAAAACAAATGAAGATTTTATCTGTATACTCCGAGCTTTGCTAATTTATCCTTATACAAATGAGAAGAAGCTTTATTGTATTTTTGGAGAACCACACTTGGAGCTTGGCCAATGACACAAGGTAGAATTAAATTGATGACACAATTTTCTATATGGAAGAAGAATTTGTATTTAATAAGGTCACAAATATGTAACGGGTAGACTTGTCAATGTGTGAAGTGTTTGAGCACTGATATAAATAAACAATCAGCACAAATATTTATTATTGGATAGATGACAGCATATGGACAAAAATATATATAGTTTTACCCTGGAAAACAACTTACTTTGGTAATTAAATAATGCTGCTTAAATGGAAAAAATACAGCTTTAGACTATTGTTAATCATTTATGAAAAAGAAACAAAAAATCTAGCAACTGACTAAATTAAAAGGTAAAGAATTTATCCTGAGGTTAAACACTAATTCTGTGGTAGAAAGAATAAAAACATACAAACATTAATACAGCTTGCAAATTTGCTAGGTACAAATATTTGCTATTGTTTTCTCCCTAAATCCTAAATTCTGTGTGGATTTTATTTTGAGATAGGTATTTCTGCTATAAGTCTGATAAATGATATTCCAACTCTAAAGAGCAAGCAACTGGAATGCCACATTTTTGATGCATATTTTTGCAGCACAGAGGGGATTAAATTCTAAATGTCTCAGCTGTTAAAGGCCCCTTCAGACTTGCCCAAAATGAGGAACAAAGAAGGAGAAAGCGTTCCCTAAAGCAATTCATCAGATCTATTTGGGCACAGTGACATTCTCTCAGAGCTTGTGTGGATAAGTTTCACTGAATAGTTCAAGGGTGTGCAGCTGCCTGGAATATTGAGAAAAGATATCTCCAAGTTTTTATCATGAATTACATGGGCTGGCCAATTCTTACCAACTGGCTAATGGCCAACAAGGCTCTGACAATTAGTAGTTATAATGATAATATCTCCCATTTTTGAGCACTCACTGTGTGCCAGAATGGAGCATTTTCCACCTGTTGTATTGTTTTAAGTTTGTACTTCCTTTTTTTTTTTTTTTTTTTTTTTAAGTAGGCTTCATGCCAAACTCATGACTCTGAGATTGAGAGTCACAAGCTCTACGGACTGAGCCAGCCAGATGCCCCGAAAGTGCATACTTCTAATCTTAGAGGAAAGACCTATTAAATGTATTTCCTATTTTTGCAGTATGAAAAGTTTGTCAGACTGAATCTTCTCCATTATAAATTTGATGAGTATTTAATTGTTGCTTTTTCTTACCTAGTTGCTGGTTGTTGGATCTAGGAGATGCCCTGATTACTTCATTAAAGGTAGCAGTGATCGCTTCCATTAAGCGGATTGTTAGACACAGAGCAGAAAAATAAGTAGAGTCTTCAAATTTGCTGAGTGTTGCTGGACTCAAAACAATTGCTTGAACAAGTCACTGATGGGATAAACTTAAGTAACTAGAAACAAGGCATTGTGGTGTGTTAGATGGCAATATCAAATATGATGACATGATTGATACATTTTCACTTGATTGGAAAGTGCACCAAGTTTTAGGACTATAAAGCATAACACTTTTATGCATTTATCCTTTCATTATCCTAATGTAAGATGGATGGGACAGATAGTTGCATCTGACCGAATGTATGTGGCTTACTGTTTTTTGTGTTTGGATTTGAACCCTGTCTACTTCCCTACCATCATCTCCCACCACATACAGTCTATGTACTCTTTATACCGAGTCATTTGCAGGTTGCTGACCAATTTAAGGCGTTGGTCTATGTTTGTTCCCTCTACCTGGAATGCCCTTCCGATCTTCACTTGTCTAACTCCACCTCATTCTTCAGGACCCCTTTTGAATGCTGCCTCCCCAAATAAGCATTCCCTGTCCCACGCACAACCCTTCCCACTCCCTCTGGACTGGCACAGCGCCCTGTGCGTAACCTCCATTACCTCATTTGATATGTGACGTGCTACCCTTCTGTTTACTTGCCAGGGGCACTAAGGTGTGACTCTGGAGGCATTGTTTTATGACTTTTAGGGATTTATTTCTGCTTTTTAGCCCCTCACCCAGTCTGTACAGAGCACAGGCTCAGTGAGTGACTGTGACTTGGAGGAGTAAATGCATTCATATATATCACACATGTTAGTATTTTGTTACTTCCCCAACTCCCACATCTCTCCCACAAGCACACATACAAATTCTCACTGCATTCTGGCGTGGTAGACTTCCAAAAGCCTCATCCACAGGCTTTATTGTCATTGCTAAAGCTCAAGGTCATGATTTGCCAGGAATGCCTGCTAGAAGGATGTGCGTCAGTGTGCGTCAGTGTGCCGTCCTGTTGTCCTTGCTGTCTGAAGTACAGAATGTGCTTGAAATTATACCTCTGCTAGTGGAATTTCAGGGTGCTTTTATATCAGCACTCTGAGAATGCTTTCGTGTTAAAGAAGAATATTGCAGGGTAAAGAAAGACAAAGAATCTGGTCCAGGCAAAGCCCACGCTATAAAAGAGCACTCTGCCCACTGTAGAATAGGATTCCAGGTCAAGCACAGATGAGTCTGTCTGGCATCTACTCTCCATTTGCTTCCCTCCATCCTTTCTGTGCTTATTACTTGGTTCCCTTTAATAAAACATGGGAGGCAGACATGGATTACCAGGGAGCAGACTTTTACAACTGTGATTTCATTCCATTTTGAAGTTTCTCTCCAAAAGGTTGACTTATTTTCCTCTCGTGTACGCATTATGTATGTGTGACTATGCGAGATCAGTGAATTCAGAAAGGCCCTCTGAGCCTTTGTTTCCAAACCCCCAGCCATGCAATGCAATGCAGCAAGCAGGAGAACCAGAGAGCCTCAGTGAGCCTGGAATAGACAAAGGCACAAATCCCATCTGGGTCTCCTTCAAAGAGAACTGCTGTTTTGCAACAAGCTACCTGATGGTGATAAAAAAGGTTCTTACCTGTTTACTTAATGGGTGACTGGTCTCTTTGCTTTTATTTAGCCATCTGTTCTGGTCTGTGTCCCTTTAAACTTGTAAGATCCATCACCTCATTTAAGCTGTTACCTTGACACATTGCAATGTTGTGGACATAATGATTCCACAGAGGAGCAAATTAAAACAGTTTTTCATGATTAGAAGGTTAAATGAGGTAAGGCGGTGGTAGTTAGTGGTGAGATAAGGGGTTTTGAGGAGGCAGAACTCAAGGGACTTTCAGGTGATTGGGAAATTAGGCTGGCTAGACAGAGGGATGGGGCTTTTATTAATTATGGGAGCTGAGCAAGAGCAAAGACTTCCTTTGGGGTCTCTGGCTTCTGGGGACTTATTCCACTGTCCTTGCAGAGACTGTGACAATGGCCCAGGGAGGAACAAGGGCTGGCTTTGGGTTTCTTTTCTTCTTGGGGTGTTCTGTGAACAGCAAAAAGAAACTTAAGCTGGAAACACAACAACACGTATCTAGTCATTCCTGAGAGTTATTTGGCTTTCTTTAAGTTTGAAGAAGAATCAAGGGCTGAGCCCAGCTTCAAGGGGGGTGAATATCTGCTTGTGACTTCACCATGGACTACAAGGCAGAGTTACTCCTGACATCTGCCTTCCGCTCTGCTCTCCTTGCTCTAGACTTGACCTTCCATTCAGACGACCTGCCATCTGGAGAAAACCAGGCCTTTGAAAGCCCAGGGCTTCATCCTATTACTCATTTAAATCAGTTCTTGCTCTTACCACTCTGGTGTCTCTTGATATGGCCAGGATTCTTGTAGTTACCTAGATTTGAACTCTAAGGCATCTCTGAATTTTCCATCTGCATCTCTGTCCAATCAGGAGTCACGGTTTCTGCGTATCACGTACATTGAGTTTCTCATATCTTTTTCCACCCTTGTATTCCCCTTGCCACTGCTCTGGTTCCCATCCCTCATCTGAACCAGTTGGAACAGCCTCCTAACAAGTTGCTGCCTAGCTTTCGTGTCTCCCTGCTCTAAAACATCTTAAGCACTTATGTTTGATTATATCTTATAACAGTCACTTCTTAAAAATCAAGCAAGCAAACAAACAAAACCTCCTTTGGTCTTCTTTCCCCTAACAAACTCAGTGGACTTCTTAGCTTGGGTTTTCAGGCAGTCCGTCAAGTTACCATTTGTTTTTCCAGCTTTTTCTCTTCCTCTGTGCTCCGGGAAGACAGTATGCTATGTAGCTATGAATAACCCCATGTTTTCTTGCCTCCTTGCCCTCTACCTGGAAAGTTTCACTCACACATCTCTACTGAACAAAATTCACGTGTTTTATCTTGCGCAGTCTCAGCCACAGTTCTGCTCTCTCCCACCCTAGTCAGGTGCCCTTTCTGCTAGAAGGATGTGCGTCAGTGTGAAGCAAGAGCTTCATAGCAACACATTTACACAGATGTTCTTATGCTGCTGGGCATGGATTTTGTCCTACTCGTATTCTTAGCTTTTTGAGTCTTATTTTGTGCAAAGTTTCCTGCTGTTGTGGGTGCTAGATAGCGAAACAGAGTCATTGTTAATAAAGTGTCTACAGGGATGTGAAAAATCCATCCATTCATTCATTCATTCATTGATTCACTTAAATGTTTCCTGGATGCCTCCAGTATGTAAGGTATGTGTCAAGGACCTGGGATACAGAAGTCACTACGACAGTACATTCTTGTTCTCTGGATATCACAGTTAGATGGAGGAAAAGTCATTTAAATAATTATACAAAGGATCACATGCAACAGTAGAAGTTACCTTCAAGGTATGGGAGTGGCAGGACTGCTTGTTTCTATTAGGGTAGATAGGTTGGGGTGAAGGGATGATGCTGGGAGGGGACCTGAGCAGTTAGGAAGGGCTTCCTGTAGTTGAGAATGTCTGATTTGTGTTTTGAAAATTGAATAGAAGTTGTTGAGGGATATAGGGAAGTAAGGAAGAGTAGGAATGGAGGGAAAGATAATCTAAGAAAGTTGCTCTGCTTGCTCTCAGAGGCTTATGAAAGCAACCTGGCCACCAAATGATTATGTTCTGTCTGCAAGTGAAATATCCTAAATGAAATCATCCTTTGATCCCTCTGAAAGAAAAAGTGAGAGAAACAAAGGAACCTCCTTCTGTGACTACTTTTGGTTGAAAGTCATTCGTTCATTCATTCACTCTTTTTTTTTTTTTTTAAATATTTTGTAGAGAAAGTCTGTGATCGCAGTGAGCTTCATAGCAGCGTTCCTCTTCCTGCTGGTTGTGCGCCTGGTAAATGAAGTGAATTTCCCACTGCTGCTAAACTGCTTCAGACAGCCTGGCACAAAATGGATCCCATTCTCCTACACATATATGCGGCCCCTTCGAACTCACTATGGATACATTAACGTGAGGACACAAGAGGTAAGACCTCAGAGGGTTTCCTAGGATTCATGGGTATCCAAGGTAACAGGCTCCTAATCACTGAGCTTACTGTCTCTGCCCCTACAAGCTTCTTTGGGTCCCTGGCATTTTCTGATTTCTCATTCTCAAACATTTACTGACACATGTGTGAAGTCTGCTGGCCCCCTCTACATCGAATCTTTGGATTCACTAGCTTCATGTGGAGCAGAGGAGGCAATTACTTGTTTTCCTGGTGTTTTGTGGCATAACATACATATCTTTCTATTTCAAAACTCTGATCAGCAGTTACCAGCTGGAGAATAGGCTGGCTTTATTTTCTGGAGGTCAACTAGTTGGGGGACAGCTCTTTGTAGAACTGCAGAGAAGCATTTATATTCTTTAAAACTCTGTAATCCTTAGACCTGGAGCTAGAAAGGCCAAGCTGATTTTAAAATTCTCCATGGCTGCAGAGATAATGGGATTTAAAGAGTTTCCAAATTTAAAGGGGTTAAAAGCATTTAAGTCGTATAATCACTGAACCTCTAAATCTTTGTAGCCATTTGATCATACAGGAGAGAATGGAGGTACATGGACAACTAGAAAGTATGCTACACTGTGCTAGCAGCACTTTTATAAGCAAGAATTTATATCTTGGAGGGAGGTAAAGAATAATGAGCCTTCCAAAATGTGTGAAGTATATAGAAATGATTAATACAATTGTTTTCACTATTTGTTTCTATAAAGTAGGATATATGTGAGGTTAATATTTGCAGATGCGAAGTCCAAGCCTGTTTGAAGCTGTTGGCAAGAAGGGTACAAGTCACCAGAGTGTCTACATCATTGGGCAGAGTTTGGCTCATATCCCATTGACAGGTCCTTGCCCAGAGATACTAGAGAGGAGACTTCACATGCAGAAAGCTAGCTGCTCCTGTCCCGAGAGCTATTCTTAGCATCCAGGGAGGGATACTGAAAGCTATATTGGTCCATCCCCTTTTGTAGGCACTATCATACTTGAGTCACTACTTCTGGTTAATTCGATTCTTTGAGAATTGTTTCTGTAGCTGCAGGATTTACAGGCTTTTTATTAGACATTTATAGTAAAAAGACAAAACGCCATTAATAACATAAATTCGTAGGAGTCTTGCTTGATGTTTATCTTTTCATTGGTTTTAAATTCCTTTTTTAGAAATTGTCCATTTCTTGCATTTGTTGAGTGTCCTAGTAAATTGATAGCCTATATAAAAATGTATCTCTTAGAGAATAGGTTGTGTCACTCTCATCTTCTGTTTCTTTCATTTTTGGTTGTCACTGAATATCCTGTAATGGCTGGATTGTGTTGATCATCTCACAAGTGCCTGTCACAGGTAGAAAATCAAACACGTGACTAAAGTATCTCGTGAACTAATCTCTTGAGGGAAATCCCAGCAAATGTTAAAGACCCTTTCATTTATCTAAATATTAATGGATTGGATCTTGGAGCAGTACCGGATAACTGACCTGAAATGCACTTATTTAATTAGTTACATCAACGAGCTACCTTTAAAATTCTGTTGGTATGGTTTCTATTTATATTTTTCTTTTTTATTTTTTTTGAACCTTGGTATAGTTGTTTTTTTTTTTTTAAGATTTTATTTATTTATTTGACAGAGAGAGATCACAAGCAGGCAGAGAGGCAGGTGGAGAGAGAGGAGGAAGCAGGCTCCCTGTTGAGCAGAGAGCCCCATGCTGGGCTTGATCCAGGGCCCTGAGATCATGACCTGAGCCGAAGGCAGAGGCTTAACCCACTGAGCCACCCAGGCGCCCTGAACCTTGGTATAATTTTTAATGCAATAGCTTTACCAGATGATATTGATCATTATTTTGCTCCCACGGAGGGTCCATCTTGGGAGGAAGCATGATTCCTGGAATGAGTTTTTAAGTTTTGAGGGACACAGGCAAGGTTTACATGTCAGTTCTGTAAAGACAACACCATTGTTATTAAAATAGCAGGGTGCTGGAGGCAGAGGGGGAGAGACAGGCTTTATGTTCAGCTCAGAGTCCAACCGACTTGGGGCTCGATCATATGACCCCGAGATCATGACCTGAGCTGAGATCAAGCGTCGGACCCTCAGCCGAGCCACCCAGCACCCCTAGAACAACAGGAGTTCTTAGACACTAGGACGGGCAGTATAAATTGGAACAAGACTTTTGGAAAAAACAGCTTCCTGTTGCCGAGTGAAGTTGAAGATCTGCATATACCATGCCCCAGCATGTCCAGTCATCCATGTACTCACTAGAGGCACTCAGGAGCACACGCAGCAGGAGCAGCATTATTCACAACAGCTAGAACCTGGCAGCAACCCAACTGACTGCCAGAAGGAGAATGGATTCAAATAGTTCTCCATACACCAGAATATGCTACAGCCATGAACATGAAGAAGCTACGTGTATTAGCTTAAACACACGTCTAGAGTGTGCTCTCTGTGACACTGTGGGTGAATGATTTTGAGCCAAAGATGAAAGACTAATAAAATACAGAGTGTGATTCTGTTTACAGATCACAGGAAAAGACAAAACTAAACGATGTTGCTTAGAGACATAGGAGGTAAAACTACAAAGAACAAAAAGAGGAAGAAAATCATCGTCACAGAAATGGGAAGAGCGAAGTGTGCTGTTTGTGATCAGAGTGGGTCTCTGGGATATTTGCAGTATCCGATCTTTTGATCCAGTTGGAAGTTACGGGATGTTCACATCCTATTTGTTAAGTACACATTAACGATGCTTCATTTTTGTACTTGTCTGTTTCATAATAAAAAATTAAAAATATATTCTGAGCCCAAGGAGGGTATTTACTGACCAAGAATCACAGAAAGAATTTCACCTAAGTTAACAGCAGGAAGTAACTAAAAAACTAAGTTAACAGTAGGAAGCAATGGGGCATTAAGCTTTCTAAAACAAACTGATAATATTTGCAATAGGCAACTTCATCTTATGCAGAGACTAACAGGTAACTTATTCCTCTAGTCCATGCGTGTCAGCAGGAGAGGTCCATGCTGTAATATGAGTGTAGGTGATGAGCAGAAATTTTTGCATGGAAGTTGAAAAACAATAAAATAGCATCCAAAAGGAAGGAGAGATTTTCCTCAGACAATTTTAGGCTAACGGTTTTTGCCTAAATTGGGAGGAAAGCTAAATTCGGTGGCTCTCTACCTCCTTTTTCACTGATTTCCTCTTTCCTTCTCACAGTTCCACCCCACCCCTGTGTCCACGCTTCACTCTTCCTCCCAAATGCTGTGTGTGCCAGTCTTCGCCAGATAATGGCTTCAGATGTAAACGTCCCCAGAGATGGTTGCATTTCAATATAGCTTGCATTAAATAAAGGAAGAAAACGTCTTCAAGAACCAAAGTCATATAGCTTAAATGATAGGTGGTAGACTTGATCTCATGAGGTACACAGCTTCTGTAGTGTGACCCTCAAACCTTACCTAAAAGGTAGCAACCCACTTCTATGTCCCTATTCACTCTATTTTAACCTGGAGACGGGGCAATAGGTAGAGCTTAGCTCAGTCAAGTGGTCACCAAGCTGATGTGTTTCTTTTAATATCTTGGTCCTTGAGGCTTTCTCAGAAGTTTCTCAGAAGAAAGCACAGCTTTTTAGAAACCAACAGACTTCCCAGAATTTTTTGAGCATGTAAACATGCCAGCAATGATTTCTAAACCTAGAACATCTACAAACACGATCATTGCTGATGATGGCTTTATTGCCTGATGCTGTAGCTGGACGAGATGCTAAACAAGTTTTTTATGAACAAAAGTGTTTACAAGAAAGAGTATCTCTCCACCGTTGTCTAAAACAAAGTGGGAGTGGGGGTGGCAGAATTAGGTCAAAGATGAGTGGATGTTGGGAGAACTGAATTTCTTGGAAACAAAAAACAGATTCTCCAGTTATCTTTATTTTTTTTTTTTTTATTTTTAAGAAGATTTTATTTATTTATTTGAAAGAGAGAGAGATAAAGAGCACAAGCAGAGAGAGCAGCAGGCAGGGGAGAAGCAGGTTCCCTGCTGATCAAGGCGCCGGATGCAGGACTCGATCTTAGGACACCGCGATCATGACCTGAGCTGAAGGCAGACGCTTAGCTCTGGTAATCTTTAAAAATATGAGCTCTGGTCCCCTGGGCTTGGCACAGGTGGAAGTATAGGCAATCTTATGAATCTGTGACAGTCTGTCCTGAAGGCCTCATGGATAGTAAATTATACTCTGTTCAAGCTTGGGTTAATTTTATAAATCACCTAGTTCCTGAGAGACCTATTTTCAAGTGAAGTGCAAGAAGTAAAAAAGTATAAGGAATATGAGAAAGACAAACAAGTGGACTTGCTTTTATTTTAAATTGTTGGAGGATATTTCCTGGTTCAGGCCTATGAAAAGGAGTATGTTTTGAAAACTATGAATACTATTCTAGAGGAGTTTAATTGAAATGATTAAAGTACCCGTCCCACCAAAACAGTGACAATTTAAATACAATGCAGTTAGTGAGGCTCCCATTCTTTGCCCTTTGGCCCTTCTCTTTCTTAACCAATAAGGGCTAAAGTTCTTATCTTTGGGGGAGGAGCAGTCTTGAGAGGCAGGGAAGTAAAACCCCTTCCTACAGGGGAGGTGGGAGCTGAAATGCTGTAAGTCTCTCCGGCCACAGAACCCAGAATCCCTGGCCACTACTTGTGTTTGATTTGTCATCAGGCATGGTGTACTACAGAACTGAAGCTGGGACTCAGGGAGATTTAGGTTTTGCAGTAGGCCCTGTGCTCCCTCTGTGCTCCACCCCCACCTTTAATTTCTGACCCACTAGCTGCTCAGATGACCAATGTCACTACTGTGTTAATGCAACTCTGCGTTTTAATAGTACTGCGTGTGGGGGACCCCATCTATATAGTGTTATGGCAGAGTTACTGTATTGTCATTTGACCTTGGACATGGTAAAAAGCATATGACCGTGAGTGTGTTTCCAAAAAATCTGTATCAGTGCTTAACAGTAATCTATGCACTCTGCTTTCTCCTTGATGCAGGTGTTAATGATTTGTTTTAAAGTAGTTACTGTGGCAGGTAGAGAAGGTGTATAAAAGGCTAAGATACTGTAGGGCTTGGTTCAGGTAGCCATTGTTTCTCCCTGTTTGAAATCATGGCAGATTTTGAGTAAAGAGAAGGAAATGAACTTCAGGCTAGATTCTGTTTGGTTTCTAGACCATGGAATCAGTCATTGTGTTGTCTTTTTTGTTGGGTGACCTGGTGTGAAGACATTGCTCAGAGCAAGGAACCAGCAACTTATTTGCATTAACTATTAGATAAGAGATTCAAGCTCTGGCGATCAATAGGATGCCCAGCCAGATCTTCCTGGTGATCAGTGAGGGTGACAGATGTCTCCCTCACATCTGATAAGAGAGTGTAACATGCTGGAGCTGCAGAGGATTTCTGGTATTCCTGGAAGAGTGCCCTTTCTGCTGGTACCTAAAGATGAGCTAAGGGAAGAAACACAGGATTTCTGGAACATAGCAATCAAGTTGTAGGGCTGCATATTGATTTGCGTAACAATTTAATGAGGCCGAAATATGCCTCTTTTAAAAATGAGACCATTTTAAAGCCTCAAGTAGACTAAATAAGAATACTTAGGATCAGTTGCTGTGACAGACAGGCCGTACTAGCCTAATTAAAGATGTGCATAACATATTGATGTTGCAATAGAATTTCCTGAATTGTGGTTATAGCAACAATTAAGGAATAGAACTGACTTTCTTGGCAATAAACGTACACACTCCACAAATTCAAATAAATGTACACATGTAACTAAAGCTGACATGAATAGGTTTTCTATATTTGGGAATATAGGCTTTGGGTTTTTCATAAGTATAGTGAGAGCAATTATATGCAAATGAATGTTCCAAAAGTTTAAATCTGATCGATTTAATTGTTAATTAAATTCTGAATATTCACATTTGTGTAATCGTAAAGTAAGAGAAATTTCAACTATTAAATTGTTATAGAAAAGGAAACAACTAAATTAACATACCATAAAGATTACTTATTTGGCATGTGCATATTAAATTCATCATTTTTAAGATAATTTATTTTTTTCCTAAGTGTAAAGGCATATATTTATTGAGTGGAGAAGAGATGATGTTTCTCAGTGTGGTCATGAGGTATAAACTCCCCAACAGTGGCTGCATGTCAAGGCAGTCTCTGCTCCAGAGCCTCATGGGAGGGACAGACGTAATTATGGGCTGGAAAAGCTCCATGAAGCTTTCATGGGAAGTGAGACTTGTGCATAGGAGAAGGATTTGGATGGCATGGAGAGAAGAGAGAAAGTTGAGCTAGGGAAAAGAGCAAGAGCCAAAGTTCTGATTAGACCCTGTCCATTTTCCTTCAGCTCCTACCACTCCTAGTAGGCCAAGTACACTAAACCAAAAGTTACAGTGAATGCCTACTGTGGGTGTTCCATTTCTTACCTCTTTCTGGTTCTGGCAAGAGATTAGCCTTGTTGCTAATCTCTTGCCTCTAAATTTTGTTGGCTAGTGACATCAAGTCTTGGAGCACTCATACTTTGGTCCTGCTGTACCGAAAACTACATATGGGGTCACTTCTAATAATGCTTCCCTCTATGTACCCCCAACATAGACAAGGCATCCCTTGCCCAAGGAACCCCTGAGGAATGCCAGAGGCCTGCATGATCCTCTGACTTTCCAGAGAAGGAAATCAGACACATGAGGGGTCAATAAGTAGGCCCATCTGCCTGGAATGCAACTTACTCTAGGGAATAGAAGATAAACAATGCATTCATTGGGGAATGATAATGTAGGTTGGGAATGGGATCCCTGAAAAGGGAAAAACTATGTGCATACTTGGCAAAACAGTAATATATACATACATACATACACATTCATGAACCAATATAAACAAATAATACGGAAAAGACATATATATACACACACACACACACACACACACACACCCCCCTATATGCATGTGATCTATACATACACACATGCTCACAGAACAACTTATACTTTCTTAAATACACACAGACTGTATGAATATATACTGTATTACATAATTAAATGGTTAAAATACAGGATTAGTCAGTTAGGTATATGTGGTGTCTCTTATGCTTATCTCCTCTTCACTGCCTCTTTATTACAGAAATAATCCCTCCCTTCTGATGACAGAGGTGAACAGAAAATTCAGGCTAGTAATGGACCAATCAAGTGATTGGCCGCGAGATGGACACATGGCTCAAGATAAGCCATTTTGAACTGGTCCCAGACTTTATTATTTTCCTGGGTAATGCTGTGCTCTTTTCTTTAGTTGTAGAGCTCTTGAGCTGGGATTCTCTGGATGGCAGTGGCTGTGTTCCCTGGAGGGGGCAAGACCAAGACAGCAAGAGAAGCAAAAATCAGTTGCAGAGCTAAAGCGAGGACCTGAACAAATGCTCTGGTGCTGAGACCAGTCAGTCTACCCTCCTCTGTGGTTTGGGCATATAACCTAATAAATCCCTCCTTTCTATGTGTGCTGCCTTGAACTATGTTTTGGTCACTTGCAACCAGAGTCCTAGCTGATACATACATTATATGTTAAAGGTATTTTATAAAAACAATAACCAAACATTCTGAAACTCATTTTTAAACAAGGTGCTGCCTACAGGATGCCAGGAGCTACCTTTCCAAACCCATACTTCATAACCGCTGGAAGGCTTTGTGCAAGGAGACACGTCTGTCACTCCACCAGTCAGCTCAGACTGTGAGCTAAGACGCGTGCTGTCTTCCTCATCAGGGACATATGTTTAGGAAACTAGCTTGTTCTTTTGAGAGGGAAGTAAAGGTCATGATTTCCCAAGGTCACTACACCAGAAAAGGGCCAGACAAGACTGATTACTTACTGACTTTCTAGTCTTACTCAACTGATAAATCATATAGTTTTATTATAATTATTCAGATGAAATCTTCCCTATTGCTATGAGGCATCATCAGTCAAAATAGATTGATTTTCACTTTACAAATCACATTTGTTATTGATGAAAGATCCATTATTATCATAGTTTTCAACGTAGTAATTTGTTCCCCAGGAAGATACAGGGAATTTTATTTCATTACAGAATCTTAAGTAGATAAATGCCCGTTTCCCAACTGCCATGTTAACACACTTGATAGGGGCCTATGAAAAATTGAAATTCATTTGTGACAAGCAAAGAAAGACAAAACAGAGCACCCACAAAAAAGCATCCTGATTTGAGAGTTGAAAAAGATGACAGAATTAGGGCCCCAATGGTAAGAGTTTTGCTTCAGCTTTTCTCAAGTTCCAGCCTGACAGAATGACTAGCACAAAAACCATTCATCATGTGGCAGTTAGTATTAACCATGAATAATAGTCAATTCCAAATATTTAATAAGTGCTTGCTCAGTTCTAGATTTCAGCTGTGCTAAGGATCAGCAAGAAACCCCGCTTTCCAAAAAAACCAAAATTGGGGTTCACCAAGGAAGAGAATGAGAAAGACCCAGTTACAAGTGTCCTAGAACAATACCATCTAAAGGGCTTTGACATTTCATCACAACAGATTTATTCCACTGCTGTTAAGGATAGAGAAAAAAGTAATTTTCATTAAACAATTGTACTCAATGTCTGGAGGATAATTTGTCACTAAGTAAGCATTGAGCTGTGATTTCTCCGGCCTAGTGATTTTCCAGAGTAGGCTTACAAAGGCTTACATACAAAAGAAAAATATTTATTAAAGAATTTTCATTTCAAAAGTAACTCTACATCTCCTATATCAAGTAGTATCCTGCAAGACTTAGGAAATGGTATATCTGGTTCATTGAGCAATCTGGCTAATGGAAAAATTTTAAGTAGTTAATAAATAGATGATTGATTTAAAAGGAAAAGGAAATGAAGAGTTCTGGTCTGGCAATATGGTGGTCTACGAGAACATGACAGCACTCTTGCTGTCATGCTGGATAAATAGGTTGCCTTATTTAATGCCCAGCTGACACTGCCAGAAAAAAATTAAGTCTTTAGGCACCAGGAACTCCAAAGGAATGGGAATATATGTAAGCATGAACTTGGATGTTGTGGTTTCCTGGAGTTTTATTAATATCAATAATTGAGGGGATACATAATATTGACCCCCCAGGAACAGAAGGCAGGGCCTCGGTCCACTAACGAACACAGAAGAGTGAGAACTGTCTCCACCCCACTCCCTGTCCACACACAGCCCTAAAGCTGGGCCCTTAACAGCTCTGCCCTAGTGAAAGGGGAGGCTGGGGAAGAAACCTGAAACCTGGCACAGAGCGCCAATAAGGAGGCTTATTTATATCTTTGGTTTCTGGATAACAAAAAATCATCCCTGGAAATTCAAAATGCTAGACCTCTATCCTGGTGGTCTTTCAGTTTGAATTTTACTACTTAAATTTCTAGGCAACCAGCAAGATGAGAAATCAACTCCATATTTGGTCTCTAGCTAGTGATAAACTGGGGTTAAAGTGACTAGAACTCCTGGGGAAGGTGTTCCCACAACTCAGACACAAGTGCACCATTAAAAATGATAAGACAGAAGGAAACTGTGTTTACTGTGAGGATTTTCACGCTTTGCTATGGAAGATATCTCTGTTGATTACAGTGTGTTCCCCTGTCCTTAGTTGTGGTCTTCCATCATATGCTGTGCATTTGCTCTCTCATCCTCCTCAGTGGGAGAATTCTCAGTTCCCAAATGTACCTGGTTCCAGGCATTTGGCTGGGACAAGGGATCATGGACCCGTGTACTTAAGCATTTCACACGCCATCATTTCTTTTCGTCCTTACAGACTACATACTATTTTACTGATTTAATTTATTTTGCAAGGCCCCAAATTGGTGATTCTGTGCCAGTGACTTTAGTCGTCCTGTGAGGGCAAAGGCAGAGCCCGAGATTACATTGGTCAGCAAATTTTATTCAATGGTTTAACTGGGGTTGGTCAGTTCATCAAGTCAGAAAGGTCACTGGCTCATAATTGCTGAATGCACTACAATCTGAGCCCCATGGTAGGTTCTGGAATTATAAAGATAAAACACTTTCATAATGTCGAATGGTGATAAGTGAGGTAGAGTAGTGTATGTGGAGGATTATTTTAGCTCTTGAAGTGTAGGCCTAGAAAGATAGTTTGGAGACAGTAGCTCCAAATATTCAGTATAATGGTCTCTGTCAGGATTGTAACTCTAGGTGACCTTTCGCTTAATTGTGTTTTCCATTTTTTCTGTGATGAGCAGGTATTGTATTTGTTATTAGAAAAAATTAGTAGAATTAAGCCCTTTATTTTTAAAGCAATGTCTATCTGTGAAATATTTTAGAGCTGTTTTCATCTTTGAAAAAAATTGAATTTAAGATATCTAGATAAATGTATTGGAGTATTTTAAAAGTGAGTACTCTCCCATTCCTTAAGTGTGGGTTGCTTATAATAACTTCCTTCTGAAGAGTACAATATGGAAAGGGGAAAAAAATAGTAATTTTATAGTGAGAAACCTGACAAATACTACCTCGGCCAGGTGAACAAGGTCAACATCAATAGTGATAAATCATGTGGGTAGTATATATCCTTGATGTGATGCCATGAAATGACACTTTGCCTCTACACTCTTCTTCTCTCAAACCCATAACTCCTGTGTAATCATGAGAAGAACCCTAGACAAATATAAATTGAGGACCATTCTGACCAGTACTACTCAAAACTACCAGGGTCATAAAAACAAGGGAAATTTGAGAAACTGCCAAAGCCAAGAGGATCCTAAGGAGACATGACTGCTACCTGTAATGTGGTATCCTGGATGAGTTCTTGGAACAGAATAAGGATATTAGGTCAAAGCTAAGAAAATCTCCATAAAGTATGGACCTACTAATAATTTACCAATATTGGTTCATTAATTATAGCAAATGTATCATACCAATACAAGATTTTGATAATAAGGGAAACTGGAGGTGGAGTATTTGGGAACCCTCTGTATTGTCTTCTCAATTTTTATGTGAATCTAAAACTGTCCTAAAATAAGAAGTTAATTTTTAAAAATGGCAGTAGATTTTCGATCTTTGTATCTGGAAGGTTGGGCTTGCTATTAACTGAGATGAGGAAGACCACAAAAAGAGGTGGTTCAAAATAATTTGAAATTTGTAATAGTCCAGCTCCACAGCAAGGGATGTATAAGACAAGTGCATTGTGAATACACCATTGTCTTAATTTTCTATACTGAATACAATAGATAGTTTTGGGAAAAAGTGAGTATCCTAGAAATAATTCCCATAGTCCTCAAAAAAACTTAAAAAATCCAAATTTTTCAAAGATTCCTGCAAAAACACATTGGAAACCAATCTGAGCTTTTAAATTCCTGTTAGTTATCCCCAAGCCCTTAATCAGTTTCCTCTATTGTTAATGCAGCCCACTTTTTGGCAATGCAAATGATTTGTAGAATTCCTAGAAGGAAAGATTCAAGTAAATAACTTCTTGATTCTGTATGTTATTATATTTTGCCAATAACTAACTTTTTCCCATCTTTTTAAAAGATTTTATTTATTTATTATTGATTTTAGAGAGAGTGTGTGCAACCTGGGAGGAAGAGGGAGGGAGAAGGAATCTCAAGCATACTCCCCACTGAGCACGGAGTCCCATTCGGGTCTCAGTGTCACAACCCGGAGATCATGACCTGAGCTGAAACCAAGAGTCAGAGGCTTAACTAACTGGACTGCCCAGGCACCCCTTGCCAATAACTTTCTAATAAGGCCCAATAATGTTTATTGGATGGAGGACACTTACTTACATATCTTTCAGTTATCTTTCCCAGAGCTCACAAGATGAGGTTTTCCAAAGCATGTCCCCAGAAGGTGTCAACAATTACATAACAGGAGTAATTATAACAATGATAATAATAAGCCAACACATACAGTGCTTGCTATGTTCCAGACACTATTCTAAATACTTTACATATTCTTATCTATTTAAATCTCGTAATTCTAATAATTAGGTATTATTATCGTCCCATTTTGCAAATGAGGAAACAAAGGTTCAGAAAAGATATCTTGTCGAAGGTTGCATGGCCTTTTGAGTGGAGTTGCTGAAATTGGTACCCTGACTCCAGAGCCTCTGCTCTTCACCACCACATGTACTGCCTCTTAAAATAAGAGCTCACATGTATATAGAGCAAGGACATCTCTGCTCCCTGAAAGATGGAGAACTTGAGGATGAGCCGAGGGACTACTTTCTTCCTCAAAAAATGCCTCTTTCACTTTTCTTATATATGCCAGAAATGAGGTAAATGCCACCGAAGCATTGTGGCAACTTCAAATGTCCTGTATAGGTAATGTCCCCCTAGGTTTAGTATGCGGAAGCACTGTGCACCTAGGTTATATTTTTTCTGGTCTTTGTTGTTTTCTCCCAAAACTCTTGAGACAGAAGTAGTTTCATTTAAATATCCTATTGCATTAGTTTTCTATTTAGTCTTTCTCTATATGCAGACAGGGTTATGAAGTTATAATTGTGGTATATATAGAAGGTTGTGTATATTTTTTACATCACTAACCATTTATCACTACATTCATTATTCTATAATCCCTTTTCCCTTTGTTTCAGGAAGCCCATTATATGGTTGTCTTGCATTTGTTTGTTATACTGCACTCTTGTGCAGGTCCAGTTTGTTTGTGAGGTCCAGTTAAGTTTTAGAAGTTTCCTTTAGATTGTTTCTGTGTGCAGTCTCAGTGTTTTTAAATGATCTTTTTCTCCCTTTTCAAAATTTTATGGCATTAACTAGAACTTATCATACAATTGTAAACAATAGCTTCTAAAGAGATTTTTAAAAAGAGTGCTTCTAATGTTTGATCACTCGGTATAAAATTGACCTGACTTGAATTTCTTTACCATATTAGGGAAGAATCCAATTGCTTTTAAAATCATTTTTCTAAAATCATATTTATATGTGTTAAATTTTGTCAGGTGACTTTTTGGGCATCTATTGAAATGACTATTTGATTTTTCTCTTGAAACTTATCAAGATTGTATTTTCTTGTTTTGAATCACCTTTACCAACTGATTTCCTTTTTTTTCTTAGTGTAAGCATTAGTCAGAATTCTTCAGAGAAACCTAACCAACAGAAGGTGTGTATATATAGAGATTTGTTTTAAGGAATCCGCTCATGTGATTATAGAGGCCTGGTGAGTCCAAAATATGATGGGGTAGTCTAGCATTCTTGAGTTGCAGTTTGAGTCCAAAGACAATCTGTTCTTAAAGAATTCCTTTTCTCTGGGTGAGGTCAGCCTTTGTTCTAGTAGGCTTTCAACTGATTGGATAAGGCCCACCCACATTATGAAGGGTACTTGGCTATACTCAAAGTACAATTTAAGTGTTAATCTCTTGGGGTGCCTGGGTGGCTCAGTTGTTAAATGTCTGCCTTTGGTGCAGGTCATGATCCCAGGATCCTGGGATTGAGCACCGTATCGGGTTCCCTGCTCAGTGAGGAGTCTACTTCTCCCTCTCCCACACTCCCTGCTTGTGTTCTGTCTCTTGCTGTCTCTCTCTTTCAAATAAATAAATAAAATATTATTAAAAATTTAAAAAATAGGTGTTAATCTCTCCCAAAAAACAATTTCACAGACACATCCAGAATAACATTTCACCAAATATCTATCCTTCATGGCTCAGTAAGTTAACATGTAAAATTAAGTATAACAGTATATAAGGCTTTTAATGAATCAATGAATTTAAAAATATCTCACAGTATGAGTTATGTAACATTATTCTCCCATATTGTGGATAAGGATGTCAAGACTAAGAAGGTTATACAACTTGTTCCAAGTCACACTTGCTCCTGGTGGCAGGGCTGAGTCTTCAACCCTGGACTCCAGAACTCTAGGGTTAGTCATATGATCGAGAGCATCCAGCGTGTTAACATGTTATTCTCCATACTGGCCCCCTATTTCCTTTGGTCAGGGTTCAGTTGCCTGTGTCTTTCATATGTCACTTGGTCTTTTCTGCTTTTGTGGGTTGGATGATGAGTAATAAGAGGTGAGATTATACTTATTGCTGCGAGCTGATGTAAGTTGATCACTTTGCCGCAGTCTGCATCTGGGCTGAGTACAAAACTGAAGCTCTCTTCCTGACTTTTTACTCTATTGTACTGGTAGGCATAACAACCATAGCACCACCATTCTTGCTGTCTTGCTGATGAGTTGACCTCATACTTCTCTCCTTATATTTTTCAAAAGACATAGGCTGTTTTGCAAGTGATTTAAGCCCTGTTTCAAAAGCAGAATGGTTGATGACAGTGTTTCATCCCTGGCTGCACTGAGCCTTTTAACCCTGTATCCTTGCAATAATATGAGCTTTCTGGCAGGATATGTTCAGGACAGCCTTTCAGGGCAAAAATGTTGATATTCCCAAATTAAAGAGCTCATGGTCTATGGTAATATATTCTCTTGATTTAAAATTAGGTGGAAATTGGTATAGCTTGTCAGAAATCCACAGAGGATGAAAATGAGGCACAGTTTTGGGTGCTCAGCTATAAGCCAAATAGCCCTTGTGTTTCTTTCTTGAACATCTACTTCAAAGAGGCAAATTTGCTTTTGATATCCATGGGAGCATGCATATGAACTGATTCCAGTCCCCACATCATCTCCAGAATTATTTATTTGTTTGTTTGCCTATTTATTTATTTATTTGTTTTGTGCACGGGTCTGTGGCCAATTTGCTTCTTTGTTTCTTGAAACCAGCACGATCATTATAATTCTCCTTTTCATTAAATAACTCACTCTCAGCCCGTTGTTGTTATCCTCCACTTAGAGATTGGGAATGGAGTCACCTAACATGAGGTCATTCATCTCTTCAGCGAGTGCTGTGCCTGTATTGCAAATTCTTATGGTGACAAAAACACGGGAAGCATGGCAACAGAATCATATTCACCACCTGAGCCACCTTGACATTTTCCTGCTAGTAGGAAGCTTTCTTTTTTCTCTTTTGCTTTAAACTCAGAAGAATGCATCCTAAATTCTGTAGGCTACCTAATCATGCCCATGAGCTTTCTCTTTTCAGTGCAGCCTGCCCCCATAACTGGTTTTTTTCTGTAAGCGATGCTAAATATGCAGAAAGCCAATTAGGATGTTTCACTTAGGATTCCTTTGCTTAACTGTTTCTCAGAGCTTATGTGGCATAACTGCTCGAAGAAGATGTTAGAAGAAGAATAACATGTTCTCTATTCGTCTTGTGAGTTCTCACCTTCATGCCTTAGCTCAGACTGGACGGCTCCTACCTGTCATCGCTTTGTGTAGAAAATCTACCCACCCCTCAACGCCCTATCCAAACGCTATTTCCTCCTTGTTGGTTTGCCTGATTCTCCATAGAAGTCAGGATTCCTTCCTGTGAACCCCTCAGCACTTGCTATTGTCACTACTATTGATAAACACTTGCATAATTCTTCTTGCCTTACAAAGTTTATAAACATATTATCCCATGTAATAAATGATCTTGTGAACCTGATATTGTCTCCGTTTGAATTAGACACATTAAATAAATGAAGCACAGAGAGACTAATTTGTTGAAATGCTGCACACTGTCCACTGTCTTCTGACATTCAGTCTCTTCCTTTACCAGCTATATCCTTTCAGTCTTAAACTATTTTCCTCATCTTAGCTAACCCTTACGGAGCACCTCTTTTTTGCCAGACATCCTTCTAGGTGGTTATATGCAGCAGAAATAATACCTAACACCAAATTGCAGAAATAATACCTAAGCTTCTTGCCAGATACTTAGTCTTCAAAGCAACCCTATGCAGTAGATATCATTATCATCCCACTGTTTGCTGGTGATGACTCTAAGAGACGGAGAGCTGAAGTAATTTACTCAAGAGCAGATAGCTGCAGGAAGTTACTGGGAGCATCATAGTCTTTCCACATCACGAATATGGTGTCTAGTCCGTGAAAATGCTGTGGAAACTCAGAATTATCAGATGCCACACTTCAGCCACCAAAGAAAGATTATCCATCTCCTCTGCATTTCAGATCTTTCAGTAATGCATTCCATAGACAGAATATAAACGCCATCAAGGACCATAGTGATCAGGAAGTCAGTTCGTTTTTCAGCCTTTGCTCTGCAAGATAGGGGAAGAGCAGAAGAAGGTAAAAATAGATAGTGTGCGCTAACAGATGATACCTAGCATAGCTGTGATGCTGATGTGAGGCTCTTGGCCGTTCCTTCTGAATAAGACCCTGTTAAGATGGTTGTCGGATATTGTCACTCAGGTCTGTAGTGGTTTCACCTGACCAATGCAGGGGAGATGAACAACCGTATAGTTTGATGTAGTGGAATACAGGACTGAGGAAGGAGTGGATGTTTTCTACGGCTTATGAGCAGGTGCCCATTCCATCTTTAACGGAAAATTAACCAGGCAAACAAATGCCTAAGGACTATATCCAGATGTGTTCCTAATGCAGTCACTCAGTGGATATGCCACCATCCAAAGGCTTCTTTAATCTTTCAGCTAAGTAATGATTGAGGAGAACCTTTGTTCCCCCTTTCCTGCTCAAATGCTGCTTCATTAACATTCTTGTTCGGAGCCATCCTCTCCTAAGTGTTCTGCAATTTACCCCTCTAATTGCTGGATAGATTGCTCTCAATTCTCCATCTAACCCAGTTGCTTGCAGGTTCCTTCTCCAGTAACAGTCTTAGCACGAAAGTGTCCCGTCACCGAAATTCCCCACTACCTCCGACTGATTAGGGCGGGCTTTGAGCTGATGAGTATATGTCTCTGGGGGGCCTTTGTTTGAAAAAGTGTCAGAGACTCTGTTTATGGGGGAATGAGTGTAAATGTAAATGTAGACATTTGTTTACCAAAAAGAGTGGTAACTGAAGAATTACTAGCTAATAATCACCCCACTTGTCGGTGTACTGTGTCTTTTCCAATTAGTCCTCTCTTTTTATGAAGAAACCTGCCTAGAATATCTCACGGATTTTTCTCCCACAAGTGTGCTTTTGGGAAGTTTCCTGGAAGATTGATCGGAACACAAGGATTTCAGTTCATGGCGTCCTGTTAATCAGCTCAGATTTGTTAAAGTCATTAGTGTTATAAATTTCCTTGTACTCACAGTTTTCCTTACCTGGAGTTAATTCTGTGTCAGTGCATTAGTGTGGGCAGAGTACCTTCCACCAACTCAGTGTTTTTAATGGAGCTTACTTGGTTTAATAACAACGGAGATCCCCAAAGGGAAAACAAGGTATTTGGTTCAGATGTCTTGTGGGAGCTGAACCCACCAGAATGTTCTGCTGGGGGACTCATCACTAACCTGCCAACACTGGTTTCTGGATCCCATCAATTCCTTTTCACGGAAGCTGTGAAGTGAGGTGCACTTTCTTTGTCTAGTCGTTTCTTTTTCCTTGCTTTTAATGTATGAAAGAGTCATAGGAACATTTGGAAAAGTTGGGACTTGGCAACTTGTAAGATTGATTTTCCTTTGTTGGTCCCCATAATAGTCAGATAGAGATAAGATACTTAACTTCACTGGGCTCTAAGTTGCCTTCTATAGAACAGGGTAGACACCAATTCTTGGAAAGAAATAAGGCTGTGATGAGTCAGGTTTCCACCATGTGTAGGCTCTGCTAGGGGTTTAGGGCTAATGGCATTCCTTGAGGGAGTGGAGAAGGTGGTTACAACGTTAGAGCTTGTGTTGTGAATCCATGTAGAGTCCTTATGACTGTTTGGTCTACAGACTCTGACATGTGCCTGTCTCTCACTGCACCCCTCCTCACAGAGCTTGGTGCTTTGGCTGTGCTGAATCACTTTGAGTTCCAGAATGCACAGTATACTTTACACCTTTCTGAATTTTCAAATGCTTGCCCCTCCCCTCATTTACCTGGTGAGCTACTCAGCTTCCAGGCCTTTTCTGATAACCTCCTCTTTCTTGGTGGGCTTGTGTTCTTGCGTGGCCTCAACATGTATCTATCAGAGCCTCTTTAACTGTATATTGCCAGTACTTGTGTGCAGAGCTGACTTCTGCTCCATAACCATGTGGCACTTACAGGTAAGATCCTCTTTATATCCCAAGCCCCTTTCATTTTCTTTCTGCCAAGATTAGTGCCTCCACTCAGAGAGAAGCACATCCAAAAATATTTTATAATGTGTGAATTTCAGTGTGGTGTTTATTTCAGCCCTAACAGAAAAACAGATTGATTTTATCCAGAGATGTGCTTCTCCTCACACATAGTATATTCAATGGGTAGAAATGCTCAGCAAGATTTGTATTTTAAAATCACAGGAAGGAGGATAAGCGATCAGAAAATATGAAGGCAGAGTTGAGTTCAATATAAGTAATAACTTTCTGGGCATCCAAACTGTTCAAAGTTGGAATGTGCTATCTTGTCAAATAATGGGGTCTCATGACTAGAAGTGTTCATACCAAGACTCACAGGGATGCTGTCAAATATATAGTCTTACATTGTTTTGGAAATAAGTGCTTGCCAAAGATCCTTTCTAATCTTAAGAGTCTATTTTTATCTCTGTAATTCAGTTCAAATATTATTAAGTTCTCATAATTTCCAATTATGGAGTTGATATCCATCAATTTATCTCAACCTTCATTAAAAATTTTTTATTAATCCAACTCAATGAAACAATTATCTTCTGCCTCACTCTCCAAAGAATCTAGCTGTCCTCGTTTATCCATGTTTTGTTTTCCTCCTTGTCTATAAATACATGGTAAAATTCCCAAGACTTTTAAAAGACCTATCAATTTAAGTCAATCAATACTTGAATAATGGGCCAGGTGCAATAGGACATAGTGAAGATATTAAAATGATTATGGTAGCTAACATTTATCAAGTGCTTCCTGACACTTTACATATATCAACACATTTGTTATTTACAACAATGCTATGTGGCAGGTAAGTAGTTTCCTATTTTATACATTAGAATCCTGGGACTTGGGAAAGTTAAGTGATTTGCCCAAGATCATAGAGGTACTAGGTAGAAACCCAGGAATCTGAACCTGTAACTTTAAGCATTACTGACTTTTGATGAATAAATTTAATAAGATACTATCTCTTACCTTCAAAGATGATTTCACCTGGTAGAACTACATGTGTTTATTATACACCGGACAAGGCGGTGCTTGCTTTTACTTATTCTGAAGATTTCTGCCTTCGTGCTTCTCTTTGCTGTTATTGCTTCCTAGCATTCTGGCAATGGCATCCATGCTCCTTTGATCTACAGCATTTATGATTTTCTAAACTTGCTGTCTAACTATAGCAAGTTTGAACTGAGTCTGAACTCAAAGGAATGGGATTCTGTCTCCATGATTACTTTAATTATCCTCCCCTGAATGTCTCCCTTTATATTTTGCTTTTGTGGGAACCACAAAAAAGTAGGGTGCAGTGATCTACCAACAGACTGATTTCTTCTATGAGCACACCTTAGACCTTGTAAAGTATAATTTAGAGAAGCCATTTTCAAATTTTAACATTCACCTGAGATTAGGCAAAACACCAGTTGCTGGGCCCCAGGCCCAGCGTCTCAGATTCATTTGATCTGAGATCAGTTTCAAGAGTTTAAATTTGGAATGTGTTCTCAGGTGGTGCTGATGTTTCTGGTACTGGGACCATGCTTTGAGAGGCTGGGCTTTCTAGAGGTTAGACCGGGTCACAGATAGCAGAGGTGTGTTTAGAAAGCTTCACAGGTGATGCTAATGCACACCCAGGAGTTACACATATTCAAGCTAGAGTAATATTCACATATTACTCTAGCTTGTCAAAAAGCTTGAGTCAGTGCCATTCAATCCTCTACTGACTTTGTTAGTTTGCTCTGAGTACTCTCTACATTTGTCACTCCTTGGTAACATGCCCACACCTACTTGCTTCAAAAGATCTTTTGGGAGCAAAACTCAGGCTGATATCTATCTCAGTAAAGACCAAACAAGTAATTAATTGTAGATTTAATATACCTCCTTTTCCCAGTAATGTTTTCCAGTTACCACACATGGCACAGCACATGGCAGGTACTCAAGGAATGTGTGGGATGAATGACTGTCTCTTACAATAACACCCTTATTCCATCAGGCTAGGTTGACTGACCATATATCTCTAGCATGCTAGAATGATAACCTACTTCTGATAAAATTACTGATTTTATTTATCCAAAAGAGCCATGCAAAATTGTTTTCCTCTTTGTGCTTGCTATTTTCAGTTTTCTCGACTTGGGCTCAGCCAGTAGTGCCATGGCTTGACGGGCTACATTGATTTTAATAAGGAGTCCTATTTCGATGAAGAATAATAAACAGGTCTGGAGGGCAGGGTCATACTCCCCAAGTCTGCCTGACACGAGGCAAGGATGAAAATGCTAGAGCAGGCTGAGCAGGCTGGAGGGAAGATGCACTTCCTCACTGTGGATTTCCTTGGAGTGCCATTAGCTTACTGGGAAGAACACAGGGTAGATTGCATTTTCATGAGGGAGGCGAGGCTGAGCTCAGTTATCTTAAATTTTTTTGGCATCGTTTCAATTATTTGTTGGAATAATGGAACTTTGATCTAAAACATGTTACTTAGTATCATATTTCTTAGCATGGCAAGGCACAGACTGTTTACTGTTTTCCATAATGATGGTCGTGGAGTGCCCTTAAATTTGCTACATAAGTGAATCCCAAGACAGTAGTGTAGAAAGCTCTGATTCTAAACAGTAATGTGTCTTTGTGGTATAAACAAGGCCCTTGTATCCCATTTGCCATCAATGATGTAATCTCTGTACGTTGGGCGGTTTACAACAGTCATGTTTTTATTTGATCTCCATTAGAAATTGGTGAGATAATCATTGGGATCTTAACCTCATTATACAGGTGAGGAAACTAAGTCACTCCAGGTTTAACTGATTTGTTCCAAATGAAACAGCTGTGAGTGGTGAAGTCCATGAGGACATCTCAGGTTTTCCCACCCTCCCCCCACTCCGCTCAGTGCCTGATGTGGGACACTGGACTGCCCAGCACCTCTGTGAAGAGTTCTTTTTATTCTCATTTGTCTGATGAGAGAAAATATGAGGCAAGAGAAAGGTTGGTGACTTGGTCCAGGTCAAAGGTCAAGGCTGATTCAGTGGCGCAGGCAAGGGTGAGAGTAGCGGGAATCTCATGTCCTGAATTTAAACAGAGATGCACCACTTCTCCCTCCCCCCTCCCAGCCTTACCAAAAGGATTCCTTAGTTATTCCCCCTCCTGTCCGTGTTTGGTCTGGTCTGCGCAGTGTTTGTACACGGCAGCTGCATTATCAAGTAGCCAGGGCTTCCTCCAGATGAGCTAAAGCGCTGCCTGTGTGGGAACTCGCAGGGCTCACTTCACAGGCCAAAGAAGACATCTGCATTTGCCTCACAGCCCCAATTATTCAAATCTGCCTGCAGCTGGAGAAGTGACGTCCTGGGCAGAGGCCAGCCTCTGATCTCCACGCTCTGCTTTCACCCAGATCGGTCCCCTCCTGTTGCTTAAGGGGAGGCCAGGCTGGGCCCCCTTGGACACCGTGCACAGTCATTCTGCAGTCCCCACGCACCCTCTGGCTGCTGTGTCAGCAACTGGATGCTCGCCCGGGCTCTGCAGGACTCTGGAGTCTGGAGCCTGCCGGCCTGCAGGCAAGAGAGCTGCCAGATGTGCGTGCTAATAAATGGCAAGAGCTACTGTGCAATTATCGTGGTACAGAAATAAGTCGTGAAATTATCTCTCCCACTGGGTTTGGAATCCAGAGTAACCGAGGCCACAAACTTCTCTTTGTGTGTGAAGTAGGACTAGTTACCAGTGGCTTCCATTCAGGGGTGTGCTTCTTTTGGAATGAAGCCTTTCTCAGCAAGTCTAACGGGTGAGGGGCTTAAGAGCAGGTGGTCTAGCATTTGATACCGAACGTGTGGCCTGCAGACCACTATCACTTGGGTGCGGGTTAGAAACGTGAAATCAGGGGCGTCTGGGGGAGCTTAGTCTGTTGTGTCTGACTCTTGATTTCAGCTCAGGTCATAATAAATTTCACAGCCGTGGGATCGAGCTCCTTGTGGGGCTCCATGCTTAGTCAGGAGGTTGCTGGAAATTCTGTCCCTTTCCCTCTGCCTCTCCCCACCGCTCCCACTTGCTCTCTCTCTCTAAAAGAAATAAATACATCTTCCAAAGAAAAAAGAAAGAAATGTGGAATCAGGGCCCGTCCCAGACCTATGGAATCAAAATATGAATTTTACGAAGATCTCCAGAGCATTTACTTGCATGTTCGAGAAGCTCTGACCTTTATGAGAACCTAAGGGGCTTGTGAGACCCGTGGGGGCTGTGCCCCTTCCTCTGTGGTTCTGTAGCATGCCTTGGTCACACCAAATGGGGTCTTCCCTGCAGTACTGAGAGTGCAGGGATATTAACCTTGCTCTGGGCCATAGTGACATTTCCGGAGGGCTGTGTGAAGTGGTACATGCCCAGACAAGGACTTATCGGTTGCATGAACTTTCCTCCAGAAGTCCTTGAGCTGTGTGGCCCCCACAGACCAGCCTCTTTCTGTCGCGCACCTTATCTTCAGAAAAACCCCAGCTGTGCTGTGTGGGGGAGCCACAGAGCTAATGGAGGAGCAGCTTACTGAAAATGATGTTGTGGCTATTAACATTTTTATGGGTGGACTGCTTTGCAAAGCTGAGGGAAAGTATTATTCTTTTAGGATTAATATATTTAACAAAAAGTCTGCCAGGAGAGGAGGCTTTTGCTGATAAATATAATTCTGCCGTTGATTTATCTAGTAATGGAGACTTGAAATTACAGGAATCAATGTGTATGTGAAAGCCATTGTCATTTGGTTAATTATGTTTTGCCAGCAGTATGGGGAAGCACTTTATACTCGGTGCAGCCAAATGTATTTCAGCCAGAATCCTGCATTATAAGTGATGGGCCTAAGTGTGGATGAAGACAAAGACATCTCTAATTCCAGACTCCTGGGTATGTGATGTATCCCTCTCCCCTCACACTGTGGCATTTCAGTCTGTTTCCTCTAGGGAAGTGGTTCTGAAGTGAGGTGATTTTTTTTTTCCTCCCTCCCTCACCCATGGGACATTTATAAATCTCTGGAGACATTTTGGTTGTCATAACTGGGAGAGAGGTGATACGGGGAGAGGCCAGGATGATACCTATGAAGAATGTCCCACTGTGTATAGGCCATTGGTCACTCTCATCCCCAACAAAGAATGATCTGACCTGAACTATCAGTAGTGCTGAGGTTGAGAAACTCTGCTCCAGAGCACCCCTGTCTCTGATTGTGACTCAAAGAATTGGGAGCAACTCCATATCTTGTTTGTCAACAGATGAAGAAATTAAGTCTACGGGCATCACAGTCATCTAGGATTATCTGCCAGGGTATCCACCTGGGGTGGAATCAGGAGGAGCATCAAGTGAGAGAGGCTGGAATGGTTCCCAGCTGTCTGTCATTGGTAGTGATGCTGTTATCGGGGACTTTCTCAGGGTTCCTTTTCCTTCTTTTTGATGAGTCAGCTACTGGTTTCAGAAAGTTAACCTACTCTATAGTCTCAGCATTGATATTTACTATTGAGTGACCTTGAGTGTGGTAGGCAGAGTCATGGCCCCCAAGGATGGCCCCATACTAATTCCTGTAGCTATGTTAGCTTCTGGCAAAGAGGACTTGCAGATATCATGAAGTTAAGGATCTTGAGATGAGGAGATTATCCTGGATGACCTGAGTGGGCCAAGTGTGGGCACCAGGGTCCTTACAGCTGAAAGACGGAGACAAGAGAGTCAGTCAGTGATGAAAGGTTTTGTGCTGCTGTTTTGAAGATGAAGTGAATGAAGTGAAATTCGGCGAAAGGGCATGAGGCGAGGAAGGCAGATCACCCACAGAAGCTGGAAAAGCAAGGAAAGGGATTCTCTCCTAGAGCCTCCAGAAGGCTCTAGGATACTAGTATTCAGTGGTTACTTTAGTTTTAGTTCAGGAAGGCTCAGATTTGGATTTCTGATTTCCATGGCTGAGAGATAATGAATTTGTGTTTTTTTAAGCCACTAAATTTGTGGTAATCTGTTATAGAGGCATTAACATACTAGTATGTTGAGTCAGATATTTTCCTCTTGCTATCCTGCTGTAAGACGGGGCTTGCTCCACTGTAAAGTGGGCCTCATTCTTCAGCGGTTACTTACTAATTATGTGTTATGTGTCAGGCACAATTCTAAACACTTGGGGTAGAGCAGTGAACAACACGGACCAACCGCTGCTCCAGCCTAGTGACAGGAGACTAGTAAACAACAAGAAATGTGTGGATGTGTAAGGTTACATGAATGATAAGTGCTATGAAGGAAAGTTGAAGCAGATAAGGAAGCTGGAGTCCATGGCTGTTCTTAGATGGCTGGAGTCATCTACCAGGAAAGATGAGATTCTGTGGTAAGATGACATTCAGCAGAAACCTTAAGGAAGTGCAGGGAGAAAGCCATGCAGGTATCTGGAGGAAAACTGTTCTCAGCAGGGAGAAAGGCAAGAACACGTGCCCTGAACACATGCTCCTAGCTTGCTTCAGGGATTCAAAGGACAGGGAAGGAACCAGTGTGGATAATGATAATAATTGCCTCACAGAGCTATTGTGAGAATTCCTGGCAAAATATATGAAACCCCTTGGTGAACTTCAAAGCACTTGGCAAATATTAGTTATCATTGCTACGGCCCCTCAGAATGGATTTGTGGGGCTGCCAGGTGACCCAGAGGGTGACCTTCATTTTCTCTCTGAACAAGAGTGAGGAGGAAACAGTCGACGGCCCCAGGCTCTGGAAATTGTGCACAGAGGTCCAGAAAGAGAAGCAGTTTCCTAGCACGGAAATGCTGGTGAGTGAATGTGTGCCATTTAGATTGGTGAAACTTTGGGGGTTGGTGAGGACAGGGTAGGATGGATGGGAGATCATGGCCACCATGGCCAGTCTCCGCTGTTACACCTCTCAGTCAGGAGGGTGCTCCCCAGAAGCCAGCTGGGGCTTAGAAGTGTATTTGTCCCTCATGAAGGCTCACAGCCACTCTGGGAAAGAAATCGCTGGGGAATTTAGGGACCTTGAACCCTACCTGGCTAGGGACCAGTGAGAAGCACTTAGGATAGCTTCTGACAGCCCAGCCTTGCTGGCAACTAATCCCCCAGGAGGAGTTAAGCTCTGCCAAAGGATGAAATTGAAATATTTGAAATATAATCCACACACTTCTTTTTCTAAGGCAGGTGGTAAAATGGGCTAGTTTTTATAAAAGCCTGAGAACATTAAAATACTGACATGCTGTGCAAGGCTTTGTGTTTGGAAGTAAGATTTTCCTCCACAACTATGGGGGTTTGGAGGAGTCTAAGGGCGTGAAGCACCCAGAAGGGTCACAGAGTCTAGAGCTGACCTGTCTGCCTACCCATTAACATCCTAGGTTTAAGGGACTTTTTCAGTCCATTTTGTGTCTCTAATCTCATAATGACCATGGCAAGGTCATAGACGATGTGTGTGTATTTCATCCTTCTTTATGCTGAATAATCCACTTGTAGCTGAAAGGCATTTCAGTCATCATTTGATTATCCTGTTAGATTTTTTTCTTTCCCTAAATAAGTTTCTCTAAGATGTCTTTCCCTACTTTTTGATAGATAAATGGAATATCTTCAGGTTTGAAAGATTAATGTGAGTGCTTTATCACCCGAGTAGGGAAGCTTTCTTTTTTGAGACACATAGTAACAAAAGTAAAATGGACATCTTCAGCCTTACCACTCTTCCTGTGAAAGAGCCTCACTATAAAACTTGGGCTTTGATACAGTTTGCTCTGCAGTCTGGAGGAATTGTAAGAGGAAGGGTAAAGGAAGGCTAAGCAAGATGAGCAAGTCCATGGGGCGCCCGGGTGGCTCAATGGGTTAAAGCCTCTGCCTTCGGCTTGGGTCATGGTCCCAGGGTCCAGGGATCGAGCATTATGTTAGACTCTGCTCGGCAGGGAGCCTGCTTCCCTTCCTCTCTCTCTGCCTGCTTTCTCTGCCTAATGGTGATCTCTGTCTATCAAATAAATAAATAAATAATCTTATTTAAAAAAAAAAAAAAAAAAAAAAAAAAGATGAGCAAGTTCAAATCAGGAGAAACAAAAATTAAAAGAGGGGGAGATCTGTGTGTGCTCCGGATTCTGTGGGAGCTGAATCCGGATCCTAGAATGCCTGGGAAGATAGTCCAAACCAGACAGAAAGCAGGCATGCAGCCAGGATGAAGAGCAAGAGCAGCTCTGAGGAACTGGAGCCTGTCTACTGCTGGCATGTAGGCAGCTTCCCCTGTCCTCAAGGTCAGAACAAATACCTCTCTTCCTTCCCCTTTCTTCTCTTCAACATCTGAAGCAAAACCCTGTGGACTACAGAGAAGTGAGGACCAAACACGTCCCTTTCGCTTTGAAGTGCTTTGATATTCTTTGGCTTTTATTTTCTTAAAACCTCAATAGCGTGTTAATGCCATGAAATAGCACGATTCCCTTGCATTCCAGGATAAGTGTGCTAGTGGAAAGTAATTGCAAAGCAAATTTTTACAGACAAATTAAGACATTCTGAGCATTGCCTCAAGTAGCGTATTCATTTATTTACGTGTCATAGGGCCATGGTACCTTCTAGATGATAGGCACTGAGCTAAGCACTGGTCATGGGATGGGTGTGGGGCAAGACCTTATCCCGGGGCTCCTGAAACTCAAAATGTAAATGGCTGTGGAGACAACATGCAATGAACAAATAGGCAACTGAGTTCTAGTTTGTTGAAGTGGTGTGAAAGGACAGACATGATATTATGCTAGAAGGGAGGAACTGCAGGTATAGGATGAGGAAAGCAACTTCCAGCAGCCAGGGATGGCCTTCTTGACATGGAATCTGAGAAGAAGCCAAGTACACTGTTAGAGACCAGGAATGGAAAGTGTTCACTTTGGCTACTCTGGGAAGACGGCAAAGCCTGTGTTTACAAAAAAGGCTTTTCATACCATATGATTTTAGGTGTGCAATTAAAGAGACAAAAACAAATGAACAACAATAAAAGAGACAACAAAAAAACAGATTTAACTACAAAGAACAAACTGGTGATTGCTAGAGGGGAGATGGGGTGGGCATGGGTGAAATAGGTGATGGGGAGTAAGAATACACTTACCATGATGGGCACTGAGTCATGTATAGAATGGCTGCATTACTAATGGTACTCTGGAAACTAATATAACAACATATGTTAATCACACTTGAATTAAAAATAGATTCTTTTTTTTTTTTAAAGAGGACTTCGATTTATAGTCACATGGTCTAAAAGGGGTCTTTCACCATATGCTTCTAAGGAGACTACTGGATCCCTCCTTCCAAACCACGCTAACTTTTTTTAAAATAATTAACATATAATATATTATTTGCCCCAAGGGTACAGGTCTGTGAATCATCAGGCTTACACATTTCACAGCACTCGCCATAGCACATACCCTCCCAAGGTCCATAACCCAGCCACTCTCTCCCTACCCCCCAAGCCCCAGAAACCCTCAGTTTGTTTCATGAGATTAAGAGTCTCTTATGGTTTGTCTCCCACCCAATCCCATCTTGTTTCATTTTTTCCCTCCCTACTGCCCATAACCGCCCCCCCGCCCTGTCTCTCAAATTCCTCATATTAGAGAGATGACATGATAATTGTCTTTCTCTAATTGACTTATTTCACTTAGCATAATAACCTCTAGTTCCATCCATACCTTTGCAAATGGCAAGATGTCATTTTTTGATGGCTGCATAATATTCCTCTGTGTGTGTGTGTGTGTGTGTGTGTGTGTGTGTGTGTATTTATGTATGTGTGTGTATATCACATCTTCTTTATCCATTCATCTGTTGATGGACATCTAGGTTCTTTCCATAGTTTGGCTATTGTGGACATTGCTGCTATAAACAAACATTACTCTAAAAATACAAATATAGTGATCTGAAGGGGTACGTGCCCCTTTGGATAATTACATTTGTATCTTTAGAGTAAATACCCAGTAGTGCGATTGCTGGGTCATAGGGTAGCTCTATTTTCAACTTTTTGAGGGCGCCTCCATGCTGTTTTCCAGAGTGGCTGCACCAGCCTGCATTCCCACCAACAGTGTAGGAGGGTTCCCCTTTCTTTGCATCCTCAACAATATTGGTCATTTCCTGACTTGTTAATTTGAGCCATTCTGACTGGTGTGAAGTGGTATCTCATTGTGGTTTTGATTTGTATTTCCCTGATGCCGAGTGATATGGAGCACTTTTTCATGTGTCTGTTGGCCATCTGGATGTCTTCTTTGCAGAAATGTCTGTTCATGTCCTCTGCTCATTTGTTCTTTGGATGTTGAGTTTGATAAGTTTTTTATAGATTTTGGATACTAGCCCTTTATCTGATATGTCATTTGCAAGTATCTTCTCCCATTCTGTCAGTTGCCTCTTGGTTTTGTTGACTATTTCCTTTGCTGCGCAAAAGCATTTGATATTGATGAAGTCCTAATAGTTCATTTTTGCCCTTGCTTCCCTTGCCTTTGGTGATGTTTCTAGGATGTAGTTGCTGCGGCTGAGGTCAAAGAGGTTGCTGCCTGTAAACCACCCTAACCTTGCTCTCTTTTCCCTTCCTACTTTCTTTCCCAGCATTATTTTTTCTCCCTAGCTATCACTAATATCTAACATACTTTCTAATTTACTTACCTGGCTTATTGTCTCCCCCACTAGAATGTGAGCTCTATAAGGACCCGCGTTTTGTCTGTTTTATTCATGATGACTGTGTCTCCAGTGCCTAGAAGAATAACTAGATGTTCAAAGAATACCATTTCCACTACACTGAGCTATTTCTTTTTGCCCCTAGAGAGGAGTAGGGCATAGAAGAAAGATCAACAATTTTGAAAACTGCCAGATCTGGAGTAATACACTGTACTTCACAGGGTTGTTAGGACATTTGCATGAGAGAATGTACATAAAGAATGAGTGCCATGCTGGTGTGGAAGGGCTGAACAAATGCTGTTCTCTCCTGGTTCCCCATCTCTCTTTCTTTCAGCATACTCACAGAGGGCAAGAGCTACCAACCTGAAAAAGTAGGAGAAGATGATACTTAGTGTTTTTCCACTCCCTAGCTGGGGTCCTCCTAGGCTCTTCCGGCCTTCCTCCAGCCTCCCTCTCTCACACATTGCTCCCAGCTCTAGCCTTCCATCATGTCCCATCCTGTCCAACCTGTCTGTCATGCTAGGTCCTCAGAATCCTTGGTTCTGGTGTACAAGGAACAGATGATTACTCACAGCCAATGAATGTTGAACCCCTAGTAGTGACTGCCACTGTGCCAGGAGCAGGCCAGCCTTCCTTCCCATGGATGGGTCAGAGCAGGCGACACCAGCAGACACCATTGCTCTGCATGTGGGCTCAGCCTTCTCTTCTGGGCATTGAGGAACAGACGCTGACACTGTTGGCCTCTGCCTATCCCATTTCCATGCTCACTAACCAGCCTTGAGGAAAGTCTTCTTGAATCCGTTTTCCTCAGGAAAAGCCGGAGGATGAAATAGTACTGAAGAAGGGAGAAAGCAAGGCAGGAGAGCAGAGGCATAGAAAGAGGACAGAGTGTAAAGACAACAGGGGCAAGGGAGAAGAAAGGAGATAAGAGAATGAATGAAAGAGCAAAGAAGAAAAGAGGCAGGTAACCAAGCCTGTTAGATGCTGCCATATCTCACATCCACAGAAAAGATGTTAACAGCAAAGTCTGTGAAAATCCTAGTAGTATCTCTACCTTGGAATATGATTGATAATGATAAAAGTAATAACACAGTAACATTTATTAAACACAATGCTAAGAGTTTACATACATTATCTCCTCTGCATGGTCCTTTCAACTGAAGGCAGATCCTGCCATTCCTTTGTTCAGAATTCTTCAGTCACGTCCCATCTTACCCACAGTACAACCAGTATCTTATAGGACCACTCCTCAAGACGACCTCTTTGTAGGATCCACTTCCCATATCCATCTCTGAAAATATTTCCTCTCACTCTCTCTCTTGCTCTCTGCATTCCATCCACATTGGCCTCCTTGCTATTCTCCCTCAAACCAATTATCCTGCCTCAGGGTCTTTGCACTGGTTCTTATTTTGCCAAGAGCAGTCTTCTCCCAGATAACCATATGACTTTATCCCTTGCGTCCTTTGGAGCTCTTCTTCCTTTACTTGCTAAGCAGATTTTCCCCTGACAGCTCTATTGGCATAACTTTCTTCTGCTCCCCATTCTCCTCATCTTGCTTTTTCTCTATGCTACTTATCCTCACCTGGCATATGATAGTATTTTATGTTAATTGTTTATCTTTTGACTCTAGACTATGAGTACAGGAAGTATGTCAACCTTCTTCTTGACTCATAGTAGATTCATGATTACTATGTTCTCACAGTAACCTTAGAAAGTGGTTTTTATTCTTCATAGTGCAAAATAGAAGAATTAAGCTTACATAAAGTAAGTAAGTTTTCCAGCATCATAGATTGAAGGTAGTAAAGCCAGGCTTCAAATAGCTATCTGGCCAGGGTGTAGGGCCAGTACTCTTAATGGCTATGTTAGCTGGTTCTCCAGGGTCTTCCCACACTGTAAGGACTCCTCTCTCAGAGGGTAGGTTAGCATACTACCTGGCTCATGGTAAGAGTTCAGTAAGCATTCAGGATATTAGCATAATCATCATGGAGTTAACTTACTGTATATATGCAGAGAAAGCTTTGGTTGAAATATTATCTATTCATACATTAGTATTTTTTAAGAAAGAGCATCTAAAATTTGGAAATGAGGCAAAAAGATGACTGCCTATCCTTGCACTCTCATACCAGAGCATTATCTAACATGTTTTCCTATAGGTTGTCTGACTTCATTTTACCATATCATTTTGACTTATTATTTATCATTGATTACAGTCCAGACTCTATATAAAGTTGATGTTAATGTATATAAAACTACTAAGATACAAATCATTACTGTCCAGTAGAGAAACAAATGACTTCTAAACAGTAGAGATGATAACTCCAAATGTTCAGGTCTTACTGCTTTCTAAACCATTAGACAGTTTTGGTTATATATCTTAGAAATGTTATTCCAGCAATCTTTTCCCCCACCAATCCCTCCATCTGTCTTTCTGCCTGCCTGTCTACCTACCTACCTGTCTACCTATTTACTTACCTCTCAGTTTCTTGTATTCTCTTTCAAATCAGCTTTGTTTTCTTGCTGGTTCCTTCATTAATGATTTTAATATATGTTTTACACATGCTTTTAATTTTGTCATATGTATTACAGTAAAATAGCTAGAATAGAATAGAGTGATGATATGATATGATATGATATGATATGATATGATCTCCTAGTAAGGAACTGGTATACCTAAGATATTGAAATCCTGATGTACCCTAATAACTATCTAGTTCCTATACTGATCCTATACTGTTCCTACCCCTGATGGAATTGACTACCTACCATAGAGTTTACCTCTTTGACTTACTGGATGTGAGAAGGATATATCATAGTGGTTAGGAACCAGGGCTCTGAAGTCAGACTACCTGGGTTCAAGTTCTTGCTCTGCCACTTACTAGCTCTGTGATTTTTATGGTTAATTTTATGTCAGCTTGATTGGACCATGGGATGTACAGATGTTTGGTTAAATATTATTTCTTATGGGTCTGTAGGATGTTTCTGGATGAGATTAACATTGAATCAATATACTGAGTAAAGCAAATTGCCCTCCCTAGTGTGAGTGGGCTTTATCCAATCTGTTGAAGGCCTGAATAGAATAAAAGCTTGAGTAAGGAAGAATTTTTCTTCTCTCTGTCTGACTGTCTTCAAGTTAGAACACTGGTCTTCTCCTGCCTTTGGACTTGGTCTTGGACTGGAATTTTTACCACCAGCTCTTCAGGGTCTCCAATTATTACATGTAGATTTTGGACTTCTCAATCTTTGTAATCATGTGAACCAATTCCCTTATAAAAAAAAAATCTATGTCTCCCTACATATCTGTATATACAGCCCATCTGAAACTGTTATCTCTCCATCCGTCCATCCATCCATCCATCCATCCATCCATCCATCTTCTGATTCTCTAGAAAACCCAGATTAAAACAATGATCTTGGACAAGTTGCTTAGCCATATCAACAAAATGGAGCCATATGAGTGGATCTTATCTCAGAAGGTACTTTTAGAAGTAAATGTCATAGTGCTTAGCTTGGTGTCTGGTACTTGGTGTTTAACAAATATTAGTTACTATGGCTTCTGTTTGTTTTTCATCTTAGGAACTTATATAAAGAAAATGAAACTTTACAAATCTATTGACAGATTTTAATTGTAATACTCTCTCTGCAAACTACAGCAGTATTTGTATAATAAGACAACTTCTTTCCTGTTCTTCCTAGAAATTTACTAACTAGAAGCTCCGAAAACAAGAGTTTACCATGAAGGATATTGTATTCTTAGAGAGCTGTACAAAAATTAAAATAGCCCATTCTGGATGGGTTTGTACTTTCTAACTTCCTACACTGTGTTACAGAGATAACTTACTATTTAGCACTGTCCAGTCTGTAGTTTTATTGTCTTGTGCACTTTCTGACCCTATTGATTTACCCTGAAAGTCTAATTTAGTCTGAGAGACCACTTGTGATTTTTGTGCAATTCAGAATGTGGAAGTATCTTTCCCAGCAACCTGTACATTCCGATTTCCTTTGCACATGAGGGTTGATGTGGAAAAGGCAGCTGAGCAGAGGTTGGCAACCTTTCAGAAGTGTTACGCCAAGTGTCCATTTATTCACTCCAACTTCAGGGTTTCCATGCCAGGAAGAAGCTCCTCTCTTCCAAACCACTGGAGACTGAGAACTTCCAAGGCAGAATGAGGCTACGGAAATTGAAATTATCAATTTAAGATAGATTTTTCCCATTTTTTCCTTTCCCAAAAACAAAAGAACTTTAAAAAAGTGGATGCCAAATTTATGCAACCCAGGCAGAAGTGATCCTATGTGTGATGACATGATTGGTGGACAAGACTGGAGTTCTGAAATTGTTTGAAGCTTTTCATGCAGTAATTGTTTGTGTGTGCAAGCACCATGATAGACATGTACTGTGCATTCATTTAGTAATTCATTCATTAAATCCATAATGAGTCCCTAACTTTACATATACAATACTTAATTTTTTATAAATAAGTAAATAAATAAATGAATGAATAAAAGAATAAATAAATAAGAATAAGTATATAAAGGCTAAATAAAAAAATAAAAAAATAAATAAAAGAAGGTATTTAAAGTACCCAACACAGTGCCTGCCTCATAGTAGGTCTTTAGTAATGAAAACCACTAGTTTTAATCTTCTCTTTAAATATTTTGCAAAAGTAATGTACATGGTAAAAAATCTAATAGAGCAAAACTGCTGACATAAAAAGCAGCAATTCCTCACACCGCTTCTGTTCTTTTCCAGTCATAGTCTCTGGAGCCTTGATTTTTAAAACAATTTTTTTCCTATAGTTGCCTGTAGAGCATTAAATAATCCAGGTGCCCAGGGTGATGCATCCTCCATGTACTCTCACAGGGACAGCCCCTGCGGGGTCAGTCTAAATTTGCCTACATCAGGGCATATTTCTCTCTTACCCTGTTTCAGGTGGAGGTCTTACCAGTGTCCCCAGTTGTTGGATACCAGACCTGTCATTGAGGGGGATGAATTGGAGTGGGGGAGTCCACGGTTGGGGAGTTTATCTTCGGAATCCCTTGTGCGCTGCTGTCCAGACCTTGACGGGAGTGGCTTCTCGTTCAGTTCCACCTTGATGTATTCCTTGCCCTTTCACTGGGTTGGCCCTTTCTTTCTCTCACACTTTCTCCAAATCCAATCTCATTCAGTCTCTGCAAGAGACAAAATTCTGCTGACCTCTTAGTCTGGCTCTTTGAATCTCTGTTTTCCCCTGTGGTATAGCCTAGGGGTAAGTATGGAAGGAGGAAGTAGCTCTTCGGGGTTGGAAGAAGGCAACTAATTGGAGGAATGCACTGAGAATGACTAGATTAACATTTGGAGATATAACCAAACTGCCTTATTCCGTTATTTTACTGTTTCTTGATTTATCAACTTGAGACATGATTTATTTTTCTGATCTATGAAGAGGGAGAATTTAGTTAATCTGTTTTCCCTTTTTTTTTTCTCTTTCCCCCCCCAAAGTCTGAGGGTTATGTTAGATTTTGCTTCTTCTGTTTTCTTTTTTATTTTAAATACTACATGATTTTTATCACATCATCTTCAGGCAAGCTCTCTTGTCTAGTCATCAAGATAAGCATGCGTGCGCTATTCTTCCCTCATCTTACATTGTCAAGGCCATTCATGTTCTGTTCTAGAACCACATTTAAAGTTTCCAAGTTTTATAGTTTGATTATAAAAGTTGAAAACCAGTAAACAAGATTTATATTCTAGTGTTGATTAGCATAATTTGTAAATGGACTGTATATTGGAAAATATTGCTTCCCTAAGAAATTTCCTCAATTTGGTAATTCTATTTTGCTTACATAGACTATCATTATACTTACAATATACATGCTGAGGGACAACAGCATGCTCCCATTGAGGTCTGCAAAGCAGCCCAGGGGGTTTGGAAGACCCCGAGGTCTGCAATGTATTTGCAAATAATTTAACAAAAAATAGGTATATAGAGAAATCGATGGAGAGAGAAAGAAGGTAAATGTGGCAGGATGTTAACAACCGGTTCTAAATGCAGGGGATATTCATGTTTCAGCCCCACCCTTTTTTCATAGCCTATAATGTATTATTTGTTTTAGGCGTATAGGTCTGTGATTCATCAGTCTTACACAATTCACAGCACTCACCATAGCACATACCCTTCCCAGTCTCCATAACCCAGCCACCTTATCCTTACTACCTCCAGAACCCTTAGTTTGTTTTCTGAGATTAAGAGCCTCTTATGGTTTGTCTCCCTCTCTGGTTTCATCTTGTTTCATTTATCTCTCCCTTCCCCTATGATCTTCTGTCTTCTTTCTCAAACTCCTCATATTAATGAGATCATATGATAATTGTCTTTCTCTGATTCACTTATTTCACTTAGCATAATACCCTCTAGTTCCATCCGCACCTTTCCAAATGGCAAGATTTCAATTTTTGATGGCTGCATAATATTCCATTTTACACACACAAACACATCTCACATCTTCTTTATCCATTCATCTGTTGATGGACATCTAAGCTCTTTATATAGAATAGTTATTGTGGACATTGCTTCTATAAACATTGGGGTGCAGGTGCCCCTTCAGATACATTTGTATCTTTGCAGGTGCCTGTTCAGATACTTTTGTATTATCTGGTCTGTAATACCCAATGCTGGGTCATAGTGTAGCTCTATTTTCACATTTTTGAGGAACCTCCATACTGTTTTCCAGAGTGGCTGTACCAGCTCGCATCCTCATGAACACTATAGGAGGGTTCCCCTTTTTCTGCATTCTCACCAACATCTGTTGTTTCCTCACTTGTTAATTTTAGCCAGTCTGATTGGTATAAGGTGGTATCTCTTTGTGGTTTTGATTTGTATTTCCCTGATGCTTTTTCATTTATCTGTTGGCCATTTGGTTGTCTTCTTTGCAAAAATGTCTGTTCATGCCTTTTGCTCATTTCTTGATTGGATTACTTATTCTTTGGGTGTGAGTTTGATAAATACTTTATAAATTTTATATACTTCCCCATTATCTTCTATGTCATTTTGCTATGCAAAAGCATTTGATCTTGATGAAGTCTCAGTAGCTCATTTTTGCCCTTGTTTTCCTTGTTTTTGGTGATGTGTCTAGAAGGAAGCTGCTGCAGCTGAGGTCGAAGATGTTACTGCCTGTGTTCTCCTCAAGGATTTTGATGGATTCCTGTCTCCCATTGAAGTCTTCCACCCTTTTTGAGTCTATTTCTGTGTGTGGTGTAAGGAAATGGTCCAGTTTCATTCTTCTGCATATGGCTGTCCAATTTTCCCAATACCATTTTTTACAGAAACTGTCTTTTTTCCACTGGAAATTCTTTCCTGCTTTGTTAAAGATTATTTGACCATGGAGTTGAGGGTCCATTTCTGGGCTCTTTATTCTGTTCCATTAATCTGTGTGCCTGTTTTTGTGCCAGTACAATACTGTCTTGATGATTGCTTTGTAGTAGAGATTCAAGTCTGGATTGTGATGCTATCAGCTTTGGTTTTCTTTTTCAACATTCCTCTGGCTATTCGGTGTCTTTTCTGGCTCCATACAAAGTTTAGGATATTTTGTTCCGGATCTGTGAAAAAAGTTGGTGGTATTTTGATAGGGATTGCATTAAATGTATAGGTTACTCTAGGTAGCATAGACAGTTTTACAATATTTGTTTTTCTAATCCATGAGCATGTCACGTTTTTCCATTTCTTTATGTCTTTTTCAACTTCCTTCATGAGTATTCTATAGTTTTCTGAGAACAGATTCTTTGCCTCTTTGGTTAGATTTATCCCTAGGTATCTTATGCTTTGGGGTGTGACTGTAAACGGGATTGACTCCTTAGTTTCTCTTTCTTCTGTCTCATTGTTCGTGTATAGATATGCAGTTGATTTCTGTGCATTGGTTTTATGTCCTGACACTTTATTCAATTCCTGTATGAGTTCTAGCAGTTTTGGAGTGGAGTCTTGGGTTTTCCACAAAAACGTATCATATCATCTACAAAGAGCAAGAGTTTGACTTCTTTGCTGATTCTGATGCCTTTTATTTCTTGTTGTTGTCCGATTGCTGAGGCTAGGACTTCTAGTACTATGTTGAATAGGAATTGTGATAGTGGACATCCCTGCCAAGTTCCTGAACTTAGGGAAAGAGCTCTCAGTTTTTCCCTATTGAGGAGGATATTCGCTGTGGGTTTTTAATAGGTGACTTTGATGATATTGTGGTATGTATCCTCTATCTCTTCACTTTGAAGAGTTTTGATCAAGAAAGGTTGCTGTACTTTGTCAAGAGCTTTTTCTGCATCTACTGAGAATATCATATGGTTCTTGTTCTTTCTTTTATTAATGTTTTATATAACATTGACTGATTTGTGGATGTTACACCAACCTTGCAGCCCAGGAATAAATCCCACTTGGTCATGGTGAATAATCATTTTAATGTACTGTTGGATCCTATTGGCTAGTTTTTTTTTTTTTTTTTAAGATTTATTTATTTGACAGAGAGAAATCACAAGTAGACAGAGAGGCAGCCAGAGAGAGAGAGAGAGGGAAGCGCGCTCCCTGCCGAGCAGAGAGCCCGATGCGGGACTCGATCCCAGGACCCTGAGATCACGACCCGAGCCGAAGGCAGCGGCCCAATCCACTGAGCCACCCAGGCGCCCTATTGGCTAGTATTTTGATGAGAATTTTTCCATCCATGTTCATCAGGGGGTATTGGTCTGTAATTTTCCTTTTTTGATGGGCTCTTTGGTTTTGGGATCAAGGTAACTGGCCTCATAAAATGAGTTTGGAAGTTTTCCTTCCATTTCTATTTTTTGGAAGTTTCAGGAGAATAGGAATTAATTCTTCTATAAATGCTTGGTAGAATTCCCCTGGGAAGCCATCTGGCCCTGGGGTCTTGTTTGTTGGGAGATTTTTGATGACTGCTTCAATGTTCTTACTGGTCATGGGTCCATTCAGTTTTTCTATTCCTTCCTCATTCAGTTTTGGTAATATGTATGTCTCTAAGGTTGCATCCATTTCTTCCAGATTGTCTAATTTGCTGGCATATAGTTCCTCATAATATGTTCTTAAAATTGTTTGTATTTCTTTGGTGTTGGTTGTGATCTCTGTTTCATTCATGATTTTTTTTTTAATTCATGATTTTGTTAATCTGGGTCCTTTCTCTTTTCTTTTTGACAAGTCTGGCTAGGGGTTTATCCATCTTATTAATTCTTTCAGAGAACCAGCTCCTAGTTTTGTTGATCTGCCCTGGTATTCTTTTGGTTTCTATTTCATTGATTTCTGCTCTGCTCTTCTCCTGCTGGGTTCAGGGTTTCTTTGCTGTTCTTTCTCCAGCTTCTTTAGGTGTATGGTTAGGTTGTGTATTTGAGACCTTTCTTGTTTCCTGAGAAAGACTTTTATTGCTATATACTTTCCTCTGAGGACTGCCTTTGCTGCATCTCAGATTTTGGACTGTTGTGTTTTCATTTTCATTCGTTTTCCTGAATTTTTAAAATTGTTCTTTAACTTCCTGGTTGACCAATTCATTCTTTAGTATGATGCTCTTTGGTCTCCACATATTTGAGTTCTTTCCAACTTTCCCCTTGTCATTGAGTTCTAGTTTCAAAGCATTGTGGTCCAAAAATATGCAGGGAGTGATCCCAGTCTTTTAGTACTGGTTGAGACCTGATTTTTTACCTAGGATGTGATCTATTCTGGAGAATGTTCCATGTGCATTAGAGAAGAATGTGTATTCTGTTGCTTTTGGATAGAATGTTCTGAATATATCTGTGAAGTCTGTCAGATCGAGACTGTCATTTAAAGCCCTTATTTTCTTTTTTATCTTTTGCTTAGATGATCTGTCCATTTCAGTGGGGGGGGGGGGTTGTGGTTAAAACCCCTTACTATTATTGTATTATTGTTGATGTGTTTCTGTGATTTTGTTATTAATTGGTTTAGATAATTGGCTGCTCCTGTGTAAGGGGCATAGATATTTAAAACTGTTGGATCTTCTTAAGTATAATAGTGTCCATCCTCATCTCTTATTATCGTCTTTGGCTTAAATTCTAATTTGCCTGGTATAAGGATTGCTACCCCAGCTTTCTTTTGATGTCCATTAGCATGGTAAATGTTTTCCACCCCCTCACTTTAAATCTGGAGATGTTTTTGGGCCTAAAAGGAGTCTCTTGCAGATAGTATGTGGATGGTGCTTATTTGTTTGTTTGTTTTTAAAGACTTTATTTATTTACTTAGAGAGAGAGTGATTTATTTACTTAGAGATAGAAAGTGCATGCGTCAGGGGAGGGGCAGAGAAGTAGACACCTGACTGAGCAGGGAGCCCAATGCAGAACTTGATCCCAGGACTCTGGGATCATGACCTGATCTGAAGGCAGACACTTAACTCCCTGAGCCACCCAGGAGCCCAGGTCTTTTTTTTTTTTTTTTAATCCAATCTCATACCCTGTGTCTTTTGGTTGGGGCATTTAGGCCACTTATATTCAGGGTAACTATTAAAAGATATGAATTTAGTGCTGTTGTATTGACTTTTATTGCTGCTGTATTGTACAGTAACAGGTGACTGTTACTGTATATTATCTCTGTTCCTTTCTGGTCTATGTTACTTTTAGACTCTCTCTCTCTCTGCTTAGAGGACCCCTTTCAATATTTCCTGTAGAGCTGGTTTGGTATTTGCAAGTTCTTTAAGTTTTTGTTTGTCCTGGAAGCTTTTGAATCTCTCCTTCTATTTTCAATTGCAGCCTAGCTGGATATAGTATTCTTGGCTGCATATTTTTCTCATTTAATGATCTGAATATATCATGCCAGACCTTTCTGTCCTGCCAAATGTTTGTGGCTAGGTCTGCTGCGAATCTAATGTTTCTATTATTGTAGGTTACAGGCCTCTTGTCCTGAGCTGCTTTCAGGATTTTCCCTTTGTCTCTGAGACTTGTAAGTTTTACTATTAGATGATGGGGTGTGGTCCATTTTTATTTGTTTTGAGAATTCTCTGTGCTTCTTGGATTTTGATGACTGTTTCCTTCCCCAAATTGGGGAAGTTCTCCACTATAATTTGCTCCAATATACCTTCTACACCTCTCTCTTCTCCTTCTGGTTTCCCATTATTCTAATATTGTTTCATCTTCTAACATTGTTTCATCTTATGATATCACTTATGTCTCGAATTCTCCCGTCATGATCCAGTAGTTGTTTACATCTCTTTTTCTCAGCTTCCTTATTCTTCATCATTTGCTCTTCTATATCACTAATTCTCTCTTCCCATTTATCCTATCCATTAGAGCCTCCATTTTTTTTTTTAAGATTTTATTTATTTATTTGACAGACAGAGATTATAAGTAGGCAGAGAGGCAGTCAGAGAGAGGAGAAAGCAGGCTCCCTGCTGAGCAGAGAGCCCGATGTGGGGCTTGATCCCAGGACCCTGGGATCATGATCCGAGCTGAAGGCAGAGGCTTTAACCCACTGAGCCACCCAGGCGCCCCTAGAGCCTCCATTTTTATTTTACTGCATTAATAGCCTTTTTTATTTTGACTTGGTTAGAGTATAGTTATTTTATTGGTCTACAAAAGGATTCTCTAGTATCTTCTATGCTTTTTGCAAGCCTAGCTAGTATCTTTATAATTTTTATTCTAAACTCTAGTTCTGACATCTTATTAATGTCTATATTGATTAGGTCCCTGGCATTCGGTACTGCCTCTTGTTCATTCTTTCTTAATTTCTTTTTTTTTTTTTGAGGTGACTTTTCCTGTTTTGTCATTTTGTCCAGAGAAGAATAGATGAATGAGAGAACAAAATGCTAAAAGGGTAACAATGACCCCAGAAAAAATATACACTAAACAAATTAGGGGAGCCCCAAAACTGGGTAAAAAGAATATGATTAGACTGTTAAATAGAACAGAGCCAGACACTGGAGTCTAGCTGTATTTTGGTGTGTTAGAGGAAACTGCCTCCCAAAATTTTAAAGAAACAAAAGCATGTACAAACAAAAATAAGGATAAACCCAATGAAGGGATAGAATATGAGTGTAAAGATGAATATTAAGAGATTTTAGATTTTATTTATTTATTTGATAGACAGAGATCACAAATGGGCAGAGAGGCATGCAGAGAAGAGGGGGAAGCAGGCTCCCTGCTGAGCAGAGAACTCAAAGCGGGGCTCAATCCCAGGACCCAGGATCTGAGCCGAAGGCAGAAGGTTTAGCCAACTGAGCCACCCAGGCACCCCCAACATTAAGAGAGTTTAAAAAAGGAATTGATAAGGTTGAAAAAATAATATAAATTAAAAAAAAAAGAAAAAAGGAGAGCACACGATCAGGGGGAGACTAGAACAAAAAACCATACACTAGATTTGGGGTATATTTTGGTCTGTTAGAAGAAACTGTATCCCAAAATTTTAAAGAAAGAAAAACTTATATATACATATATATAAAAGAAGGTTAAATATAGTGAAGGGATAGAATATGAGTGTAAAAATGAAAATTAAAAACTTTGAAAAAGGAATTGGTAAGATGTTGGTTGAAAAAGGAAAGAAGAAAAATTTTTTTTAAATAGAAAATATTAAAAAAATAAAATTAAGAAAATTAAAATTGAAAGACTAAAGAATCATGGGTGAAAAGCCACGAATTCTATGTGCTGTATTCCCCTAGAGCTATAGTTTTGCAGTTCTCATTGATTGGTAATCTTGGTCCTTCCTGGATGTTCTTGCTGATCTTCTGCCCATTGCAGTGATTCTTAAATATCTTTGCCAAAGGCAGAATTGCTCCACCCTTGCCAGGGGCCAGGCTAAGTATTCTGGTCAGATTTGCTCTCAGTAGCTTTTGTTCCCAGAAAGCTTTCTGTATGGTTCTGGAGGACAAGAATGAAAATGGCGGCTTGCCAATCTCTGGCTCTAGAAGAGCCGAGAGCTCAAGGCCCCCCTCTTCAATGAGCCCTCAGAGAAAAAGTGGTCAATCACTCCTGTCTCCCTAGTCTCCGGACACACTCCGTGCTCACCAGGCCTGTGACTGAGCATTTTTGTCTTTGCTGTACGGCCCTGTTTGGAATCTCCAAACCCAGTAGATTCCTGCAGTGTAGTTCTATGCCACTCTACCCATGGAGGAATTGGGGGGAGTCCCCAGGCCTCCCTGTGTCTGCTACTTGAGGGGTCCCTGCTTGACGAGCAGTGGCTTGACTGTACTTCAGATTACGGTTTATGGCAACCTGAGCTAAGAGCCCCCTCCTTAGCTCTACCTCTGCAGCTGGCTTCCCTGCACTGATACTTGGGAGCTCTGCCACACTCAGGTATCCCCAGTCTTTCTGTGACCTGAGTGTCCTGCAACTGCACTGTCCTAGTGAGGATTCTGCTCCCCCGCTTAGCCTCCAGAGCGATGTCCCTCACTGGAGCAGACTTCTGAAAGTTCTCATTTTGTGCTCTGCTGCTGTATCACTTGCTGGTAGCTGGCTGAAGGAGGCTCTCTCCCCACCCTAGTCTGTCTTCCTCTATCACCTCAGATTCACTATTCCACATGTCCTAACTTCCAGAAAGTGGCCAGATCTCTTTTCATAGAACTGTTGCTATTCTTTTCTTCAGTCTACTGTGGATTTTGTAGGTGTTCAGAATGGATTGATAACTATCTAGCTGAATTCCTGGGACCTGATAAAATTTAGGTCTCCTACTCCTCTGCCATCTTGCTCCACCTCCCACGTTTCAGCCCGTTAGTCATGTAACTTTTCTGTTGGTTTAAATGTTTTCAAAAGTCCATTTCAAAGTCCAGAATTTTCAACAAGTTTAAAGTAGATGAATGTAATCGTGCTTCTATCTCCCTCACAGGAATTACCAAGGACTGAATTCAAACAGGACTATTTAAACTTTAGTTAATATAAGGTATAACTACCTAGAGTTATTAATTTTAAGAAAAAAATGGAAATGTCCATTGAGTGATGCATTTCAGAAGCATTGATTTGAGTCAGATTTCTTCAGCTCCTGTGCAATTAATAGTCTAGATAAAGAATTATCAGTAGATGGTAACCATATGAATCATGTCTTAGATTTTTAAACTAAGACAGGTTGAAAATAAACACATTTTCCAGCTTCTTAGATAAGCTTTCTATTATACCAACTCTGTGACATGGATTAAAATTATAATAATGGATTAAAAGTATTGTTTTATCTCCTCTAAAACACAAAATATTAATGTCATGAAGTCTTTTAGTGCTTGTACTAATACAGGGTTGGCAGTTGTGAGGCAAACCCTAAGCTACTAGGGCTTTCCAAGGCATTATTATTCTGATATATGATCACACTATTTTAAACACCACATCTCAATTTTCTGACAAATTTTTCACTTTTTTAGTTCTAAGGATTTGTAGCATCCCATTCTTCTCTAACTCCTTATTCGTGTAAGAAAAGTGTTAAATTAAGTATGAAAGTTCAGAGTGTATTGTAGTGTTGAGAAGTAAGGTCAGTTTTTTCCTGAATCATGCATACTAATCAGCTTGTGATAATAGATTCATTTGCTATAATTTCTTTTGCGTCTGCATGCCCTTATTCATATGAGATTAGGCTATAGTTTTCTTTTTTGTGCATTAATTTTGTCAAGTTTTTGTCATTAGGTTTATGGTAACTTTATAAAATGAATTGGATAACTTTCTTTTTGTTCTGCTTGAGAACAGATTATGTAGCATATTCTTAAGTGTTTTCTGAAGACTTCAAATAATTGCTTCCTAAAGAAATGTATATCCTAAGTTTCTTTCTAGACATATTTCATTGTTAATATTTTCAGTTTCTTTCTTGATTATCTATAACTGTTGTTTTAAAGTTTTTATTTTAATTCCAGTTAGTTAACACACAGTATAATATTAGTTTTGTGTACAATATAGTCATTTAGTATAACACTCAGTTATATTGACTCAGTGTTATTTAGATAACACCAAGTGCTTATCACAAGTGCCCTCCATAACTCTCCTCACCTATTTCACCCAACCCTCCCCCCCACCATGGACCTCCCCACTGATAACCATCACGTTGTTTGCTATAGTTAAGTGTCTCTTTCTTGATTTGTCTCTCTTTCTCTTGTTTTTTTCCCTTTTCTCATTTGTTTTGTTAGATTCCATGTATGGGGGAAATCACATGGTATTTGTCTTTCTCTGTGTAACTTATTTTGCTTAGCATAATACTCTCTAACTCCATCCATGTCATTGCAAATGGCAAGATTTCATTCTTTTTGAAGGCTGAGTGATATTCCATTGTATGTGCACATATATCACATCTTCTCTATCCATTTATCAATTGATGGACACTTTATCTGTTTTTATAATTTGGCTATTGTAGATAATGCTCCTATAAACATCAGCGTGCATGTATCCCTTTGGATTAGTGTTTTTGAAGTCTTGGGGTAAATACCCAACCGTGTGATTATTGGATCAGAGGATAGTTCTTTTTTTAACTTTTTGAGAAAACTCCCTACCCTTTTCCACAGTGGCTGCACCAGTTTGGATTCTTACTAACCAACAGTGCACGAATGTTCCTTTTTCTCCACATCCTTGCCAATACCTGTTTAGCCATTCTGACAGGTGGGAGGTGATATTTCATTGTAATTTTGATTTGCATTTCTCTGATAGTAAGTGATGACAAGACAATTTTCATGGGTCTGTTGGCCATCTAGATGCCCTCTTTGGAAAAATATCTGTTTATGTTTTCTGCCCTTTTTTTTTTTGTGGTGTTAGGGTTGTAAGTTCTTTATATATTTTGGATACTAGCCCTTCACTGGTTATATCATTTGCAAATATCTTCCCCATTCCATAGGTTGCCCTTTTTTTGTTGATTATTTCCTTTGCTGTGAAGAAGCTTTTTATTTTGAGGTAGTCCTAATAGAAAACCCAGAAATAAACCAACAACTATATTGTCAATTAATCTTTGACAAAGCAGGAAAGAATATCCAATGGGAAAAGGACAGTCTTTTCAACAAAGGGTGTTTGGAAAACTGGATAGCTACAAACGAAAGAAAGAAACTGGACCACTCTCTTATACTATACACAAAAATAAATTCAAAATGGATTGAAGACCTAAATATGAGGCCTGAAACTATAAAAACCCTAGAAGAGAGCACAGACAACTAACCTCTTTGACATTGGCTGGAGCAACTTTTTTCTAGATATGCCTCTTGAGGCAAGGGAAACAAAAGCAGAAATATAACTGTTTTTAAATCCTCAGTCCATTTAAAAAATTTATACTTTCCCAGAAAATTATTTTTACCTAGATTTAAAAAATTTTTAGTGTAAAATATATACAGTGTTCTGTGATGCATTTTACTCAATTATGTGTTTATATTGTTTTATAACTTATGATTTGCTTTGTGTTTTCTCATTTTCCTAGATTTTCTATGTTTGACCTTTTCCATCATTTTTCTGACAAACTAGCTCTTAGGTTTATTTATTTGCCCATTTTAGATTTAATTTGTTGCCAAGTTTATCTTTATAATGTTTTTCATAGTTTTATAATGAGTAGGAGGGTCATACATTGTAGTTTGTCTAGGATATTTTGGTGTATGCCAACTGTCCCAATATAATTACCAATAGCTCCCTCTTTCCTCTCAAAAATATATCGGTTGGATAATAAATTATAATGATAAATCACCATGAATGAATTATACAATTTCCCCTAAATGCAACTTTAACTATAGGCTATAATCATAGTTGATTCAAGAGTGGGACAAAAGTTCTTTGATTTTTTTTTTTTTTTAAGATTTCATTTATTTATTTGACAGAGAAAGACACAGTGAGAGAGGGAACACAAGCAGAGGGAGTGGGAGAGGGAGAAGCAGGCTTTCTGCTGACCAGAGAGCCCAATGTGGGCTGGATCCTGACCTGAGCAGTAAGCAGACCTTAATGACTGAGCCACCTGGGTGCCCCATTCTTTGATATTTTAATGGTTTGTGGCCATTTAAAGGGTTACACTATGTAAGTAGGTATACAGTCTACTTATATGGGGTGTTAAAATTTCATAGGTGTGGCAGTGCAATTAGGAAACAAGGCTCCTTGAAGGGGCAATAATGAAATAAAGGTGGAGAAACACTGTTGTAATGCTATTTGAATGCTGCCATTCATTATTTTGTTACTTTTTTTTTTTTCTTTTTTTGCTTAATAGTTATTCAGGTGTTTTATAATTTGAAAATAACTGTAGTTTTGTTTAAATGGTAGGTTAATGTTTCCACACAGAAATGCCATTATTGACATTTGTGACATCACTGTTGTTAGTATAGTTGTCTCTTTCATGTCCTTGGCTGACTCCCCCTCTCAACCACCTCTGACCCTGTTGACAACTTTCTTCTTACAAAGTGAATGTTACCAGCTGCAGAGGAGTCACTGAACTGACAGTGACTTGCTCAGAATGAGTGTGTCTCTTGGTTTCCCCTCTACCTCCCTGGCCATTTTCAGACTTGTTTGTTTTATCACCTCTGGCTGACTTCTAATTGCTGGAGTGGAAAGACCTTGAGCCTGGGTCCTCTTATGCAACCCCATTGCTTTAAATCCTCTTCTATAAATTTATATCTCCAGCCTGGACAACTCCCATGAGTTTCTAACTTAAATAACCCATTGCCTGCGTGACGCTTCTGTGTGGTTGTGTAAGAGTTATTCCAGTTGCATACGTGATCAAAATAGAGTCTTCTCTTCACACTTATGCTTTATTCCTCCTCATCTCAGTAAGTGACAACGACATCCACTCAGTTTCTCAAGCCAAAAACCTGAGAGGCTTCCTAGAGATTTAACTGCCTGCCTTCCTCCACATCCCATCGATCAGTAGTTGTATCTCCAAACCTGTCTACTTAAATTCCCCTGTTACACCAAGACACTACTGATTGTCCCCTAGACTGGTCTCCTGCTTCCACTCTCCTCTTCCGGCCTCCACCACCCACCCATTCTCCAGAACTGCCAAAGGGACCTTTTAAAAATATAAGCCAGACTGGTTGGCTCCTCTCCTTAAAATCACTATTGGCCTTTCATTGCAGTGAGAATAAATGCCAAACTCCTTTTCCTGGCCAGTAAGGAACCTTGCCCACGTATACCCCCTAGTCACACTGGCCTCCCTCTGATCCCAGAAATCACCTCACAGGTTTCAGCCATGGAATTGCTTGCTGTTTCCTCGTCCTGGCTGCTCTTTAGTCTCTGGTCTTCATGAGCTGGTCATTGTTTACTGAAAAGTTTCCGCTTACGTACCATTTTATCAGAGAGGCCTTCCCTTCTGGCACTGTAATTCACGCTGGCCCCTCTCCAGTGCCTATGAAGTTATTGTGTCCAGTTTTTTTTGTTTTGTTTTTGTTTTTGTTTTGAACCAGACTGAGTATTGCAGAATTTTGGTCATAGTTCCAGCGGGATGGCCCCGTCTGATTTTGAGTTGGGGTTTCCTGCCCAGGCTGCGCAGGTGAGGCCGTGAAGGGTCGAAGGACGGCTTCTGAGTGTAAGCTTCAGAGCTGTGTGATGATGGGGGAGGCCAGTGTTGAAGGTGAAGCCTGTCTCTTAAAGCTCTGCATTCAGGGACTTCACCATAATTTTAGAGATTTAACTAGTAATAAATTTGGTAATAAATTTGTCCCCTCCCCACAAGGGTCAGCGAGGAGCTGAACTTTGCCTTCCATACTGAGGGCTCATACCCACCCACCAGTCACAATGACATTGATGCTCAATGGCTGGGACCCCTTTGGACATCACAGCCCCAACCTACTGCACAAACCCTAGCAGTTGGGTCTTGGGACAGCCCAAGGTTGAGGCCCCCTTCTTGCCCTTGCACAGCTCTTCCAGGTTCATCTTTCCTTACATAGCATCCACACCAAATGGCATCTCCCATCCTGATAGGGGTGATGACTGCAAAGGCACTGCCGAAACTGCTCTACCCTTCTCTTTCTTACAGTAGCCACTCTGATTCCACTGCTGCTACCACCACAGACCTGCAGTAGCTGCCCCAGTGACTACCATCCCATCCCAGGCTGCTCAGTTTTGTCACCCCCTGGGCCTCCATTGCCTGGCCCTGAGGCTTTGACTGACCCACCTTCCCTCTGACCCACCTGCCCTACACAGGAGTCCTAGAGTTAATCTTAATTTGGGGTATGGCTTGCTTTTTCTTGTTGGCTCTCCGCTGCTGTCTGGTCAGCTCCAGGAAAGAAGGGATCTTGTTGCTCTATTTATAATGCATCCTCAATAGCTGGAACCATAAGCTGTCCTACAATAGGTATTTGAGTGTGTATCTTACATAATGGACTTTTGGCTGAATTTTCATAGCTCCAAATGATGACTCTTAAATGCTTGAATGCAGAGGATATACTGTATTCAGAAGTTTTTGTTGATTGATTGGTTGGTTGGTTTTAAAATCAAATCAGGCTTTATGTTTTGAAAATGTTATGAGGGGCACCTGGGTGGCTCAGTTGGTTAAGTATCCAACTCCTGGTTTCAGCTCAGTCATGATCTCTGGATCGAGCCCGGAAGGAGGGTTCTTCCCTCAGAGTAGAATCTGCTTCAGATTCTGTCTCCTTCCCCCTCTGTCCCTCCCCAAAGCATGTGCGTGTTTGCATGTACACGCTCTTTCTCTCAGATAAGTAATAAATAAATAAATAAATAAAATCTTCTAAAAATTAAAAAAAAAAAAGAAAAGATTATGGAGTATGATAAGGTATGTGCCTGTGCAAATGAGTATATAGGGAAGAGGTTTCTATTTTATTTCCTTTCAAATGACTAGTTATGCTTTGCCACTATTGCTCCAGAAAGTCTGTGAATATTGGTTTGGGGAATGTAACCAGTATTGAGAATTTTACATTTATCTGTATTTGGCTATCAAATTGGTTATTTTGCCCCTTGCATTCTTCTATTTTTCTTTTCTATTATGGTCCTTTAAAAACAAAGCAAAGAAAAACGAAACAGAATTGTTTTGGTAGGCTCTTACTGAGATAGGAAGGGAAATTTTAAGAGTTAGAAATTACTGATTTTTTGGAAATAATTTTTGGGTACCAGGGTTGACTTTATTGACTAAAACAGAATTTGAGTATCTATGAATTCAATTTAATTTAGTATACTTAGCATCTCATCAAAATGATTAGAATTACCCATGCTTTTGTTGTTTCTTTTTTTTCCTTAAATGCAAAATGATTTGGATTGATATAAAATCTCCCCCCGTTAATTTATTCTCTCAGTAGAGATGCCATATTGCCAGAATTTCTTTTAAAAAATGACCGATGAGCTTATTGCCAAGCAGCTTGAAACAGTGATAATTTTTTTTAAAGAAACCTTTTATTTATTTTCTCTAGTTGGAGAATAATATACATGGCAAAGAAATAAAATAGAAATTAAATATATTCTAAAGAAAATTTCCATTTTAGTATATTTCCTTTCTGTCCTTTTTCTGATATATAATCTTTTTCTTTTCTACTTTGAGATATGCGTTGTGATCTTCCTTTGTGATAAAGAGGATAAATCTGCTGGCTCATTTCCCTTTATAGACTGCCACCTTCTCCACAAACCAAGAAAAAGCGTATCCTGGATTTCGCTTGGTTTGCAGCAATTTATGCTAGAAGAATTATAAAATGTAGAATCTGTAATCTGAATTTGGCCTACTCTCTATCAGAAAAAATAACTTCCAGCACGGCCAGACAGGAACTTTACGTATCACTCAGAGAGCCAATGCTTTTGATACATATTCTATGATCACAGCTGAGGCTTTTCCAAGCTCAGAGTGCCATATCATTCATTCACTCTTTAAAACTACAAGATTATTTTTGGCTCTTTGTGTTGGCACGTAAGACTTCCCATTACTGATCTGCATGAACCATTTATCAAGTCAAGGGTTTAATCTATCAAAGTCAGAATTCCTTTGTTCTGCTTCTCTCTGTCTCGCCTTCCCATATGGTATTATCTTGTATGTATATACCGTTGGCTTAGAGAATGTTATTTGAATGCAAGGGTTTATCATATTTCTCTGCTTTTTCAAAATAATATATTACAAAATAATATATTACAGTGCAAAGTGATGTTTTATTGGGAATTATAATTACACTGTTAATCAGTTTTTTGAATATTAATGTCCAAACCTTTTCCCTCACTCGTATTCTTGGTTCTGAGGGTTCATAGCTCCAAATGATGACTCTTACTTTTCCTACTTGCTCAGTCTGAAAATATGAATTGTCTTTGATTTCTTTCTCTCCTCTTTTCCAAGCATTTACAGAATTGTCAAATTCTTTAGATTCTACCTCCCTGATTTTTCTTGAGTCTACTCTTCATCACTTTTGTTTACTGGACTCTTGATGCTGTCTTTTGTCTTCTAAGAAGCAAGACAGTTTGTTTAGAATGCTTTTGATAGGATCCAGATATAAAGATATAAATAAATCTTATAGATAGAAAGTAATTTGTTCAGTAACACTGCCTGCCTGCCATGTGCCAAACCCTGTTTATAGCTCTAGAGATACAGCAGTAAATAAAAGAGCAAGTAAGGCTTTTTGGCCTCATGGAGCTTACATTCTAGTGGTGAAATGGGAAAAAGTCACCAATAAATAAGTAAATAAGTAAGAAATAACATAAGCGTGTTGTCTGTTGTTAAGTGGTATGAAGCAAAGTAAAGCAATGAAGGGACATAGGGAGAGCTGAGGTGGACAGGGAAGGTATAGAAAGTTAATTAAATGAAAGTTAATTAAAACCTAAGCAGGAATGCAGCAAAAGGCATCCTAATTTTATAAACTGTTAATTTGAATCTCCTCATACTGATGCCAAATCATAGTGATCATCTATGCTGAAGCCTAATGCAACGAGAACTATCATAATCGCTATTAAGCTATTCTCCCTCTCTCTGAGCTATCCCTTTCCTAGGTCAGTACTTTCAGTGAAATCTTATGGAGATCTAAATATAATTGTACTGAAGGTAGGAAGGCAGGCAGGCGGGCAGTATGGAAGGAAGTGGGGAGGAAAGGACAGGAGGAAAGAAGGAAAGAAGGAATTGTGCTTAGAGAAAAGGCTAAGGTCAATCCAAAGAGGCATGCCCTTTGGTCAAGGTACATAAGATAGGACTTCCAGGAGCCAGAGTGAGACATAAGTAGGAAATAGAAATATTTAGCAAGTTCATACTGCCAATAGGAAAAAAGTCTAAAATCTTCAGTGTAATATTCATGGCCCTCCACCATCTAGTTTTCTAAATCTTTCCTTCACACTCCCCAGTACCAATCTTCTAATTTCTTTCCTTGCTGCCTTTATTTATTTTATTTTATTTTAATTTCTAGTTGGAAGGCTTTTCTCTGTCATCTCTTTGACTCCTAAATCCTGTCTACTCTACTGGACTCAACTCAAATGTTTCCTTTTCTAGAAAAACTTAATGGAAATGTTGACCTCTGAATGTTAATAATAAACTCCTTTTGGCAATTTGCACTGTATTTTTGAGTGTACCTCCACACTTCTGTTCCAGTTAAAGCTCTTTGAGAATAAGCTTCTGGGGAAGAGGACAGTTCCAAGTAATAAAACGTAAGAGAAACTAGGGGACAGATTATAAAAAGTTTAGTAAACCATGTTAAGACATTTTAGCCTTTGTTCTGGGGGTAGTACAGAGCCATTAGATAATTTGAAAAGGAAATAGCAGGATCATATTTGCATTTTATAAGCATTATGGGTTGAATTACGTCCCCACATTCACACATGGAAATCCTAACCCCAGTACTTTAGAATGACACCTTATTTGGATATGGAGTCATTGTAATTAGTTATGATGAAGTCATATTGGAGTAGGAAGGGCCCCTACTTCAATATGACTAGTGTCTTTATTCTAAAAAAATGTCATGTAAGGAGATGAACGTGCTCACAGAGAGAATGTCATGTGAGGATGGAGTTATGTTGTCAGAAACCAAGGAACTGTCCAAAGTTAGGAGAGAGTTCCTGGAGCAGAGGTAACGGCAGAGGGAGTGAGGCTTGATACCACCTTGAGATCAACACCTTGATCTCACACTTCTAGGCTCCAGAACTGTAAGACAGTACATTTCTGTCGTTTAAGTTACTCAGTATGTGGTGCTTTGTTCTAGCAGACCATGCAAATTCACGTAGTAAGGTCAAGTCTGGCTGCGGCATGGAGAATGGTTTGGAAATGCACAGAACTGGGTAGAGAAAGACAATTTGGGGCTTTTAAAATAAGACAGGATAGTGACTGTGGGAAAGAGGAGAGAGCTAAACTGACAGTAGAATCAACAAGGATGGGTGGATGGTTAGACCTAGAGTTGTGGGAAGAAAGAAGAGGGGCCTGAGAAATGATGAAGGGTTTCAAGCCCCATTCATTGCCTGGTGAGTCCCCGATATACATCTTTTGCTGGAATTTCTCTCCAACCTTCCAGAGTCTCCTATCCAAGTGCCAAGTCAGCTCCTCTAGGATTTTCCACACCCATTTGATGAACGTTTTAATTAATTAATTGATTGATTACTAATAATTAATAAGGGTTGCCATGTAGATGCAAGAGGAGAGAATGTGTTAGTCTTCCAGATAAGTGTATGCTGAAAGAGACAGGCTTTCATTTCACTGAAGAAAAAAGTTTTAGTAAACCAGAAATCCCCAAAATGGAATGTACATGGGAGGTAGATTTTTTTCTCATGTCATTAAGCAGAGTCTAAATGACCCTAAGACTGCAGCTTTAGTCTAATTTTTCCTCTCTTTTGTATTCCTACAGCACCACCAGCCCCCCTTTTTATAGCTCTTAAATTCTCTTTCCATTCTAATTTTATAAAGGTCTACCTATCTTCCTCATTTTGTGGTAAGATCTCTAGAGCAAACACTATGCTTTCTTCATTCTCCCAGTACCTGGAGCCTAACACTAAGCTATATAACTTAATAACTAGTGCTCTGTTGAGAATGAATAGCTTTGGGCCCTGATTTCAAATATTCTCTACTCCAGCTATTTCTTTCAATAGTTTAGTAATAAATAAACCTATTTCCTTGCTTAATAATGAAAATACAAAATGTTGGGGTAAAATATTTCTAGTGACTAATCAATGCTCCTGTTATCAATTATCCATGCCAGAGTATATTATGCATTAATTTCATTGCATGCTCTGTGGTATATGGTATGTGGCTTGTGCAAAGGCATAATTGCTTGTGTTCATACATAATAAGTAGGTTGGGGAATTGGTCTGATGGTATATCTTAGTTATTAATAGTGATTGTCAAGTGTACATTTCAAGTTTAGAACCTCATTGGCCTTCTGGGAGTCAGCATCTCAATTTCAAGGAAAATTTAAACCTTTCCTTTCATGTACTCCTGTTCATTTAATCCTGTCAAAATAGGAGATTTTGTGTCTAAGAAAAAGAGCTGGAGGCTAATTAAAGGACTCATGGCAAGGGTTTCATGGCCCTCTGATTTCTCTGCAAATGAGCAATGGATTAAATGTAAATGAGTCAGAAACATAACTTACTTTTTTAATTATGGTAAAAAATGTATAACATAACATTTACTGTTTTAACCATTTTTGAGTGTACAGTTCGGTATTATTAAGCACATTCATGTTACTCGGCAACAAATCTGCAGAACTTTTGCATCTTGCAAAACTGAAACTCTCTACCTATTAAACAACTCCCCATTCTCCCCTTCCCCTGGTGGCCACCATTCTAACTTTCTGTCTCTATGAATTTGACTACTTTTAGATACTACTTGGATACTTCATATAGGTGGAATCCTAGAGAATGTGCTTTTGTAACTGACTTATTTGACTTAACGTAGTGTTAACATTCATCCACATTGTAGCATGTGACAGGATGTACTTCGTACTTCCTTTTTAAGGTTGAATAATATCCCAGTGTATGTATATACAGCAGTTTGTTTATCCTTTCATCTGTCAGTAGATACTTAGGTTGCTTCCACTTCTTGGTGCTTGTGATTTTATTTTTATTTTTATATATTTTTATTTTTTTGTGTGTTTTTTTTTTAATTAAATGTTTTTGGAAATACAGAGTTCTTAGATTAGATCGGTTTTTAATTTCCTCCTATAACGTGAAGGAAGGATATTTTAATATGCTTAAAGATTCCCAAAAACTCTTTGTCACTTAAGCCTTATTCTAGTTTGTTATTCTCTGACAATAATTGTACCAAATACTTCTTTAGGCAGAGTGGTATGTTGAAACTCAGCACCAGGAACATTTAAAACTCAAAAAATGAGTATTGGATGTTTGGGCAGTCTGGTGGATAGACTATGGAAATGAGTAACTTTTGACCTGAAGGATCAAGGACACTTTGGACAGAATTACTAAGACAAATCCATCTTTTTACAAAACTCTTTAAAAATTAGATTCCTTTCCATACTTCCTAAAGTTGAAGCTATTATTTTTGCTTTAACACTAGAGTGAGTCGACTTTTTTGGTGACATCTTAAATAATTCCAGGACCTAGGAGCCTCAGAGGTCTGTGCCAGTGAAAACTCAATGTGTCATCCATATTATTAAGATTTTTTAAAAGAATTCACGAGAGCTTTGAGTAGTATGTATGTAAAAATAGGTCCTAGAATTCTTTTAAAATAATGACAAGCATAGTCTTTGCATTTGTCCACATTCTGAAAATTGATAAACTAACAGAGCCATTTTCACTCTTTTTAACAAAGATCAAATCCATTAGTCTAACTCATGGTTATCATTCTTGTGTCAATGGCATAGATGGATATGTGTGTATATATATATATATATATATATATATATATATATATATACATATATATATGTTTAAATATAATCTTTTACTTTTCCTCACTTTCTCTCTCTTCTTTACTCTCTCCCTGAAGTCCTTATCTTACCCACAATCCCTGACAAAACATATGTGGTAGGTGTGAAATTAGAGAACTGCCAACGTCAGAAAAAGCCATTGCCTTACTACCTCAGACTGAGTCCCTCCCTTTTCACATTGGAAGCTTTCCTTATTTTCGGAATTAAATTCTCGAATTCGTTTTCTCTAAGCTGATTCATAATCCGTTTCAGAATTCCTTTCCCCTATGCCACGTTTTCCCTTTAAGTCAATCTGTGCATGAAATTAGTTTTTAACCCAGCTTGATTGTGTCCAGTGCCCCTTTTTTGGCTTTCAAAGCAGACCAAAAATGTGTGAATTCAAGTCCCTGATCTTTTAAAAACCCAATCTGATTGACCCCTCCAAAATTCTTTTCCTTTGATTTTTAATTTAGCTTTTAAAATGGAGTGCCTGCTAATTATATTTTTAGACATTTAACAATAGATCCTAAGTGCAAAAAAATGTGCGTGCTCAATTCTAGTTGATTGATGGATCTGTTGAAATATCACCTATGAGGTTTTTTCCCCATGGATTATCTACTTACCAAAATAATTAAGGGATAAGAATAAGAATAAATCCAAAGATACAAGGTTGTGACATGAATGCCATGTACCATGATCTCTCTCCCATTTTGGACACCTAACTGTGTTGAGAAGGTTTAGGTCTTTCCCTGTTTAGTTTGATTTCTTCTACATAGTCGTGAGTATAAAACAATTAAACGGAAAGTTCCCATCAAACAAGTGTCAAGGTGCCCCTGGTGTCATCATTTGAAATCAGTCAGGAAATCTCCATTTCTGGTGCCTGGCTGACTCAGTCAGCTAAGTGTCTTCCTTTGGCTCAGGTCATGATCCCAGCTTCCTGGGATCAAGTCCAGCTTTGGGCTCCCTGCTCCATGGGGAGCCTGCTTCTCCCTATGCTTCTTTCTTTCTTCTCTCATGAATAAAAATATAAAAATCTTTAAAAAAAAGAAAAAAAGAAATCACCATTTTTTTCTGGATAAAATCTCCCTCCCTTCTCTCTGGTCTGGAAAAAAATGCAAGTGCTGAAAACAGAAAACTATTGCAGATAAATAGGACCATGGCTATGCATAAGATTTGGAAGCCAGCACTTTGCAGGGAAAATTAGAATAAACAAAACTCCACAGAAATACAGCTAGTTACATCTCTTTTTATAGAAGAAGAGACATTGAGAAGTTATTTACAGTAAGTATTAACAATTCTGATGTAAGGAAGACCTTTCTAGCAGGTCAGTATTCGAAAATGACAGGGTGGGTCTCTGAGGCAGAGAATCAGGGGGCTTGCATAACCTGGACCCAGAAACCAGAATAAGACATAAACTTCACCAAAAAAGAGAAAGTTCTCTGAGTGACCCCTGGCTAATTCTTTAGTGTGAAGAAAATGGGGGGTGAAAACAGAAACATAGGGCTCATTAATCATGTAATTATGCTTGTGAACTGAAGAGTAAACCATATGTAAAATGTTCATCCCATAGTATTAATTTCATCATTTTTAGTTTTTCCTTTTCATTTATCTCTTAAGTAACTATATACTGAGAACCCACAAGTATTTCAGGCACTGGCCTAAAATGGTAAAAAGGACACAGCTTTGCCTTCAAGGATCTGAAAGGAATGGGGCAGATGGCAGGCAAGAAACACTGGTACGCACAGTGTATTATGGGAACAGGACGTGGGGATATTTATCTGAATCCTTGTGGGCAAAGGAAATAAATTTAACAAAGAACAAAGGAGAGTTGGATGAGAAAGGGGAGGGGAGAGGCGTCCAAAAGAAGCAGATACTAAATTTTGAATAGTTCAAAAGTTCAGTGAAGTTTTGTTATTATAAAACCCCAAAGTAAAAGTCCTTTGCTTATATAGGCAGCAAAGCTTCTCCAAACTGGATGCCAAGAACTGACAGTGTGGCCATGCTGGGTGAGCCATCCACCTTCAGCATGTCGTCTCAAGAGGGTTTGCCATGGGACTTGACAGGCTGTGTTTATTCTTCATGTTGCTGCAAGCTTGAGGCCGTCATCTGGAAGGTTTTTTGGTCTCAGCCGTACGCAGTGAGCCTTCCAGATACTTGGATAAAAATCTCTTATTAAAAAGGTTTCATGAGAGCCTCCTTGGTGGTTCAGTTAAGATTAAGCATCATCTGTCTTCTGCTGGTGTTATAATCCCAGGGTCCTGGGATTGGAGCCCCTTTGTTGGGCTCCCTGCTCAGAGGGGAGTTTGCTTCTTCCTCTGCCTGCCGCCCCCCCTGTTTGCACGCTCTCTCTCACAAACACACATTAGTAAATAAAATATTTTTTTTAAAAAAAAGGTTCCAGGAAGGAGAAATGGAAAATCATGCCACAAAGGCACATTTCATGGTGCCACGGGGGCTGTTGCTGTGAATTTGATTTGTAAATCATGCAGAAGACTATAGCTGTCCTCTCATTCCATCCGATTATACCACTGTCCTGTCCCAAAACAGGATCGTACTGGAGGAAGTTTCCCAGAAGAATGCTGCCCACTTTTGCCACTTGCCCTCTCTGATCTAGTCCATGGCTCAGCAAATTTTTTTTGTGTAAAGGTCCAGAGAGTAGCTATTATAAGCTTTGCCAAGTAGAAGTAAGTAGTGCATTGCAGCATGAGACCAGACAAAGACAGTATGCAAACATGGTCATGGTGGTGGTCCAACAAAAATGGATTTGCAAAAGCAGGCAGTGGCCCAAGGCCACCATTTGCTGACCCCTGCTGACAGAAGTTCTTTAAATCGAGCACCTAGACCCTTGCATATACAGTTGCCATAGCTTGGAATGTTCCTCCTCCCTCTCTCTGCCTGGCTAGGTTTTAGTTCTTCTTCAGCTCTCGGTGTAGAGTTCACTTGTCAGGGAAGAAGCCCTCTCGGTACCCCAAATTCAGGCAATATGTCTCTCACGGTACTCCCAAATTCAGGCAATATGTCTCTCACGGTACTCCCACGGGTACCGTGTACCTTCCCCTCCAGAGCAGGGACTGCTTTCCAGTAGCCTGGGGACTTAGTCTTTCACCCCTCCAGATGGTCAGCTCTGCCAGGGCGGAAACCTGCTTGCTTTTTCTCTCCCTCGGGTCTCTCGCACCTAACACACAGTGCCTGGGACATAGGAGAGACTTGGGAAATATTTGCTTAATGCTTCGTGAATGAACTTATTTATCCTTTCCCTGACTTTTTAGGATTGTAAGCTTAGCGGGGGAAATTTATTTAGGGCTTTGTAGTTTATGAGTCACGTTGCCATCCCCATATTGTAACAAAGCAGAAGTTTCACTATTATCTTGGTTCCAACAGCATTCAGAAGGCTCTGCTAATCCGTAGTTTTAGCCATTTGTTAGCAAAATGCCATTTGGGCTGTCTTTGACCTCTAAGAGGTTGGTGCCTGCCCCTCCTCCCACTGGCCCTCCTCCCTCTCCCCCGCTACTTTTCTGCTGAAGTGGAGGTTAGTGCCTCTCTGTTCCTATCAGTGTCTTACACTTTTTTTTTTTTTCAGAGACAGTTGCAGAACCATGTTGTCTGTCCTCCAGTGTTTTACAGAATTTTTAGTAATTGTCTCTTTCCCTTTTAATATACCTCATTATCTCCCTAGAACCAAATAGGTTTATTTGACTTATGAGACTAGTCTAGAGTCAGATCAGATGTAATCAGAATAACTCTTTCCTTCACTAAGACCAAGGCTTTGTTGCTGGGTCCAAATTATGGGGCTCAGCATTTGGGAAGAATTATTTCCCAGGAAGCCCCTCTATCCCTTACAGGCACACAGTTTGAGAGGCCTGCCTCCCAATCTGTCAACGTGCCTAGACATTTCTTTGAATCCTAGCCAGAGAAAGCTGGGACCATGGCCACAGAAGAATCTCTTTTTTACCTCTTCTACTTGTAGGAAGAATGACTAATAACAAATACATGGAGCTCACCATGCACCAGGCATTTACTCTCTGTAAGCTATTTATAGATAGTAACTTACTGAACCTTCATGGCAACTTTATTGCAGTATCTTTATTTTACCAAAGAAAAAACAGTAGCACAGAGGAACTGAGCTACCTTGCCCAAAGTCACACAGATAGCAATTGTGGAGCTAGGAGAGGAACTTGGACAGAATCTGATTCTGAGTTGTTTCCATTAAACCATTTCACTGATACTGTGATCGCTGACCTCCCCCTCCCTGTTCTGTAACACTCAATCCACTTCTCTCTTAAGATCTCAGAAAATAGGAATGAAGAGTTTGGAAAGGAAACAAGTAAGAGTGCAAGGCTAACTGTGGAGACAGAAACTGGAGTGAAATTTTCAGAGGCCACATTAGATAGTAAGCTACACTATCTACAAAAGGCAGAAAATTCCCAACCCTGAATATCGGGAGCCTTGAAAATCATGATGGAAATGAAAATGCCCTTGAACGGCTGTGGTGCTTTCTCTTTTCAAAGAGCTAGCTTGGAACACTGAAAAGATGTTCTTACTCACTGAGTGGTTTTACACTGAGTCTGAAGTAAACTTTCAACCATAAAGACATATTTTCCGTAAGATTGAAATCAATTTGTGAAATAATGTAGAGAATGTAATGCCTGTTGCTATTTTTCCAGTGACCGTGCAACAGAGACCAATGAGAAATGTGGTCATCCTTTTGGACTAGATACTCATTCGTCTCTAGAATGGTGACACATGAAATGATTCTCATATTCCATGTTGCAAATAAAAATTAGTAAATTATTAATAATAAAACTAATGAACTCCTTTGTGATATAGGAACTGGCCACTGTGGGTCTGAAGATATGAAATCCCAAATGCTTTGTGAAAACTAAGCCTAGAATAAAGATTTGATTAAATTAGCATAAACAGATAACACATCCATGTTTTAGTGTAGAAAACCTTTCTTCTCATATTTCCATCTTCAATGGTTAATTCTTATTTGAAAAGATCCTTCTTTTTAGGGGCACCTGGGTGGCTCAGTGGGTTAAAGCCTCTGCCTTTGGCTCAGGTCATGATCCCAGGGTCCTGGGATCGAGCCCCCCATCAGGCTCTTTGCTAGGCAGGGAACCTGCTTCCTCCTCTCTATCTCTGCCTGCCTCTCTGCCTACCTGTGATCTCTGTTTATCAAATAAATAAATAAAATCTTAAAAAAAATTCTTTTTATGGGAGCATTGCCAGATAAAAATGCGCTTTTTTTCAGACCCAAAGAAACTGTTTCTTCAGAAAGTCATAGGCATTATTATTATTATTATTATTTTAACAAGGTTACCAAAAGGGACTTGTTCAGGGGCACCTGAAGTCAATATAGCAATAAATTGAGAAATCAGATTCTCTGTCCTCTATTTTTGTAAAATTATTGTGGATGAAATGAGCATTACTTTTTGGGCTCTAGAAGCTGATTTATATAGAGATAGACAGAGTTTGGGGCAAAATTTTCCCCCTACAGGTAAAGTCAGTTTTTAAAATGTGTAATGACCCCATTCACTTAGGCATCCATCCCATCCATCCAATCCAACCATCCAACCAGGCAATCGAAAATTTCAACTATCCTGACCTACATTATTTTCCTTCTCTGCACTATTTTGCCTCGTCGAACTTGTAATCTTTGCTGTTCTACATAGCTTACTTAATTTGTTTATTACTTTAGAATGTAAATTCTATTTGGTCAGAAAGGCTAGTCAACGTTGTTCATAGCATATCCCCAGCTCTTAGAATAGTACCTGGCAAGAAGTGATAATTAATATGAGGACTGTTGAGTGAATTTTTATTAGACAAATCTTTGTTTATCATCTACTGCTCTCCAAAGTACTGGACTGAGAGCCAAAAGGATCTAAGATGAAGCAGATGTGGATCTGACTCTCAAGGAGTTTCCAGCTAATAAAGTCATTACCAAAATATGTCCTTTAAACAGCATCATTATACAGGGAAAATTACTTGTTTCCATATGAGAAATGAGTCAGAGGTGCTATTTATACTTCTCCCTGAGAGAAAGGCTTCCCTGAGGAAGTGATATATGAAATAGAAATTGAACAAGGGAAAGGATTTGGAAATGGGGCATTGGAGTGGAAGATGTTCCAGAAAAAAAGAGTGATACTTGTAATTCAGGAGTGAAGGTGGGAAATACAAGATCTATGGAAGACAGAAAGGCAAGTGGTTCAGGTTAGAGGAAACTTGGAGACCAAAAGGGGAGTACTGGAGCATCTATCTGGGAAGAAAGATTGGACCAAATTACAGAGAATTTTGATGACGCGTGCTGGCGGTGAAAGTTCAAAACAATTCTTTCTCTGATACCTGAACCCTTCCATCTTCCCTACATTATAACTTCTGAGAGACAACATGTTGTGCTTTATGTTTTGGGTTTCAAATCAGCAACGTGGCCAACTTCATTTCTAGAGCCTGGAAGGAATCTTGTGTGAAATGCAGATTTGGTCTTTGATCTACATTTTGTAGGTCAACAAGCTCAGTGACTTGACAGGAATCACAGGGCTCATGGGATGCTGTTCTTGAAAAACTTATTTAATAGATTAGCTACAGACAAGCTTTCACCACTGAGCACCTCTGTTCCTGTTCCTGCTTTTCAGCAGGGAGCCAAGAATTGTCCCCAGCTCCAAGAGATTTCTACGAAACTGATCTGGAGTATGGATTTCCACCTTCACAAGTGTTTCAGCCCTAGAGCGGTGTAATAACAGACAGTATTTTCTACTCCTAGTATCATTTAGGGAGGACACCAAGAAGTGTTTTTGTCTTGGCATGGGAGGCTGCCGAGTGTGTCCTTGTTCCATAAGAGTGCTTTGGCACCGGGAAGCAGAGACAGCAGCTTTCAAGTGATAGGAGAAGCAGGCTGATTAAGAGCTCTGCATGGGCAGACGGTACAAAGCTGCTTGCATAGTCCTTGCCTAACAGTTGGGGGTTTTAATGGAAAATTTTCCAGTTTTGGATCTTTTGGAAGATTCTGTTATTTCCCCCGTCCCCAATTCCTTTTCCTCTAAGTCCTTTCTCTCTCAGTTAATGTCACCACTGTCGTATCTTCCCAGGTACTCAGATGCCCTTGTATTTCAGTGCCCTTGGGAAAAACTGGGCATAGCACAATTTATTTTTTTAAGTAAGTTTAGGCAATTTATTTATCTTTAAAAATTAAAGAAAAAGGGGCACCTGAGTGGCTCAGTGGGTTAAAGCTTCTGCCTTTGGCTCAGGTCACGATTCCAGGATCCTGGGATCGAGCCCCGGGCTCTCTGCTCAGCAGGGAGTCTGCTTCCCCCTTTCCTTCTCTGCCTGCCTCTCTGCCTACTTGTGATCACTCTCCCTGTCAAATAAATAAAATCTTTTAAAAAAAAAATAATTTATTTAAATTAACAACAAAGTACTGAGCTCACTTCCACAACACGGGTATTTGTTCTTTCCATTCACTTCCATTATTTTTGTCTTCTCTCTCTTGAATGAATTCTGAAATGGGAGTGGTAGCAAATGTGAATCCATGAGTTGGTGATCTGAGTGTGCCAGTCCTCACACTGTGCCGAATGTAGCAAGCTGTCTCCTCACAAAGTGATCAAAGGCATTTTCCCGAAGACTTCCCTGATCATAGCAGCCAGAATGCTCCTTGCCTCTGCCACCTTTCTAAAATAATTCAAAATTGTAGCAGGAGTGACACCATACTTATTTTTTACTACACTTGCGACTCTAATGACGATGACACTGAAGTGTTATTGTTTGTTGAAGGAGCTCAGTTTTGTGGCCAGGAAATCCTAGGTTCAAATTATGACTCCAATGCCTACTTGATAGCCTGGGGCATGTCATTTGAACTGCCTGGTCTGCTTGCTCCCTTGTAAGATGGAGATAATAATAACAAATACCTTTCTCGGTTGTTGTGGGAAGTAAATAATAACTGTAGGGCACAAAGCATGAGACCTAGAAAGAGGTCCTAATGGAAGTTTTTTTTTTTTTTTTTAGTATTTTTGAAGATTTACTTATTTGTTTATTTGGAAGGTGGGGGGGGGGGGGAGAGAAAGACAGACAGAGAGCAAACAGGTAGAGACACGGAGGGAAAATTAGAGGAGAGAACCTCCAAGCAGACTCTCCACTAAGCCTGGAACCCAGTGCAGGGCTTGATCTCACAACCCTGAGATCATGACCTGACTGGAAATCAAGAGTCGGACGCTTAACTGACTGAGCCACTCAGACATTGCTGTTGTTGTTTTATTAATAGTAAAATGGAAAATTCTCCAAGACAGAAGCTGCATCTTCTACATCCTTTAAGGGTAGTGTTTTTGATAAGCACCGATGTGTGTGGGGTGGGGGTAAGGTGTGCACATTGAGCTGCGGAGGCCTTCTTTGCCTTCTCCCATCATTTTAGTAGATTTTCTTTAGTATCCTGCCTCTGGTAATGAGGAAGGGGTGAAGGCAGCTTGTACATTTATGTTTCACGAAAATCTTTTCTCATCTCTAGGGCACGGGTATCTATTTGCAAGGATGCAATCTGTGATAGCTCAACATTTGCTTTGTTTTCCAAAATCAAGCCAAGAGAAGCAAATGTAAGTTTGATGTGCGAAGAGCTCTTACAAGAAAGAGCTTCCTATTTTCCATTCTCCCCAAAGCATTCTAGAGCCCAAAAATGTGTTTCCTTGCCCGGCATTCTTTTCTCCTGGTGCCTGGCAAAGATTACATTAAGATATGAAGGAACCACTCCAGGGTGCCCAAGCGCCTGCATTCAGGGGCCACAGCTGAATTTCTGAGTTCTTTCTCCTGTGATTCATGCAGCCTGTGGTTTGACTAGCACTAGTTAGAGAGAAGGAAAGCTCACACATTTTGCAGTGAGCCAAGGTAAAAGAGAACTCTTTTGTCAAGGTAATAATAACACTTAGCACTTAAATAGGGCTTTTTATCTTCAAAGGGCTTTCCAAACATTAGCTAATTAAGAAATCTGTGCAATGTGCAGCAGCTGTTGAAAAAATAAATGTGATGCTTGGGTGTATTAAAAAAGGGAGCAAAAACATGAGGACATCCTATATCAAGCAGCTGTGGTGCTCTGTCTAAATTGTTTGCTTCACCTGGTGGAATAGATCAGACGTTAAAACAGTCCGGCTGCGCAGAGTAATAATGGTTAGGGAGATGGCAGAGCTTGCACATGATGGAATACTGCAAGGGCTACAGAATATTTGTCTAAAGAGGGAAAGCCAAAGAAAAGCTTCATCACCTAACTTGTTTTAAACTTCCATAATCACAGGCAATGCAACACTCATAAAACAGACATCTGACATGTAGACACAGATGATCTAAGAAAAACCATTGACGAGAGCAGGCATTCTCAGTGCTTCATCCACGTTTACTTAACGGATATATAGAGAACACTTACTAAATATTAGGGGCTTACGTTTTAAAATTACATGGAATAACTTAAAAATGATTACATATGGTATGTCATTTATGTATAATACCTTAATTTATGTATAATACCTTAATTTTACACTACTCCTGACACACACACACACATTCAGTTCACGCAGCATATTTTTACTGTTGTTGTTGACTCACTGGCAGAAATGAGCTAACATACCAGTGTATGAGCTGAGTTGTGACTGGTTATGGAAACAAAGAAACCAAAAACACTCTTTTGTTGTGGCTTTCTGTGCTAGGCATTGGGAAGTGGCCAGCTTTTCTTTTTCTCTTTATTTTTTTAATAGCAAAATTCTTTAATTTATACCTGCCATTCTGTCTAAAGTGCCTCTTTGGAAGTTGGCAAATTACACAGAGATGAGGGGAGGTGCTCCATGAAGAAAAAAGGGGGAGGGAGCATACAATGTTCAGATATGGATGCCTGCCCCCCATTATTTGTAAACACCACATTATTTATACATGTTAGGCATTATTTATACACCTGCAAGGCATATTAGAACACCTTACTTCCATTGTACCCAAGGTAAAAGGGTAATTTGTAGCTTTGAGCTGTTTGTCAAAACGGGGTGGCAAGAAAAATTATTTCATTTATTAAAGGAAGACAAGTCATGGCAAAGATGGTAGAGGAGTAAATAAGAAAAGAGGGTGTTCTAGGTATTTGGGAGAGAACTGGGAGGGAACATCTTCATTAAGTAGAGGAAAATATCTTCAGAAAACTACGAACAGGTACACTTTTGCTAAGAAAAGTTATTAGCTTAAAAATAGAGTAAACTAACAATGAGAAGCTGAGTGATGCAAAGCCAGGGACAGGGGCACGGAGATAGATAAGCCTCTGGTCAGCATCTCCTGAGTTCAGAGCCCAGCACACTATGATGTGACTGGAGGGTCTAGGCCTGATTCCCAGAAGCCCGGGACCAAGGGTGTTTTTTTTTTTTTAGGGTATATGTATGGTATCTGGTTAGATATGGTTAGAAAAAAACCCAAGTCAGTGATCAGTGACCCACCCTGGAGCATTGTCTATTATAGGCACTATTTGGAAATAAACTACATGTGTGTTTTTTGTTGGATTATGTTTTTCTGTGAAGAAAAGATTAAGTAAACCAGGATGCATTCATGAGTTGGAATACTGTGGAGCTATTAGAACAAGGAGTTCTATCTCTGCTGCAAACTCAAGATAAATTGATAAACAGACTCTTAATTATAGAGAACAACTGATGGGCATCAGAAAAGAGGTTGGTGGGTAATGGGCTAGATGCGTGATGGGGATTAAGGATGACACTTGTGATGAGCACTGGGTGTTGCATGGAAGTGTTGCATCACTATATTAGGCACCTGAAACTGATAATAGTCTGTTAACTAAGTGGAATTTAAATAAGAACTTTAAAAAAAGATAAATTAACAAAGCAATATTTGGGGAAAGTGCTGTCAAAACTCATGTAAAAACTATAAATCTATATGTGTGTATGCATTCACTCTAATTATATGTGGAGAGACCATAGATAATCTCTGAAAGAATGTGCAAGAAAAGAGCCACAGTAGTTATTCCTGGAAAACAGAATGGAGGGATGCAGAGGCAGAAGTTGATGAGACTTCCTTCTTAGTGTATATTTCCTTCTTAATTTAAAAATTTTTTATTTTGAGATAATTATAGATTCACCTCACTTGTAAGAAATAATACAGGTAGGCCTTGTATACCTTCAGTGTTACACACCTTGCAGAAATATAGATTAACATCACAACTAGAAAGTTGACATCGAAATTATCCACCAGGCTCACTCAGGCTAACATGCAATTTTGTGTGTGTATGTGTGTGTGTGTGTGTGTGTGTGTTCAGTTCTATGCAAATTTTATCATATGTATAAGTTTGCGTGACGAATATCACCGTCATGATATAGAGCAGTTTCACCACAAGGATCTCATACTACTGTTTTATGACCATATCCACCTCTCTCCCTTTCTCTCCTTTTTACCCTTGGCAACCACTAATCTATCATCTTGTCATTTCAAGAATGTTGTATAAATGGAATCAAGTAACCTTGTGATACCAGCTTTTTAAACTCAGCACAATTTTTTTGAGATTCATCTAAATTGTTGCATGTATCTCTTCTTATAGACAGCATATTGATGGATTGTTGTTTTCAATCCACTCTGGAGGAATCTCTGACTTTTGCTTGGTGTTTTTAGACCATTTACATGCAAGGAAATTATTGCTATGTTAGAGCTTACGTCTGCCATATTATTACATGTTTTCTGTTCGTTTCTTCCACTTTCCATTCCTATGTTTCTCTTTTCTTATCTTCCTGAGAGTTACTTGAATATTTTTGAGGATTTTATATTTATTTATTTACAGTGTTTGTGAGCATTTCACTTTGTATTGTATTTTTAGTGGTTGCTCTGGGTATTACAATATACATATATAAATTGGCCAAATTGACTAGCATTCTATTCTTTTTTCACCTTTTGGCTTACTTTTTATTACCTGTAAATTCATTTAAAAAAATAAATAAAACTGGCAAACCAAAATGTCCTCCCCTAATCACACTCAAAATAAATGAAACAAAAACTCAGCTGTGTGTAGTCAGACTATAGATGGGAAAAATGAAGACCAGAGTACTTCAGAAGAAATAGCCCAAAGAAATCTTGAAGAGAGAAAAAGTGCTAAATCATATGTTTCCAGGGCATGCTTCAGAAATTGAAAATTGGGAGCCTGTCCAGGAACTCTAAAGTGTAGAGTAGAGAAAGCCACATTGTTGAGTATCCAGGCCATGGGTTTTTTATAAACCTGCCACTCACCTGTACCACCTGGGGGAACTCATTTCATTGCTTAAACTCTCTAACTCCCAACTATAGAGGAAGTCAATAATGGAACTAGCTTCCTAGAATTGTTGTGAGAATTTGCTGAGAGAGTATATATAAATTTCCTAGTGCTGTGTCTGGCACATGGCAAAAACTCAAACAAATACTAGCTATTATATAACTGAACTTTCTCCTGAGTGCCTGCCTGGGTCCAGGAATTGCAGATGTACAATGTCATGGTGCCATTCCTCAGGAGGAGAAGATAGTGTCTCTAACCATGCCCATTTGCTGGCACTGCTCACTCCTTTGACTGCATGGATGGCACCATCTTTCCACTTCTTTTTCATGAAGGCCAAATTTTGCATATAACAATGTTTGGGGGTAAAAAGAGCTTATTCTGGGCCTTTTGGTTCATTTCTCTACCCTTACTTAGGCTGATGGTCTTAGTACTTGATAGTAGTTGGATATGAAAAACAAAGAGTAAAAAATAAAATTTGGATATAGAGGGGCACCTGGGTGGCTCAGTGGGTTAAAGCCTCTGCCTTCAGCTCAGGTCATGATCCCAGGATCCTGGGATCGAGCCCCGCATCGGGCTCTCTGCTTGGCAGGAAGCCTGCTTCCCTTCCACTCTCTCTGCCTGCTTCCTCCAAATTTCTGTTAAAAAAAAAAAATGGATATAGATTCAGATGTTCTTACCCTTGGAGGAAGAGAGAAAGATGTTAGAACTGTTAGCATTGTTCCTAGCAGGAAGATATATGATCAGTCTTTTCTAGCTTTCATGCGTCCTTGTTGACAGATCTTGGGATAGAAATGCATACCCTGCTTGATGTTTACTTACTTTATATAGGACCCAGAATATATGTATATGGCTCTTATAGTTGCTTTTTCAGTGCTTTTTGTAATACAAGAAATCATCCAGGTCTGTTGAATGGCACTTCATACAATCAGAATGGTCATTTAGGTTATTCTAAGCACACAGAGAACATTTTCTTGGAATGGTCTTTCATTTTATTTCTTTTGTTCTTCACTTCATACATAACTTTCACAATGCAAAGACCTGGCTCTATTTTCAGACCAGCAGATAGATTATCATCAGACCTAAGAAAATTTTCCTCTCCTTGTCCCTCATCCCTGATCCTTTGTTTAAACAGTTCCAAATTCACTTGACTGTCCATACATTTCCTTTCAGGGCTTTCTCCCCATGCATCTTGCCAATATCCATATCCTCATCTCACCCTTCACCAGACCCTGCTAAATCTCCCTCCATAAATTTTGTTCCCAGATTAGAAGTTTGACCCCATTTCCCATTCTGTTGAGCAACCTGCAAAGAGATTAAGACTAAGGGCGGTTTAGAGTCAACAAGAGCTCAAAATCCTTGCAGCTATCTGTGCCTGTCAAACTGTGGCCAAGTAGTCTTCCATAGTGGGAAAGGACAGAGAATCTGATAATGGCTTTGGTTTGAGGTTACTGAGACATGAGTCTGCCCTAGAGGAAGATTAGGAGAGCTGGTAGGCAGCTTGTACTCTCTGTAATATGTGGCTAATCTCCCAGAGAAACAGGCTTCCAGGAAAGGGTCAAATTTGACATCCAAGGCCTTAGAGTGACCTCCTGGGTGGGTCCTTTCTTTCCTAGCTCATTTTCAGAATTCATTCTATGCCACGTGGCCAACATGGCATAAGGGAGTAGTCGAGTCATGAGAGGGAATTAGAAAAACTCACAGAACTTACAAAAGACTTCTATGTGAAAGAGATGTTTCACAGGATTTTGGTGATGCAGAAACAGGAAGATGATAGAGACTAGCAGCAGGGGAGGAAGAGGGAGGATTCCTGCTGGCTGAGTCCCAGATTCTCCTTGGTTAGGGAGAATCTGAGAATTAGAAGAAGCAAAGAGATAAGAAAAAAAATTATGACAGCTAGGCCACATCCATCTGGGTTAAGAAAAATGGATGAGAGTAGGTGAGGGGCAAGGAGTATGCCAAATTAGCCACATGGGCTGGGATGAAGGAGAGGCTCCTGAGAGAAGAGGAGAAGGGAAGAAGGAGACTTTCAAGAAGTGTTCTTAAATGGGCAGGAAACTTGAACAAGCACTTCACAAAAAAGGGTCGTGAAATGGCAATAAATGTGTGAAAGAATGCTTAACCCCCTTACTAATCAGGGTAATGCAAATTAAAACTGCAGTGAGATAAAAATATTACCAGAATGGCTAACCCAAAAATGACAACAAAACCAAGTGTTGGCAAGGATAGGCAGGGAGTGAACCTCTTTATGCTGCTGATTGAGCACAATTTACTAACTACAACCTCTATGATAAACTATTACTCTCTATTAAAACTGAACATATGCATATCCTGTAACCTGGTTATTCTACTTCTAGGTATATGTGATCACTGAACTTGAGTATATGTGAGTATATAAATAAAATGAGTATATGTGATCACTGAACTTCATGCACATATATGTTTTTAACAGCTTTATTCATAATAGCCCTATGTGAAAATATTAAATGAGTATATGTGATCACTGAACTTCATGCACTTATAGGTTTTTAACAGCTTTATTCATAATAGCTCTATGTGGAAATAATAAAAATGTCCATCAATATGGAATGGATAAACAAATTATTTATATCATGGAGCACTATATAGCACTGAAGAAGAATGAGGTGTGGGCAAATCTCACAAAATAATAACAAAAGAGATAACAGATATTAAAAGCTACATATTATGGGATTTCATTTTATGAAATTCAGAAACAGAACCGGTTAGTCTATATTTGGGGTAGTATTTACCTTTGGGGCACAGAGAGAGAGTAGTATTAGGAGAGGACATGAGGGGTTTCTGAGGTCTCTGTAACATTCTATTTCATGACTTTGGGTGGTGGTTACACACTCATGATCAACTTGAAATAACCCATTAAGCTGTAAATTTATTATTTCTACATTTTTTAATTGTATACTTCAATTTAAAAGTTTATTAAAAAGAAGGGAGAATTGGATTATGAATTAGATATCTATCCATCTATCTCTCATCTATTTTTGATAAACCAAAGTAAGATTGGATTTTTTTTTCGATGTTCCAAAATTCATTGTATATGCACCACACCCAGTGCTCTATGTGATATGTGCCTTCCATAATACCCCACCACCAGGCTCACCCAACTCCCCATCCCTCCTCTCCAAAACCCTCAGTTTGTTTCTCATAGTCCACAGTCTCTCATGGTTCGTCTCCCCTTCCAATTGCCCCCAACTCACTTCTCCTCTCCACCTCCCAATTGTATTTGTTCAACTCAATTCCTTCTAATGTGACATTGTGCCTAAATAAATGATAGCATATCGGACCCAGGAGGTTTACCTTTCTATACAGTGTTTAGTTGTTTGTCTTTTCTCTTTCCTTCTTCCTTCCTAGTCCTATGTAGTTCTCTTCTAGTAACAAATAATCGAAGATTGACATTTAGGCTATCTTGAGTTAGACATTTCTTTGATTGTCTGCTGCTTCATCTGATGCTTGTTTATTTTGGATGATAAACAGGCCTGGTATGTCAGCTCTGATGTATATTTGTTGTTATGGAGGGAATATAATGCTAATTTGAATTCTGGTGAGCACAAAAGTGTGAAGTGATGTGTAAACATCACTAGAAATTAGGGTTGAGCCATGCCAAACTTTTCTCTAGTGGAACCTAAAGGAGGTAAAATACTGGACAATTTTTTCCATATTATGGTATTAATGTTTAAGTATTCTTTTGTTCTAAGAGATGCAGTGTCCAGAAATTATCCCTATGGTAATAGTTTTTAAGTTGGATTCCGCAGAGCTTTTGGACTCTAAAACATATTGCTCAGGAATACCTATCTATCTATCTATCCATCCATCCATCTATCTACCTGGAGGGTTGATATAATAGTGGGTAAAATAGGTAGCTTTGGATACATTTACTTGGGATCTACATAAGATTTGGTTTGAAAATAGTTTGGGTTGTTAAAAAGACAATCACTTCTTTAGAGAACTGTTAATATGGTGATAAAAGATTACCAGACAAAGAGAAATGTCTGGTGCATAAGACCATGTAACCTAAAGGCAATATCTGTGTACTTATAATGCCAGGGGCAAATATGAGAATAAAAAGCAATTGGAATTGGGAGTTTGGAGTAAGACTCCCAGGAACATTACACTAAAAGATGCCCCTGAACTAAAAGTTAGCTGAGATGTAGGAATAATAATGTTAGTAAATATTTGTTGGATATTTATTATTATTTAGTAATGCTAGCAATTTTTATACATTATTTAATCCTCACAAGAGCACATTGCTTACAGACATAATGGAGTGGCTGCTATCAGACTAACTGTCCCACTAAGAAGCTGGATAAATTACTGCTTGAAGGCATCAGAAAGCACCTAAAGAGACTAGAATGTGAAGAATTAAGACTGCTGAGAAAAGGAAATGCTTTGAGGTGAGCATGACCCTCTCCCTGGCCTTTTCTCTTTGATACATTTGCAATACAAAAAAGGAGCATAGAGGCCAAACAGACAGTAGTGGCCTAGATCTTACAGGAATTTCTGTGGAATTAGAAGACAAAAATTCTTCCAATACTAAGAGAGCCATGATATGAAGGACCAAGATCCCAGAAAAAAAAGATCCAGAGATATCTGAGCCAGCATTCTGCATGCAACAGTTCCTGAGGAATCTATGGAGTTTACACTGTGCACAAGAGAAGCCAAGAAGAATCCAGAGTTAAAAGGCCAAAAGTCTAAGCAGGGATTTAAGCAATTCCATATAACTGAAGAAACAGAAACTGTGGTTCAGAGGCTCCTGAGGAAGAAGAGTCTTGATAAAAATGACAAACACTCAACTGAGACTCAGAAGAGCTAGACTGTAACAGTAAGGGCAAACTGGAGATAGACCATTCCCTACTGGATCAAGATGATGAGTCTGTGCTCTATCTTTCAGAAGAAAACAATATCCTCCATGTAGGAAGAACTTAAATAATTATTTCACCTAAAATGTAGAAAATAATAATAAATTACCAGGCATGTTAAGAAATAAGACCAAATATCTGAATTTCAAGAGAAAATATAAATAGATGATAGCTAATTGATATACTGAGATCATCAGGCAGAATTTTAAATAACTATAATTAATATGTTTAAGAAAATAGATTACAAATTTATTATTTTCGCACAGGAATCTATAAATAAGGACCAAATAGAAATCCTAGAACTGAAAAACAAATTAAGAACGCAAGAGATGGGGCACCCGGGAGGCTCAGTCAGTGAAGTGTCTGCCTTCAGCTCAGGTCATGACCCCAGGGTCCTGGGACTGAGTCCTAGGTCAGGCTCCCTGCTCCTCAGGGAATCTGCTTCTCCCTCTGCCCCCCCACCCCACTAGTTCTCTCTCTCTTCCTTTCTACCTATTACACTTAGTAGAAGAGAAGATTAGTAAACCTGAGAATGTTGGTAAAACTTAAGAGATTGAAGCATAGAGAATAAAAGGAAAGACCCACCCCCCCAAAAAAACTCATAACAAATATATGAGACCAGTGAAAAAAATCTAACATGGTGCTTCTCAAAGTATGATTCTGAGACTGCTTCTCATACTGGTCCCTGATAAGATAAAGAAAGAAAGAGTATTTACAAATATTTATAGCAATGGATTTAGCCACAAAATCTTTAATGTATTTTATGACAGAATTGGTCTGCAAGGAATTATAAATAAAAGGAGAACATATTCATCATAAATAGTTGGAGAAATACTGGTATGACATATGTACACTTGGAGTTCCAGAAGTCAGGGAGAGAAAGAATGTGACAGAAGTAACATTTGAAACTGTATTGACTGAGGATTTTAAAAAACTGATGAAGACCTCAAGGAACAACTTCATGAAGCTCCATGAACCCTAAGCATTGTAAATACAAATAAAACCATACCTAAGGACATCAGAATGAAGCTACTGAGCCTAAGATAAAATAAAAAATCTCGAAGTCTATCAGGAAAGAAAACCTTCAAAGGAGCAATAGCAAGACTGAAAATGCCTTTTCAACAGAATTGGTGGATTCAGAAGTCAGTGGAATGGTATCTTCAAGATGTTATAAAACAAATAATAATCAGGCTGCAAACTTAATTTCTCCAAAGTTTAGATAAGTAGATATTTGTGGACAAAAAAGAACTGAGAATTTGGTGATTGCCAACTCACACTAAATATTAGAGGGAACTGTTTAGGTAAAAGGAAATGATCTTATACGGAAGTACAGAACTGAAAGAAGGAATGAAGAGCAAGAAAAAAGTTTAAAGTGAAGGTAAATATAGGTGAACCCTGAGCAAAATAAAAATAATGTCTAGGGAAATTAAAATACATGGCAATAATAGTCAAAATGCAGAAGCAGGGTAAAGTATTAAAAAGTGTTGTAAGAGCCTTGCAATGTCTGGGAACTGGTGAAAATATTAAATTATATTGTACTTTAAGAAGTCAAGGAGCAGGGGCACCTGGGTGGCTCAGTGGGTTAAGCCTCTGCCTTCGGCTCAGGTCATGATCCCAGGGTCCTGGGATCGAGCCCCACATCGGGCTTTCTGCTCTGCAGGTAGCCTGCTTCCTCCTCTCTCTCTGCCTGCCTCTCTGCCTACTTGTGATCTCTGTCAGATAAATAAAGAAAAAAAAAAAAAGAAGTCAAGGAGCAAATAATGTAATTTATAGGATAACAACTAAAGAAGAATAATGCAAGAATGTAGAAGTAACAGACTACTACAGAAAAAATGGAAAAATAAAAAAATTCTTGATTAATTTTTAAAAACAAATGTATAAGAACAAAGAACAAATGGAAATGAGAAATGAATAAGAATGTGGTGGATTTAAATCCAGATATATCCATAATTATATTAGATATAAAGGGTCTAAATATCCCCATTAAAAGACATATTATATAAAAAGTACTATTTCAAAGTCCTGTATCCCTGGTGCTAATAATACATTATCTATTAATTAAAAAAATACTATTATGCTACATGAATATACACACTCATAAATAACAGAACCAAAAAGTTGAAAAAGAAAAGAATGGAAGAAAGATATACCTTGCAGACACTAATCAAAAGGAAACTGATATAGTTATACTGGTATTAGACATTTTAGATATTAAGGAAAGAAGTCATGCTAAAAATGAAAAAGTTAGGTCAATAGTAACTAAATGGACAATTTGACACTGATATCCAATAATTTTTTTGGTAAGATTTTATTTATTTGACAGAGAGACAGTGAGAGAGTACAAGTAGGCGGAGTGGCAGGCAGAAGGAGAGGGAAAAGCAGTCTCCTTGCTGAGCAGGTAGCCCAACATGGGACTCCATCCCAGGACCCTAGAATTATGACCAGAGCTGAAGGCAGATGTGTAACCAACTGAGCCACACAGGTGCCCCGTGATACCCAATAAGTGTATACCTAAAAAAAGGTATACACTTAAAATAGTTAAAGCAAAAATTGGCAAAACTGAGAAGAACAATGGACAATCCGACAATCATAGTTGGAGATCCTAATAGCTGTCTGTCTCTTTAATTGTTAGCATTAGCAGACCAAAATATGAGTAAGGATAGGGTAGATTTAAACATCATAGTTAAAAAACTGGACTTAAGTGACTTATATATATACAGCTCTGCATCCAAAAGCTGCAGAATACACATTCTTTTCAAATAAACATGAAACATTTAACAAAATTGATTGCATACTAGTCACTAAAGTAAGCCTTTAAAAAAATCAAGTGGATTAAAATCACATGTAGTATTTTCTCTGATCACAATGGAATTAGGCTACATACCAATAACAAAAAGATAATTAGACCATACACTTATGCTATGACCCAGTAATTCTGTTCTTGGAAATCTAACACTAGTGGGTACATTTGACAGGAAAGGAAATATACAATAATGATCATAAAATTGAAAATATAACATTTGTTCATCTATAATAGACTAGAAAACTTAAGTTATATATTCATAATGAAATCATGAACTACTGCTACACACAATAACATGAGTGGATCTTGCAGGATAATGTGGGCAAACAAAGACAGATACAAAGAATGTATACATATTATATAATTCCCTTTGTAAATTTCAAAACAGGTAATATTAAGCTGTAATGATACAGGTCAGAAAAGTGTTTTGTTTTCTTACTATAATACATATTATACCTCATTAAAAATACTTTTTTTAAAAAAATAGAAAAACCAAAAAAAACCTCAAGATGAAATGTAGAAGCACTTTTTGGGTTAAGAAAGGTGGACAAACATTACAAACAGGGAATTTCTTGGTTTCAAGTTTTATAATCTCCATGAACTTTCTTTCACCAGTAAAGTTACTTTAAAACTCCGTTAGCATTCTCATCGATTATTTATGATGGAAATAAAGATGCCAACTAATTGTATATTTAATTCTCAGATCTGTTTTCTCCCCCATCATGAGGGGCATGTAAGGCAGTGCTATGTAAAACAGCCCTGGAGACAGATTACTAGATTTAAATCCTAGTCTAGCGTTTGGACAAGTTATTTAAACTCTGTGCCTTGGTTTTGTCACTGTAATGAGAGGCAATGGCAATACCTAGGTCATCGTGTTTTTTTGAGAATTCATTGAGTTATAATTATCTAAAACAGTGTCTGGTACAAAAGTGAGCACTCCATAAATGTTTGTGATTATGACTTTAACTGCCTTGGGGGGTTGGGCCACTCCTTCTATTTGTTTTAATTTTGTCTAATACCTGGAACTATACTGAGCAATCAAGAAGATGGGATTTCTGGAAAGCTGGAGGCAAAGATATTTTGAGAACTGACTCTGTTTTCTCTCCATGGATGAGGATGAGCTTACACTGATGACAATTTTGGCTCCCAACCCAGAAGCTTAAATAGAGCTGCATAAATTAGTATGTTAGGAATAAGATGGGAACAAAATTGTTTCCTCAACACTGGCAGCACCCTACCACCCTGGTGTCAAGAGCAGCTTAGTCCTCTGCTAGGGAACCAAGTGATAAGTGCCAAGACATGTGAACTCAGTCGCTTCCCTGCACAATCACCTTGCTTCCACTGCAGTCTTTGTTCATGGCTCAGTAGGCTGCGAACTGCTAGCAGTGCTACGTGTGTGTCCATTTTTGGCAAATGTGTAAATGACCTGAACTCTGAAATCCTATATGTTAAGTCCTTCTACTACCAATAATGTTTGTGGGTTGAATCGAATCAGATTCTACTGATTCAAAATGAAATGACCTTTGAGAGATGACTAAGAACCAGAATAGCTCAGTTGCTTAACTCATAGGCTTTGGGGTCAGATGGGTTTGAGTTCCATTTGTCAGATGTGTGTCTTTTCACAAGACATTTAACTTCTCGGGGTCTCAGTTTCTTTGTTTGTAATATGTGGTCAATAATTATAAGAATTTGATAGGATTGATACAAAGAGTAAATGAGGTATATGTGTCTGATACATATGTTAAGCCCTCAATAAATAATAGCAGTTACTGTTCTTATAGATGGTATTTATATTTAAAAATTTTTCTCAGCCAAGAGGCTCAACCTGGTAGAATGGAATTGTGAAAACTAGGCATAACCTTCAAATGTATCCTGTCCTTACTTTTTAAAATCCATTTTGTTTTTATTCTCCTGGCGACCCTGAGAGTTTGGACAGTGTAGACGCTATTATCTACAACTGGCCTATGAGAGAATAGCATAAAAAGATAGAGTTGTTGGTCTAACAATCTCATGACTATTGAAGTTAGAGAAGAACCTAGAACCCAGGCCTCCTCAATGCTAGCCTTGAGGTTTTTATTCCTTCTTGCTCTGTCTGCATTCTTACCTCTGATAACCAGTGAGAGTATTCATCACCGTGCCCACCCCCCCACCCCCAGCAGAGGATTCTTAAAAAAAAGAGAGTTGTTATCCTAAATTACTAGTGTAACACTCATCTTTTCAGATGTGGTAGTAAGATGGTTGACACTGGTCAGTAGAGGTTTCTAAAAGGTCTAAGAGGTTTGATGTTGAAGTTCATATAAGGACGCTCCCTCTTTCTGAACCCAGTATTTTAATTTCCTATCCTAGAGATCAGTTTAACCTCTCTGCAACATAGCCTTTCATCTTGCTACATTCTCCTTGCTATGAGGTGGCTTTTTTCCGCCTACCAGCCTGGACATGGTTATCTTACCCATGGCTCCTGAATTTGTTGCTCCTCGTTTCAAGCCACCAACAGAGACTTGATAATGTATTTACACCGGAAATTAAGTTTCCTTGAGGAACCAATAGATCAACAGCCATGCCATTTAATTTTCTTCAAGGGTGACTCTAGGACTGGAGGAGGTGATCTACTTGCCCTCTCAGCACTACAGTGAGTTTCATGAGGGCCTGGGGTCATGGAACAGGGCAGATACTCATTACACATTTGCTGAGTGAAAGAATGATGTGGTAACTCAGAAACCACTCATATTTTAATTAATGACCTACATAAACATGATACATTTCTTGGCTTACATTAAGTTATATTCGATTCGGTTTAAATTTTGGGGGTTTTGGTTACCAAGAAGGCCAGAGAATTACTTTGTGCTACTAGCTGGATTTTTTTTTTTTATTTTTTATTTATTTGACAGAGATCACAAGTAGGCAGAGAGGCAGGCAGAGAGAGAGGGAAGCAGGCTCTCTGTCCAGCAGAGAACCCGATGCGGGGCTCGATCCCAGGACCCTGAGATCATGACCTGAGCTGAAAGCAGAGGCTTAACCCACTGAGCCACCCAGGTGCCCCTACTAGCTGGATTTTAAACTTCTTGGCTCCTTAGAGTAGTGTCTTCTGCCCATACCCTTGTCCAGGTGTTTATGACCACAGATTTACCTGCTTTTGAAGGTTGATTTTAGAGTAAGTCAATTAAAAATAGCTTCTATTTTGTCTTCATTAAATTTCAGCACTGAGTTACTTAGGAAATTTTAGATGTAAGGTTTTCTGCTGATTAAGGTCATAGGATATTCATAAAACCAGCTTTTTCTTAAGTTTTTAAATTTTTTTTAATTTATTTTTTTATAAACATATAATGAATTTTTATTTCCAGGGGTATAGGTCTGTGAATCTCCAGGTTGATACACCTCACTGTACTCACCATAGCACATACCCTCCCCAATGTCCATAACCCCACCACCCTCTCCCGACCCCTCTCCCCCCAGCAACCCTCAGTTTGTTTTGTGAGATTAAGAGTCACTTATGGTTTGTCACCCTCCTGATCCCTTCTTGTTTCATTTATTCTTTTCCTACCCCCCAAACCCCCCATGTTGCTTCTCCACTTCCTCTTATCATGGAGATCATATGATAGTTGTCTTTCTCCGATTGACTTAATTTCACTAAGCATGATACCCTCTAGTTCCATCCACGTCGTTGCAAATGGCAAGATTTCATTTCTTTTGATGGCTGCATAGTATGCCATTGTGTATATATACCACGTCTTTATTCATTCATCTGTTGATGGACATCTAGGTTCTTTCCATAGTTTGGCTATTGTGGACATTGCTGCTATAAACATTTGGGTGCATGTGCCCCTTCGGAAGACTCCGTTTGTATCTTTAGGGTAAATACCCAGTAGTGCAATTGCTGGGTCATAGGGTAGCTCTATTTTCAACTTTTTGAGGAACCTCCATGCTGTTTTCCAGAGTGGTTGCACCAGCTTGCATTCCCACCAACAGTGTAGGAGGGGTTCTCGTTTCTCTGCATCCTTGCCAGCATCTGTCATTTCCTGACTTGTAAAACTAGCTTTTTGATCTTAAGTGTGGCTGCACACTCTCAATGCCAGATCATACAGCATTTACTCTGATTAGTCAGATTTGATCTTCTGTAATAGGACATTCAGCAGCCTCTTCTGACCCCCGAAGAAATCCAGCCAACCAACCAACCAACCAACCAACCAAAAACCATGAATAGACCAACTCAGCAACAACAAAGTGTAAGCCAGCCTGCAATGGGCATAGAGGTGAGTCTCTGGGAGACCCTTGAGTGGAAATAGTGAGCTCCTTCAGACCCCTGGGCTTCCATGATGCTATGTGGGGAGCAGGGGAAGGTTTTCTTTTATTTCCCTTCTGTGCCAGACAGCTGGAAAAGCTTTTCATCTACTCTATTCAGATGGTTGCAAGAAAAGAAAAAATATCATGGAATATCCAGACTTGGACAGATAACAGCCCTACTCTTTATATCCCACCTATTAATCCATGAGAAACAGGGGTAGAAGCAGTCTTTGGACGGTCAGCTATCCATGCATGGTGGTGTGATGCTGAGCCCTTTTCACATGTACTCAGAATAAAAATGAAACCCTACTACTTGTTTTGCCCATTAGATAGCATTATCTCCATGGAACACCAATTCATATCTCTTTGTGCTGTGTGTGGTTCTCACATATGGGATTTTAATAACCTCCATGCTGTGCTATGAATTTATAAGCAGGGCCAATAGAGGAAAAGCACCACAGGACTTTATTTTTTCATTATTACTCTTTTGAAAAACAGGGTCTGCCTCATTTCTGTAGGGTTCTTCTGGCAGCACTAGTGGTTGCAGCTAGTGGTATAGTTGTTACTGTGGAACAAAATAAGCTCTTTATTTATTTGTTATCTGTCTTTTCTGGACTCCCTTTCCCACCCCCCATCGTGCCTTTAGCCTCCTCCATAATATCTTATGGCGTTGTACTTGCAGCTTCTAGCGAGCTGATATACAGAAACAGGCCCTGTTCTTCAGCCCTATAGTTTACCTTACATTCTGATTTTTTTTTTCCCCTGCACTCCCTTTTAAATGTGCCTACATTTGTCCTTCATACCATTCTGCATGTCCAAGAAGCCTGTTTAGTACGGTGTCTAGGAGAGCAGGCTCTGCAGCCAGCTTGTCCTGATTGCAGATGCTGGCTTTTCCCTCTGATCCTGGAGAAGTTATTAGGACTTTGTTAACTCATTGATAAAATGGTAATGATAAGCCTTCCTTCTAAGACTGTTGTGATGGTTATTGGTGTTTATCTGTGAATTGTTTTGGACAGTATTTGACACAGCATTAATAGAAGTTGCCGTTATGGTTATTATTCATTTGACAAATACTTGGGGATGGCCTGCTAGATGTCAGACCAATTATGGATGCTGGAGTTATACTGGGAACCAAACAAATTCCTTGCTTTTCTAAAACTTACATATGATTATTAATTAAGCATTAAAATTGCAGTTGAATGTTATGCTTTGGACCTTTTCCAATGACCCTTAATCTGCCTTTTTCTTTTCTCAATTAAACTTAAGAGTATAATACTCTTGTTCATAGATGAATATCCTACTGTAATTTTATCCTTCCCTTGTTTTCTAACATCTCTCCATTTTCATGTTGTGCCCATTTTTTGGACAGGCCTGCTTAAACAAGAAACGTCCTATGATCCTGGCTTCTCCAGCAATCATAACGTTTTCATTACAAATTTAAGTCTCTTTTAGATTCTGTCCCTCTAACTCAGTGTGATACTTTATCTGAAATTTCATACTGGACCTCATGGATATTAAAGTAAAATGTGGGTGAAGAAAGCAGTCTTTTGAAAAAGTTCAGGAGAGGAAAAGAATCAGGGACTAAACCCTGACATGTCTATTTTAGGACAGTCTGTCTGGCAGGGTCCCTGACTAGGAATCTGCTTATAGGTGAGTTTGGACACATGCACACATTTATATGGTTTAGACAGTGACTATACTGAGTGTACTTTACAGTTTCTTTGTTCAATAGGAGATGGATAAACCGTATGTCTCAATGGTACCAGAGGTCTCTCTATTCTTGGAGATTCCTCCAAGTTCATTGAATGTAACAAAATTTAAAATTTATGCACTGAAAATATGAGATGCTTTGTAAATAAAGTAGTATCCTACTTAACACTGATGTTGGGTAATGGTGCTGAAACCACTCTATCAGTAAACAACACAGCTAAGTCTTTTAACCTGTGTGGTATTTACAGTGCATCTAAAATTACTTTTATGTTTTTAAAATATTGATTAACATCTGCTTTGGGCCAAGCAACTTGTTAGTGCTGTTGATACAGTGGCAAACAGAATGTCCTCTTTCTCCAAGAAACGTCAGGAGTTATGGGGAAGACTGACAGTAAATGAGTGAATGGGTTTATTTATTATTTTTTTTTTTTATTTATTTATTTTGACAGAGAGAAATCACAAGTACATGGAGAGGCAGGCAGAGAGAGAGAGGGAAGCAGGCTCTCCGCTGAGCAGAGAGCCCGATGTGGGACTCGATCCCAGGACTCTGAGATCATGACCTGAGCCGAAGGCAGCGGCTTAACCCACTGAGCCACCCAGGCGCCCCGAGTGAATGGGTTTAGAAGTACACAATTATAATGATGATTAGGGTCTCTGAAGGTACACCACTGTGTGCAATTTAAGGGCCCACGGATTTACTTTGAGCTTAAACAAAGAAGTCAGAAAGAGACTTCTTTGAGAAGCTGACATTTCAGCTAGATCCTACATGATGAGAAGGAACTTGTGAAAATGGCAGGCAGAGTGGAGGGTTAAGTGTTCCAGGAAAAACAAGACAGTGTTCCAAGTCCTGAGGCTGTGGCAAGAGCATGACATGGTCAAGAAGAAATGAAGTTTGCTGGCTGGCTGAGATTGAGACGGCCCGAGTCCAGGGCGCCTAAAGCCACATGAAGGGTTTGGAATTTATTCTGCATACAGTGAGAACCTTGCGGGTTTGGGGTTAACAGAAGTAACAAAGCAGTCTCCCCTAAGGGTTCTTCTAGCAAGGAGTGGCAGAGGGCAGCATCTTATTTTGTGTAGTTAGTGTTTTGATTCAGTTACTTTTATGGACCCACAGCTTTGTGAGAGTATGAGATGTGAATTCCAGAGTTTACAGTCTCCATGTTTATTTTGAATGCTAATTATCCCAAATATGTTTTTAATTGGTAACTGTGTATCTTAGACACACTTCATTACATTTAACCTTTCAGATCAGTTTTAATTCACCCTCTTAAAAAAAGTTTTCTATTAAGACAGTATGGCACACATCAACATTTTAATTACTTTCTTCTAGAAGCTTTTTGTATTAGACAGAATTTGTCTGTCAAGGGGGAAATGAAAAAATGATCATACTTTGAGAAAATAATACAAAATAAGATCAAGTGCCAAACATCCCAGTGTGTTTGTTTTCTAGATGATTTAGTATTCTGCTTTTACAGGATACTGTTTGTACCCTCAGCCTAGCTTTTTCATAGCATTTATTAAGAATGGCTGTAGTTTGGGGCACTTGGGTGGCTCAGTCAGTTAAACGTCTGCCTTCAGCTCAGGTCATGGTCCTGGAGTTCTGGAATCGAGCCCTGCATTGGGGGGTCCCTGCTCAGCAGGGAGGCTGCTTCTCTCTCTCTTGCTCCCCTTACTTGTTCTCTCTCTCTCTCTCTCTCTCTCTCTGCGAAATAAATAAAATTTTTTAAAAAAAGAATGTATGTAATTAATTTTTTATAATAACCAACAATTTAAAGCAGCTGGATATTTGTTTCCTCCCCTTTGTATGACCTGCTACCACTTCCTATCGTTGTATCATACTGACCTTTTATTCAACCTCTATACTCAAACTCAGTTTTATGTATGATTCTTGTTTTAATGGATTTTGATAGATTTCTCCGCTCATTTATTTATAGAATGATTTATTATTTATGTTGGTTTCATGGTGCTTTTACTTCTGTGTTTTGGTGTGTTTTGGTGGAGCACCTTGTTTTCCAGAAAATATTTCATCATGGGGTATACGTGAACTTTAGGTAAGTTGTTGCAGATAAACAAATGTTCATGATTCTTTCTGCCCGCTATCTGCCTCTATTATTTTCTTTAATCTCCAAGGTTTTTTGGTTTGGTTTGTTTGCTCTACTTTTGAAAAGAACTTCTGAATTAAATAAGTTTGAGCCAGTGAGAGGGACTTTGGTGTTAACTAAAGAGATGGCTTTAGAGATGGTTGGCTCTCTCTGGTATCTACATTATTGATACTCTCTATTCACTACCAAACTTCGAGAACACTAGTAGCCTTTCAATTCTAAAACTTTGCTAAGATTTATTAAGGATACTGCTACTGATAATCAACCTTTTAGCTAATGGAGCATATATTGATTTTTTTGCACAGAGGATGTTTCCCTCCCAAGGGCTTTTGGCTCCAAAGACTCAGTGTTGCTTTGTGGATTTGGCAGGCCTCAGAGGAGCCTGGCTGCTGGGAACTGAACTGCTCAGAGCTTGCCAACCCCAAACCACTGTGTTTCTCACAGCTCTCCAGTGCCAAAAGTTGGTGTGCCAAGGAAACAGAAACCTGTCTAGAAAATAAACTGTTTTCTCTTGACTTTTCCTCTAGGAAGACTGGAAGTTAACCTGTAAGTTGTTTTGTGGTTAAAAATGATTTAGGACATTACGTGGGAAGTTTAATGCCACAATCTTACAAAGAAAACAAATCGATGCATGAATTACGCTCCTTGAATCACTTTGCTCCCAGTTATCAAAATGTCTAATTTTTTTTTTAGTTTAGTTTAGTTTTTATGTTTTTTTGTTTTTTAATTTATTCATTTGAGAGAGAGACACACACAGAGAGTACAAGCAGGGGGAGAGGCAGAGGGAGAGAGGAAGAAGGAGGATCCCTGTTCAGCAGGGAGCCAGACTCGGGGCTCAATCCCAGGACCTGAATGAAGATCATGATCTGAGCCAAAGGCAGATGCTCAACCATCGGAGCCATTTAGGCACCCCTGTCTAATTTTCTTTTAAGAGATCAGTGTAATTGTTGCAGTGGTGATGGTGGTGGTTGTGAGCTAAGGCAGCCACTGTGTGTGACAGGCCTCAGATGTGAATGTGTGTTGTGAGTGTGGGACATGGGATGGAACTTATCCCAGCTTGTTGATTGTGTACAAACGAACTCAAGTTTTGTGGGCAGGTAGTGCTGATGAGATCGGGAGAAGAGCAGTTTACTCCCTAACAGAACTTTTGCAGGATTGCATATTCTTTAGAAACAAGTTGCAAAGCTATTAGGAGCATATATATATTTCATAGCACTAATGTAGTCAAATTTCATTAGAGCCATTGCCTGATTGTTTACTAGAATTCTTTCATTTCTTTTAGATCTGAGTTTCACAACCTCAGCACTATGGACAGTTTAGGCTGATGAATTCTTTGGGGAGAGTGTGGCTTTGCTGTTCATTGTAGGATGTTTAGCAGCATTCTTGGCTTCTACCCATCACATGCCAGCAGTACCACCCCAGAACCCCCAATTATAATAACCAAATATGTCTCCAGACATTGTCAAATATCCCCTAGGGGACAAAATTCATCCTAGCTGAAAATCATTATTTTAGACTCAGGTACTTGGGAAAATGATCATATAAATCAGTACATTAAGTGCATTAAGTGTAGGCTGCTTTTTTTTTTTTTTTTTAAGACTGGATTTCCCCATCTTATCTCATTATTTTCAATAACATTCAAATTCAGAAGCTGTTGCCCAGTGCTACCAAAGTCTGAATAGATAGAAAGTAAACATCTTCTTTTTTATTAGATAAGATGTCCAGCAATGAAAATCCCTGGATTTAAAGAGCTTGTTAAGATGTATTATGTCAGATGAAAAGTGCTATTTTAATAACTCATTGTTATTCTTAGCATGGACCTTTTATTTTAGAAAAATGGATAATTAGCATTTTGGCTTATCACTTTCTCTCCATGAATACAAATAATTTGATAGACAGACAGCCAAGAGAGACTTCATTAAATAATGGGTCTAATCAGCCTGGGACTAGAGTAAATTAGGGGTTTGACTTCCAGCTTGAGAGTTGGAACTCAGGGTTTGGTGGTCATGTCAGCTCATTCATCCAGGATATTTTTGTTGACCGACTTACTGTTGCAGTCAAAAACCAGAGCACAGGTCAATTGGTTAGAAATGATCAAAACTCAACTTGGGAAGCCATAGGCTACTCTGCATTTAACTTGGCGGCTGGAGAACTGCAAGAACACATTCAAAGCATAACTACCAGTCCTATGGAGTTTGGACTTACCAGCTTCAATTCAAGATAATGGCCCATTACTAATGGGGAAGTATTAGAAAGTTTTCCAGGGGAAAAAATATCAGCTTGGAACTGTTCCCCTGTGCATACATTATATGCTTCACTGCCATCTGTGGGGATCCATACTCTGCATAAAGCCTTACTAGTTTTCCAAAAAGGACTACAAATAACCCCTTATTTTTTGAGAACAGTCTTCCTAACCCCCAGCCAGGAAATCTATTTTGAAATTAATTTTCTTTCTAAAATTTTTAGCTTAATCTATCCTTTTGTTTCTAAGAGACAAAGCCCAAGCCCAATGCCGTGTTTGATTTGGAACGGCCTCTCACTGTCACTCGGAGGAGACAGATCACCATTAGAGGAATTTTCCTGGCCTTGGTTGTCTTTTGAAGCTTGCAATGCAGCCTTAAGAAAGGATCACGATTGTTACTTACGTTTCCTCCGTGGGGCAGAGGGAGAACTTCGATCTGAGGAATTTTTCTCATCATGAGATAGAGGAATGATTTTCTTCACAGTGCGTGCTCTCCGTTCACAACCAGCCCACATGGAAGCCTTCATTCTGATGTTTTCTTAGTAGTACCTATGTACCAAGCAGACTTGTGGGGGGAACAAAATGAAAGAAGCAATTGTCTGAGGCTTCTGAAACATACTTAACTTTATTGCTAACATCTTCTAAGCAAAACAACAAAGAGCTAAGTCAAATCAGAAAGATTTTACTAGTCCTAAAGGGGATCCTCCTCACATGATATAATGCAGGAAATAACAAGGCCTCATTTCCTCTTGTAAAATGTGTGTATGCATGACTTTATCAACCACATGATCCGTTATTGATACATCTCTATAACCCCTGAGAGCAGGGTCAATCCTGGTAACTAGAGAGTCTTTAGGGGACTGAGTGAGTGATAGTCGTGTGGATATGAGCTTGGAAGAACCAGGAGAAATATACTGCTTTGTGAAGAAATGCAGAGAAATAGAGTCAATAGGAAGAAATGAAGATCCCAGAGGGAAGAGCCCTCTTTTGTACCTCCTGGGTGTCTTCAGCTAGATTTATCTTGCCCATGAATGACTTGTTGGGGGGATGAACGGTAATGTTGGATTTTATTCAAGGTTGCCATGTGGGCAAATACAGTGGTTGCTCATGGATGACTAATCAATGAATTGGAAAAGTTATAAAACAGAGTCACAAAGTTGAAAGATGGACGAGAAAGTGCCCAGCTAGAAATTGACAGAGACGGATTTGAACACAGGTATGATGACAGAGTCAGTGCATATCTGTGTTCTATTATCCTGCTTGAAGCCGGGTGAGAGAGAGAGAGAGAGAGGGAGCACAAGTAGGGGGAGTGGCAGAAGGAGAGGAAGAAGCATAGGGCTTGGTCCCAAGACCCCGAGATTATAACCTGAGCCAAAGGTGCACGTTTGACCAGCTGAGCCACCCAGACACCCCAGCAAGTCCCAGTTTTATTGGAAGCATTTCCTATTCTTTGCAAAAATTAATACTTCCTTGTTTATAGCAGTTAGACACACACACACACACACACACACACATGCGTGCGCACATACACACCCACAGACCATTTTCATAAAAATCAGAACTAGAAAAATTATTTGGCTTTTTACTTCTCCACTTTGCAAATGGAATTCTATAGAGCAGGGTTATTTATTTATTTTTATGGGCAGGCCCGTGTGTTCAATAATATATTCATACATAATTCACTAACTTATTAATTAGACCCCATGTTTCAGTATGGAATGACAGACAGGAGCCCAGGCGCGAGGCAGGGGAACCATGAGAAGGGCACACACATGTCATGACTGCAGCACATGGCCACAACTTTTAGCAATTAGATTTCCTTCTTGAAAGGAAAGAAAAGGATACCCATTCTTTTCATAGCCTTTTAGTAAGCCTATTCTGTAAATGAAACAAAAATAAAAATTTGTTTACATTTTGGATTGCCTATGCCTTCTCATTTTATGGCAATTGATCTGTTTAACTCCAGGGCCTTATTTCTTTTCAGCTTCAAAATATGTAAATATTGCTACAATATTCAGTGCTTGAGATGTTCAAATTGCCCTTTATCAAAATGATCCCATGGAAAGTTCTAAAATTCAGTTACATAGGTTTTGGAGAAGAAACTAAGAAAGTCTGAAATCTGCTCTTAAAACTAGCCACAAGGCACTGTCATTTTCGATAAAGCACGTTGGTTTGTTCATCCTGTGGATAATTATTTATTGTTGTCTCTTGATCTTCTGAAGCCTAAGTAAGGTCTCTAGTTTGTCTGGTTTCCGCAATCTTGGGTACTAGAAGGGTGGTGATTTTCAGTTTTAGCTAATTGCTAGGCTTTACATGGTCACGGGGAGTGAGCATTTTAGAAAGCCACTTCATTAAAGCATTAAAATACTGTGGGCTCAGTAATTTCATTTACTGGGTCAATAACCCATGATATCTAGAAGAAGATTTAAAATAGTTTAAAAATAATTATTCAAACAAGAAAGGAATTTTAAGCTAGAACTACTATAGTAATAAAGGAAAGAGAGACTCCAAAGCAAGAATAAACATTTAAATTGTAATATCGGATTCCTATAACTCAAAGGGTTTATTTAGCTTGTTTGATAGTGGATCACCAGATTTCAGAACTGAAATAAACTTTAGTAAGCATCTAGTCTCGATGTAGACACTCAAGTATTTTATTTCCCCCTTAAAAAACCACTTATAATTCCATATCTGGACTGGAGGCCTACATGTTCATTTTTCTTAGAGCATTCACAAATTTCTTAATCAGTTTTTACCCCTGGGTATTTTGCATTTTGGTGATACTATACATTAAATATTTTTCTATTGTAGTTCTGTTTTTCACTGATGTACTATGAATGGTAATTTTGTATATCCATGTTGTAACTGGCTACCACTTTAAATTTTTCCTGTTCTAACACTTTTCTCTGGTTTGTTGTGTTTGCAAGGAACACTAGCATATCATCTGCAAATAATGCTGATTTTCTTCCTCTGTTCCAGTATGAATACTTCCTCCAACCCTGCCTCTTCAGTTATTATATTGAGTAGAACTTTCAGAACAATGTAAAATAATTTTGGAATCAGTGAGCATTCACATCTTGTTTCCAGCCCTGAAAAGACCATATCTAGTATAGACTTTCCAAACTATCTTCCAGACCATTACTGCATAGGATGTTAATCAGTCTCCTAACAACAATAATAGCAACAACAAAAAGAAAGAAAGAAAGGAAGAAAGAAAGAAAGGAAGGGTGGGTAAGGTTTCCATATAATTTTCTGGGACTCCAAATTAAACAAAATGAGACAGATTTCTTTAGCGAATGACTTTTCATAGCCTTAGTGTATTTTTTAATCTTATGGCTTTTAGGTGTTTTTTGTTTGTTTGTTTGTTTTTAAAGATTTTATTTATTTATTTGACAGAGAGAGAGAGACAGACAGGCAGAAAGAGCACAAGCAGGGGGAGCAAAAGACAGAGGGAGAGGGAGATGCAGGCTCCCTGCTCAGCAAGGAGCGGGATGTGGGGCTCCATGTCAGGACCCTGAGATCATGATCTGGGCCAAACGGCTTGCTGAGCAGACATTTCACTGACTGAGCCAACCAGGTGTCCCAGGTGTCCCAGGTATGGTATTTTTGTTGTTGTTGTTGTTGTTGTTGTTGTTTTTTTTTTTTTAAGTTTTATTTATTTAAGTAATCTCTACACCCAGTGTGGGGCTCGAACTCATGACCCTGAGATCAAGAGTTGCATGAGCCAGCCAGGTGCCCCAGCCTCTAGCAGGGCATTGTTCCCTGTGATGTTGGTTATGATTTCAGAATGATATTCCTTATCATGTTAAGAAAATATCCTACTCATAGCTTACTAAGAGGGTCATATAAGTAGGATCTTCTACTATATGTCCCTTTGTGTCTGGCTTTTGCTTGACATAATGTTTTAAGATTCATACATGTTCATTTTTTTTTCAATGCTGGATGGTATTCTTTTGCACAAGAGTGTTGATGAATGTTTGTGTTATTTGCAATTTGAAGGTGTTAAAACCAATGCAGCTTTGAATACTCTTGTACATGAATCCTGGTATATAAAGAAATGTATTTGTATAAGCTATATAGCAGGGAGTAGAATTCTTGGGTCTTAGGGTATATATTATATATATATATTTTTTTCAAGTATACAGGAGAATGCTTTCATTTTCCAGTGTTTATGAAAAGCTCACTCTCGCCCAGTTATTGTTTGAGACTTCCAGTTCTTATACATTCTTTTTAGCATTTGATATTGGCAGACATTTTAATTTCCAGGCAACCTGGTAGAGGTGCAATAACATCTCATTGTTTTAATTTGCATTTTTCTGATTACTAATGACAAGCACCTTTTCTGATGCTTATTTACTATTTGAATTTCCTCTTTTATATAATGACTGAATCTTTTGCCTATCTTTCTGTTGCTTTGACTGTCTGCTATGCTATCATTAATTATTGATTTGTAAGGATTTGTTATATATCTATATATTGACTCTTCTTAGGATATGCATATGTATATATATGCACATATACGTATACACATACACATCACAGAGTGGCAGAGAGAGAGAGTAGACACATACACACACACACACACACACACACCTGTAGCCTGCATGTTTGCTCTCTTAATATTGTCTTTTGGTGAAAGACAGACATTTTTAAATTTAATGTAGTTTATTTTGTCAACCTTTTCCTTTATTGTTAGTGCTTTTGTATCTTGTTTAAGAAAAAGTTGTCCTGCTATGATGTTATAAAACTTTTCTCCTACATTTTTTTTCTAATAGAGTTGTACTATATTTCAGATAAAATTTTCTAATTCTCCTCCATATAAATAAGGGTCTAGACTTACTTTTTAAAAGATTCAATTCTTCCAACTCCCCTTTCTTCAAAGCCTGATTTTTTTTTTTTTTTTTTTCTCCATTGCTCTGCTTGGTGCTTTGATCCCATATTATTTGGGTTTTATTTGGGTGTGTGTTCCATTGGTCTGTTTGTCCATCCTTATGCCTGTTAACATCCTGTTCTTTATCCAAGGGTATCCTAGCTTTTATGGCCCTTTTCATTTCATATGCATGTTAGAGTGAGCTTATAAAATTTGACAAAAGAAATCCTGCGGTATTTAGAATTTTGACTGAGATAACTTTGAATCTGTAGCTCAATCTCAGGACAGGTTACATCTTTACATCATTAAGGTTTCTATTCTATGTATATATTATATCTCTTCATTTGTATAGAGTTATTCTTAAAAGTGTTTATCATTTAAGATCTGTTATTTTCTCCACAGAGGTCTTGCACATCTTTTACTAGATTTATTCCTAGGTGTTCTTTATTGTGATACAGTTATAAATGATATACTTTCCTCTACTTTCACTGTTGCTGATTTGCTTGAAATACAATTGATTTGTATCTAGCAATCCTACTAAGTCTAATAAAAATGATAACAAATTATATGTGCATTCTTTTATAGTGTCATATCATCTGTGAGTAATTCTTGTTTCTTCTTTTCCATTTCTTACACTTTCATTTTTTTTTTTTTCTGCCTTGATGCACTGGTTAGGACCTCAGTATAATATTGCAAAACAATGGTGGTAGTAGAAATCATTGTTTTATTCCCAGTTTCCAACATTTTATGATTAAATGTGCAGTACAATGTTGAATATAGAAGTTTTATTTTGTTTTTATTTGTGAGTGTTGTTAATGTTGTAAATTACATCGATATATCTTTCTCCCCAACCTTTTTATTCTGAAAATTTTGTATGAGTTGCAAGTTTCATTGAATACCATTTTTTACTTGAAATAACAGCCCACAGACACATTATGAATATTGAGATTTAGGTATCTGGCAGACATCATCTTAAAAATGAGTGAAGTGAACCTGTCACTTCCAGAAAATAACAGACAGCATATTTTACTAATGACAAGAATTGAGCTTTCAAGTCAAAATTAGCATTTTGGAAAACTTATATTTGTCACCATCAGCTTTCTGGTTTTTCAGAACCTAAAGGCTTTTCTGATGAGGCCAGTGATATTATCAATGAATGTGTTTAAAATATACATTTGAAAATTTCAACACATTAAATATCAGCATAACTCATTACACTAATATTTTTCAAAGACCAGTGTGTGATGTTATAAAATCATATATCACAGTATTAAAGATCAATGAAAAGTATAAGATAGACCAATGGATTCTAATGCAATAGTAGAAAATTTTATTGATATGGCTTCAGGTTCCATATTGCAAATAAAATTTAAGATATCACCATTTGTCAAATTTTGTTATATATTCAAAGAAAAATATCTACAATTACCTCCCTTTCCCTACTACATATCTTTGTGAAGCTGGATGTTTTTTCTTCTGCTTCAACCAAAAACATACATTGCAGTGTATTGAATGCTGAAACAGATACGCGAATCCAGCTATTTTCAATTAAGCTAGACACTAAAGAAATTTGCAAAAGTTTAATATAAACAATGCTACTCTTTTCACTATTTCTGTGAGAAATAGAGTACTTTTCAGAAAATACATGTTAACCTGACTGGGTATATATTTTTTTTAATGAATTGATATTTTTAAATTTTCTCATTTTCAATTTTGAATATGGGTAAATACAGATATATGTTCAACTCATGTAAACAAACTATCTTTGGAATCCTCAATAATTTTAAGAGTATAAATCACACCTGAGACCAAAATGTTTGAGTACTGCCCTAGAAATAGCACCAGACATCCTAAGCTTATGAAAGTATAATTTTATTTGGCACATTTACCATGACAGTGGAAGAACCTCAAAATATTTTAAGTCCATTTATCCCCTCCCAAACTATATGCTCTTTTATGGTAATTTTAATTCTAGAATTTCCTCTTTGCTTTTGTGTTTATGAAGTTTCACTATGCTATGTTTAGATGTAGATTTTTATTTATTTTCCCTATGAGTCATTAGCTTAACCTTTCGAATGTGTGGATTCTAATAAATTGTGTAACATTCTCAGCTATTATCCTCTGTTCTATCTCTCCTATCCTCTGGTATTTCAAAGAAATATATGTTAGGTCTTTTTAAGTGTGTTCTTTGTGTCTCTTATCCATTTTTTAAAATCTTGTGTTTTATTCTGAATATTTGCTTTTATCTTCTTTTTTAAAAAATTTTAAAAAGATTTTATTTACTTATTTGAGAGAGAGAGGGAACATGATCAGGGAGAAGGAGAAAGGGAAAAGAAGACTTCCCCACTGAGCAGGGAGCCCAGACTCAGGGCTTAATCCCAGGACCCTGATATCATGACCTGAGACCAAGGCAGACTCTTAACCAACTGAGCCACCCAGCTGTTCTTGCTTTTATCTTCTAATTCACTAATTCTCTTTAAGCTTTGTCTAATTTGTTATTAAAAAAATTCATTGAGTTCTTCTTTCATGTATTATATATCAGCTGTAGATTTTTTTTAAAGGGTTTTATTTATTTATTTCAGACAGAGAGAGTAGGAGTGGGGGTGAGGGCCAGAGGGAGAAGCAGACTCCCCACTGAGCAGGGAGCCTCACATGGGGCTCAGTCCCAGGGTCCTGGGATCATGACCTGAGCTGAAGGCATATGCTTAACCAACTGAGTCACCCAGGCACTACAGTTCTGGAACTTCTAAGTGGTTCTTTTTTACATACACTCCATCACTTTTTATAGTTTTCATTTTCCTGTCAACATTTCACTTGGCTTTTATCTCCTTGAATGTAGTGAACATAGATTATTTCAGTCTATACCCTGTAATTTCATATGTGGAGCTCCTATGGAGCTCTTTCTTTTTTCTTTAAAAAAAAAAAAAAAAGATTTTATTTGTTTATTTGACAGAGAGAGAGAGAGGAAGAGGGAGAGAGAGAATATAAGCAAGGGGAGCAGCAGAGGGAGAAGGAGAAGCAGGCTACCAACTGAGTAGAGAGCCTAATGTGAGGCTTGATCCCAGGATCCTGGGATCATGACCTGAGCCGGAGGCAGATGCTGAACCAACTGAGCCACCCAGGCAATCCGGGATTCTTTCTTTTGGTTTTCTCTATGGATGCTTTGTCTTTTAATATGTCTGGGTTTTAAGATTGTGTGTTGGGCATCGTGTTTGAAATTTTATTTGTAACAATAATTTGAGACCTAGTATGCTATTAACCTTCTTCCAGAAAAGATTTTTATTGTTGTTTTATTTTGGAGGGTTGGAGGGTGTTTTGTTTTGTTTTGTTTTGTTTGCTTTTTCCAGGAGTCTATGGTTATTACAAGTTCAGGACTATATAATGCAGTTTCTGAAGTTGAAGTTTTTAGAGCTAGCCAATCAGCATGAAAGAAGATGAAAGAGATTTTGGTAGACCAGTTTATTTCAAACTTACTGTTACCATACATCTTAGGAGTCCCAGTCCAGAGTAGATGTTGATTTATCCTTTTTGGGCTTTGGATTCTGATTTCTGCAGAAGCAGAAGTCAGCTATTTATATCAGAGCCACAAATGCCTTGAGGACAAAGCAGCATTTAGTGTTGGTCTACCTCCCCAAGTTCCAGATTTCTCCAGGCTGGCAATTCCTCACTGTCCTATTAAGTCTTGGATGATCTCAAATAGATTGTTTCTATATTTTTTTCCAGCTCTTCTAGTTATCTGCGATGGAAGGTTTGTCTGATCTTTGTAAGTTAATTTGTGAAATCAGATCTTCTCATGCTGGTACTTTTTAAAAATAATGATTTTGAATGTCCTTTGTCCTTTGGTTTTACATTTCCAAACTAGAGTTTATTTCCTGAAGCCTGAGACAGTTGAAAGCCTACAGAAACCACATTTTTCTCCTTATTCCTAAAATAAGCATAGTCTTGGGATTTACAGCACACACATCTCTCTCTCTGTCTCCAGTGAATGAACCTAACCCCGCTGAGACATTCATGTTTCCTTTTCTCCTCCATTTGCTCATTTTGCCACCATTTCCTCCCACTTTCTGCTGGGAATCCATGTTACTAGTGCTCACAATTATTTCTCAGCTATGAACTTTCAGTAGATCACTTGCCTCAATATCCAGCCCTGAATCAAGCTGGTTAGCTTCTTCATTCCTGCCTCTGTGCTTCTGAATAGTACTAGAAAGAATGTATAATCGTGCAGCACACTCATCAAAAATCTATAATTTCTAAATTCTGGCTGTGGCACTACTGGCAATCCTTTTGATTCTTGCTCAAAATATTCTCTTTCTCAGAATTCCATCCCTCTTCTGAAGTTGGTTAACCTTACTTCTAAGTATCCCATCACTCAATAATTAACCCTTACTTGCTTTTTAGAAATGCAAGAGAATCCTGAGCGAACTCTAATTGCAGTTCTCTCTTGTAAGGTTTCTCCTCTCATTCTTAATTCTTTTTTCCTATCTCAGAGGAAGAAGTGTCTCTGTCTTTTCAAAGGATAACCATTCAACTATACTCTGAGATTATTGACTCCTGTCTTCCCGGGATTCTTATTCCATTCATTGGTCCTTCTCTTTCATTTGCAATCACTCCATCTTCACCAGCTCCTTCCTCTCAAAGTATCCTTTAGCCTAGAAAATGAAACAAGGTGGGAAAAAAATTATATTGAACAAACGTTCAGTTTATAACTAGACTTCAATGCTGGCAGAAATTCCACGTGACAATTAAGAAACTTCATAAGGTAACGTGATTTTCTTCCTTACTTCCAAAGCAAATGTTAACCAGAACATACAGAGGACCTCTAATGTTATGTAATTTACATAACTTTGTGGGAAATAAAAGCTCTCATGCTTGGTACTACATGCATACTTCCAATATCTTCTTCATTTGCTCTTCATAGCCTCTGACTTGGGTTAATTTCAGTTGTAAGTACTGCTCACCAATCTAGTAGTATTCAAGGTTCTAATTGGCAAGATTTACTACCCTAGGATCTTCTGCACATAGTACCCCAGGCATTGACCTTTATCATTTTGTTTTTCATCTCTGTAATCAGTCATTATGGTCTCCTTATTTATCATTGCTAATTCCTCTAGGACAACATTTCTCAAACCTAGATATCTATTGGAATCATCTGCGGAACTTGAAAAAAAAGAACAGCTTATATGTGGGTGCCGTCGTCAAGAGTGGTTGGGGGTAGAGTATTGCCATTATACATTTTTTAAAGCTTTTCTGGTCATTGTTGAATTAAGTTGAGAACCATGTCCCTAATTGAGTGACGTTTTAAGATACCAATATTAAAGCATGAATCAGTGTTCTTTCTTACTTTCCGATATGACATAGGGGGTAGAATATTAACACTATGTCCCTGAGTGGATCATCCTGAGAGGAAAATAATCCAGAGGTAAGTTGGCTACAAAATTAGTCTAATTTTGTGACCTTCCAATGATAGTGAAATATGATTTCCTTCCATGATTCCAGCCCGTAGGAGAAAACTCTTAGCTTGAGAAAACTCGTTTTTTTGCCTTCTACTCCAGAGAATGCAAGCTGTTTTCCTTTGGCATACTTACGTGATTATACAGATTCATTTCCCTCAAGGAACTTCCAAATAAAAAGAGCACATCATCTATGGCAACTGAGAAACATAGCTTTATGTTACCTGTTTTAGAATTATTTCTTGACATTAACATTTTTATGTACCCCCATATTAAGTTTTATGCTTAGATGTAATGCCACAGGTAGAAATCAAGGTAAATGCCATATCCCAAATCCACAGAGAATCAGAGCCAAACCATGGGTTATCAAATCTGTCTTTTTATGTGCTGTTACTCGTAGTGTGTGATTTATATACACTCCTTTTGAAAGCTGCATTAACTGAAAGATGCTGGTTTGTAAAGGGGCAAGGTAGTACATTTATAGGCTGGCTTGGTTGAACTGTGCTGCTTTCTCTCTAGAAAGTCTTTACAATTCTTTGCTCACAGTTAGAGGTCTGCTGAAAGTGACTCAGTGTAGATGAAAACAGCTTGCTTAATCATTCCTGAAACACGGGAAAAATTAAAATACATTTTTTTCTTTGTCAAGCAATAAAAACAATGCCAGATTGTTAATGCCTCTTTTGTACCTTTCACTTGAAAGACCTCAAAAGAACATCAAGGAGAATAAAGGCAAAATCTATTCCCCAATGGCATCATTATACATGTTGAAGCCTCTAAAAACTAAAACTCTAAAGACATTCATGAAGAGTAGAGGAATAAATGACAGCAAACTGAAGAGTGCATCTCTGGAGCTTTGTTCAACTTGCTCTGTTCAAACTCACTCAAATTGGATGATGAAAAGTGAAGATCTCATTTGTTTCAATATTAAAGTAGTAAATTAGTGAGTGGTGGGTTGCTAATTGTCCTGTAAAGCATTTAGGGTGCCAGGAGTGCCCCATGGCCAATATTTTAAATTGCATTCTTATGATTGAAATGAAAGCAACCATTAGAGGAGTGTAAAACAATGTTTTTAATAATTTAAGCTAGTTCGATTCAAACATGATTTTCATTCTGAAATATTTATCGAAGCTCCTGTTTTTATTTGAGATGAGCAAGTTTCATTTTAGACTTCAAGGCGTCAAATAGAAATTCATGTTCAGTATGGGGCTAGTGTGGGGAGAGAGATTAGCCCTCTTCAGTGTAGTGTTTCATCCCTGGCTGTGTCTGTTTGCTTCTGGGTGCAGAAGTAGCAGGTTTGGTTAAATTTTACTTGAGTTTTTGGTGACCTTTTCTAATCCTGACTGTTTCATAATTTAATGTCTTGACCTTCGTTTTCCATAGAGCCACCTTAGTGATAAATGCAGAGATTTAATAACTAGAACTGGTTGACAGGTGACCTTTCGTATGTGGCCATTTCTCTTTGCTGGGGAAACCACACTGTTTTGCAAGTTTTAATTCTCAGATTTTAATTATCTATTCTATAAGCTCTAATTATCTTGTCTATAAGCTTATTCACAGAGAAAAAAAGGAAAGGTTAAATATTTCATTCTTCTTGCTGATTAAAATGCAAAGTGCTTGGCAGTTGTCCCAATATATCATTCAAAAAAGACAGGGCAATTTGTCAGGTTCTTACCCAAAGAAGAAAAAAGGAGAGTTTTCCAGAGTGGTTGGTAAGGAGCGGGATGAAAAAAGTGGCTGTGAGAGCGAGCGGTCTCATTAGCTGGATGAGGATAACTGCACCCACGTGTGCGTACAAATGTATGTGTCCGTGTCTGTGTGGGGTGTGTGTGTGTGTGTGTGTGTGTGTGTGTGTAAACTTGGAGCAGAGAAACAGAAGAGTTCTTTAACTAGATGTGTACTAATCTGAAGAGAAAAGTGACTGCAAAGTAACAAAAGGATAAACTTGCCAATCAGGGTGGGTGACATGTTTTGTTAATTTTTCCTTTTTAAAATTTTTTTTTAAACCGGGAAAGGATCTGTTGGGCATGTCATGGTAAGCTGGTTTCTAGGATCCACATAGATTCTATTAAAACACAGGAAAATAAACCTTATTATTAAAATGTCACAGATTCTTAAAAAGAGGTAAAGAAGAGCGAAACTTCTTCCCACCCTCCCCCGTAGGATCAAAGAATATAGGAGCTTCTTGATTTCCCTGTGCTTCATTCTTCAGCATTTTTACAAACAAAGTTCATTTTTTGTGCCAAATACTCATGCTCCTAATAAAACAAAAATAAAATTTGGCGTGGCTGTAAAAGGACCTATCGAAAGGACCTAATCTCCCAATCAGCTAGTATTCTGGAATCTGCATAAGTCCAGAGGGAAGAATGACTCATGAGGTAGAGAAAGGCTTGGCAGTCTTGAACTAACTTTGATTCCCAAATAGTTGAAAGCAGCCAAGTGGGCTTCTAAACTGAATTTACCCCAAGGAAGTTTTCATGCATAGGGAGATATTCCCTTTAGCCACGGAGAGCAGCTTCTGAAAACATCATCACCATGTCCTTTTTTCCCTCAGACATGGATCGTAATCACTTAATGCTTGAGAAAGAAATACAACTCACTGCTGTTATGAAAAAGTTTTAAAAAACTAAGTAAAGATGCGGAGAACCATTTGAGGCTAATAGAGTTGATCATGATTAGTTTATCTTTGAAGTTTCAGCCAGATTTCAAATAAAAAATAAGAAAAAATTTTCTACATAATTTCTTATGCCATGCTAATACCATTACCAAAGAGGAGAGGTTAATTCTGCTTATATGCAAACCTTAATATCCCTGAGGAGCCTCTCATCAATTGAAAAACATTGTCCTCTTTTGGCAAAATTGTTGGCCACCAAGATGTTTAAAATCATTAATTTATAATTTAATATCAATAATTTGAGTACAATAGGTGGGTGAGATTTGAGATATTTGCCTAAATGTATATTAGAAATAATGCAAATTAATCATAAATATTTCTTTGATATCTTTCCCTTAGTGCTATGAGTGCCTTTTGTGAGAGATAACATATGCTCCTCTTTTTAACCTGAAAGATGTCTAGTACCCACTGGATATCATGTTCATCTCAATTTCCTCAACTCTATAATGGGAAATTAAAACAATCCAACTTATGAAGAATTTATTATGAGAATGAATGGAATAATGTAATAAAGTGCCGGGCAGGATGAATGGTCCATGATAGATGTTTAATCCTGTTTCTATCAATAAGTTTAATACACTGTGCTTAGATATCTTTCTCATTCTGTTTCTTCCGTTTCTCCCTCTCTCATCCTTTCCCTGTGCCTGAGATGGGAATCAAGTCCTTTTTTCTTATAAGGAAGCGAATGTCATGATTCATTTTAGCAGAGAAAGGACTTGTTTTTCAAGGCAATCCCTAAGGCCTTTAAAATAGTGAATGAATTGACCCTAGTTAATCATGGAACTCTGCTATGCCTCAGAGCTGTGTACTGAGATTAAAAGCTCACACTGATTAGATTTCTAAAATTATTTTATCCTTCATGGTGCCTTTCACAGAATAAGTACTAAGTAAAAATTACTTGGTTGTTAATAGATTTTGCCAAATTCTTAACTTTCCTCAAGCCAAGCATTCATAACCAGATTTGCAGGTATAGAGTTTGTATCCTTTTGCAAGGGAGAAATACCCAAATCAAATACAGTGATCTTACCATTAAAACAATTTTTTTTTCATCATTTTAGACTTCAAGTAAATGGCTGTTTGGAGGCACCTGGGAGGCTCATTTAAGCTTCTGCCTTTGTCTCAGTGATGTGACGATCCCAGGGTCTTGGGATTGAACCCCAAGTCAGGCTCTCTGCTCAATGGAGAGCCTGCTTCTCCTTTTCCCTCTGCCCCCAACTTGATGTTTGTGGGCTTTCCTTTAGCAGGGACACAGTTGCCCAGACACGGTTGGCTGAATATTTGTGGCAATCTCAGTTTATAGATAGAGCCACAAGCCCAACTAAAGCATTTGCCTTGATGATGCTATGAGTGGACAAGAGAAGAAGATGAAGAGGTCAAGTTTGCTTTTAATGAAAAGAAGCAAAAAAATAAGGACAAGTCAACTAAAAAGGAGAATTCAAAATTAAGATAGGACTTGATACAGTGAGCTGGCTAAATCTTTCCAAAGGTCTCAGAAAATCCAGGGCCTCAATCTGGAAAGAAACTGCTTACTGAGGCAGAACTGAGCGAGTGGAGACATATGGAATACATTTTTTGAGCAAGGGCCCCAAGTCAAATAATATAAAAGAGTTCAAGAAACAGCAGTACGTTTTAACAAAGAAAGCTGAGATCACAAGATGCAGGGATAAAACTAATAAAAGGAACTGAGATAACCAGATAAGAGCAACTCTTGGGTCAAAAACCGTCTATTCGTGCCTCGGTATTTCTTTTTTATCATGGCTTACCATAGTGCCTGTGAGTCCCTTGAGCCTTAGCAAGCTCTTGGTGTTACCTGAAGCTTCTGATTATGATTAGGACTGTTGCATTCATCTAGCCTGGCTCTCCCAACGTACTGCAAAATGGTCCCTGCCACCAAGTGGCAAATAGAGTGTCACCATATGCAACCATGTCTCCTGGTACCTCATTTAGGAGGCCAGGCAGACGGGCAGGCCTGTAGTCAAGCAGGCTAGGTACGTGGAAGGCTCTTACAACTCTGGCTATGGTCATAATATATAAAGGAAAGGGACGATTTCAGGATCACCACCGATCCTCCAAGCCATTACATTTCCAGCTCTCTGCCCAATTCCATATTTGTTACATAAACAAGAGGCAGTGGTTGCCAATGTTTGCCCTCAAGTTGTTAGTCAGCTGCTGACCTCATAATCTGCACAGCTGCAGCCTCCCGATATGTTGTCATGAAACAGATTGTGATGTCTTAATTGATCACTTTCAGAGGTTACAATTGTCAAGTGAAACCAGGATGCTGATTCTTATTAGCTAAATTAAGGCTTGTTACAGCCGACCAGCTAATTCACTCAACGACTGGGAAATCTGATGCGAATCTGTAGATTAGAACACATCTGAGGCTCTTTCTATCTTTTCTTTTTCTGATTTTTTTTTTTTTTAATTTGTGGAAGCCATACCCAAAAATGCTTTTATTATGCAGTCAAGCAACTTCTTGGAACAGAAAATGGAATGTAACCTCCCTGCGCCATATGCATCTCGGTGATAAGTTGGAGTGTGCCATATGACATGCACAGTTTAAATCAGGCATTGATTTGCATGACTGTAAGTGGGTTTGGAGGACTCAGCTAAGTGTAATGTATGTTAGGCCCTGCTGCAAATCATTTGGCAGGAAGAATATTGTGTTCTTCCTCATTGCCCTGAAAAACTGTGACTCCTAGATGCATGAAGGTCTTAGATAACAGTCCCATCCTAAGAGGCATTCTCTTATGCCCCCATCTGACCATCAGTGAGGTCTTCACTATGCTACCACCCACAGAACCTCATTTCCAATTCCCTAATATACTCACCCACTTCGAGCAGAACTATTCTAACCTGCTGTTTAGAAATCTTATTGTAGCACGGGTGATGGACAGTCCCTTTGATAGCCAAGTTTTAAGACACTTCATAAATGGCGAGACTCCAGTGGCATGTCCAGTCCATGCCTGAGCCTATGCTGTTTCATGTCCAGCCCTGTTCAAATCCTACATGATTCTAACAGTTCAGTGAATCTATTTATACAGGAAAAAAGAAATTTCATTAAGCAGAACTTTGTGGATGTAACCAGTCAGGTTTTTTCAAAATCCTTCATTTTGACATGAAACAAATAGATACATTTGTCCATCTAGTGTATTTCACAGGTGAACAATAAAAACTAAAAGAAGTAAAGTTAAATTAACTGAATAACTGCTAGCATCCAAAATACAGTGGGAAACACAAGGATGTTCATCAAAGCAATTATACAAAGGAAAAAAACCAGATAATACCCAAATGCCCAACAGTAGGCAATAGGTACATTATGGTATGTCCACATAAGAGAATATTGTATCAGCATTAAAAATATCTCTAAGGAGGGATGCCTGGGTGTCTCAGTTGGTTAAGCCTCCCACTCTTGGTTTTAGCTTGGGTCATGATCTCATGGGTCCTAAGATTGAGCCTCGCCTTGGTGCTCCGCTCTCAGTGGGAGTTTTCTTAAAGATTTTCTCCCTCTGTCCCTAGCCCCCAAAACAAATAAATCTTTAAAAAAATACATCTCTAGTGACTATTTACTGGCATGGGAGAGTTTAATGATGGGAAATTAGTGGAAAAACCATGGTTGCCAAATTTTATAATTACTATTTTTCAACCTAATATATCTAAGAGGAGGAAAGTAACATGAAAGATTGTAGCAGTTGTCAAGTGGTGGAAATATGGAGAGTTTTTATTTTTTTTTTTCCCCAAGTTTCTACAGTGAGCCCATATTACTTCAATAATCAGGGGGAAACGTGTTTTAAAGGAGTTTGAGTAGTTCTATTATAACATTAGCTGCAGGGAGTCTGTGTTCAAAGCATCTCTAATCTAACAGGTCTAGAAATGAGCTCATTCTCCTCAGCTGATCCTGCTCCTCCTAAAGCCTTTGCCTGCTCATTTAAAGCCAAGTCTAGTCTTCTAGTTGTTTAGGCTAAAAACTGAAGTTATCCTTGATTCTTCCCTGTCTCTCAGATTCCACATTTCCTCTTACTGGTCAACCCAATAGGCTTTATCTTCAGAATATGTTCAGCGTGTGGCCAGCATCTTGCTACTTCTTCTGCTACCCTACCTAGTCCAGGGCACTATCATCTCTTGCCATGATTGTGACAGTAGTCTATTCTCCGAGTTTCTACCCTTTTTCTCTTTGTCGTTTTTAACACTGCAGCTAGTGCTTTTAAAATATAATGCAGATCAGCCCCTCCCCTATTCAGAGCCTTCCAAAGGCTCCTGAGTAAAAGTGCCTACGTGGTGTCTCCCTGGTCATCTCTCTGATCCCAGTACCCTCTGACTCTCCTGAATGCCCTGCCAGGCCACATTGCTCTCCTTGTGTTCCTCTCCTGCCATGGGGTGTTTGTGGTGGCTTTGGTTTCACTTTGCAGGAATGCTCCCCACTCTTACCCTCGCATGCACACACACACACAAATCCCCATAGCCAGCCCTCTTATTTTCTTCATTTTTCCACAAATACCATTGTCTACCCAACCCCAGCAGACGTTTTCTGACCATTCCACTAACACACACACATGCATCCTAACCCCCTTCTTTACTTTAATTTCCTCTATTTGGCACCTGTCTTCACCTAACATATACTATGCTGATTTATTAATTGCCTCTCTCCTCCCAGTGGAGGAGAAGTTGTATGTAAGCTCTATGAGGTCAGGGAGTTTGGTTAAAATTTTCACAGCTGAATCATCCCCAACCTCTAGAACATGGCATATCATAGTTGCTCAATAACTACTTTGGATTCCTCCCATTGATAGGAAAGACATCTTGTGACAGTTGTGTGGTAATTTTACTGATGACTTTTCTGAGGTGCTTGCTCTCTCAATTTACCTACCTAGACTGAACCTGTTTGTGTGTTGATAGGTTTCTTCTGGATTGTGTTTCTCTTTCATCTAAATCAACAATTCTCAATGAATTTGGAAAAGTCCCTTTCTTCCCTAATACTGAGTTCAGTGTTCAGCCTCCTAATAAATTAGTCTGATTCAGTTGTTCTCAGTGCCTAATTTAACCACTATACTGGGTCCTATAGTCATCTCAGGACTTCTCGGGAGTGGGATTAAAATGAAAAAGACAGACCCTAACAGAGTTTACTGTACAGTGCACAGACATAATTAAACAATAAAATACAACGTAACTAATAAAATAAGGGCAGTACTCAGTGTGAGAAGAACTGGACCAATAGGCACAATAAAAACACAGAATCAAATGTTAGATACAAAATGTGGAATCTCATAATAGGAAGATGAGAAAGACGTATATCAACAGAGTGCATTGCTCCTTTAACACTGTTTTAAAAGATAGACTGACTTTTCCTCACGTAGGAGGAAAGTGGCAAAAGGAATTGATTTGGTTTGCCTGGGAGGAAGGAATTAGGGAATGATGGAAAGAGCAATGGGTTTAGAGCTAGAAGATCTAGATTTGAATCTGCCACTACAACTTGAATCTATCATCTGCAAGTTCTGGAAGCTGGTGCTTTACCCTCTATGAGTCTCTGTTAACCTCATTGGTTTAAAACAAGGAGGGTGGTGCTTAGACCAGCACTAGAGATTATTATCTCTGTACAACCCTTCCCCAAGTTTTTAAAAGAAGCCTTTCATTATGCATCTAAAATAAATAAGAACACAAAGGCCAGTTAACATGGTGATACAGGGAAATTTTTAAGGGTTTTTAATAAAATGTTTGCCCACCTGAGACTTGTCTTCAATAGTTGTTGGTTCTGAACATCTTTTTCAGAACCTCGTCATTTGCTGAATTTTTCATATTTTCATCAACTGCTACGTAACTCTTCATACATACAAGTAAAATACAGAACTGAGGCCTAGATATATTTCCTTTGCATTTCTTTTTTTTTTTTTTTAGCCACTGTCTTTATTAAAGAGATTAAATCTTCTCCTATTGCCTTATTTCATTTGAAATTATGGTTTTGAAATGAAAAGTCATTATTTAGCATGGAAAACAAATGACTATTTTTCTATTTAATTTTAAACAGACACAAGCGGGTAGAAATTAAAATTATTTCTTAGCTGTCTGTATTCACTTTTTAAATGGACGCATGTCCCTACCTTGATAACCTGTGGTAGCTGCTATAGGATTGGTCCGAATATTTCAGAAAATCCCACACTCGGGGACTATGTAATAAGAGGAACTTATTTGGATGGCTGGAACTTACTAATTTACATGTCTCTCCCCTGTCTCATTTCTCTGTTTTTCAGCCTTTGCAACTGGACTGTGACCTTTGCGCCATAGTGTCAAACTCAGGTCAGATGGTTGGCCAGAAGGTGGGGAATGAGATAGATCAGTCATCCTGCATTTGGAGAATGAACAACGCCCCCACCAAGGGCTATGAAGAAGATGTGGGCCGCATGACAATGATTCGGGTTGTGTCCCATACCAGCGTTCCTCTTTTGCTAAAAAACCCTGATTATTTTTTCAAGGAAGCAAATGCTACTATTTATGTTATTTGGGGCCCTTTCCGCAATATGAGGAAAGACGGCAATGGCATCGTTTACAACATGCTGAAAAAGACTGTTGACGTCTACCCGAATGCCCAAATTTACGTGACCACTGAGAAGCGCATGAGTTACTGCGATGGCATTTTTAAGAAGGAGACTGGGAAAGACCGGTGAGTCCTCTGAGAGGCAGCCTCATTGTCTTTTATGCTAGCCCCTTGCGGGGTTCTTTTGCCAGCTATCAAATGAACAGAGTTATTTTTCAAATCGATTGTTATATGTTTTTTGACTATTACGATTACTTGATGAGCCAGCAACTAGGCCGCGTTTATTCCACCTACACTACCTTCTGTTCTCTCCATTTTGATTGGCTTGAGGATCCAAAAAATACTGGATGCTTCCCCAAGATATCTTTAGATTTGTTCTTATTTAGCTCAATTTGCTATCGGTTAAATTGGATGTTAGCCGAAAGGAAGTATACACATTTCTGTTTCAAAACAGAAATGTTAAGGAACTTTAGGACCTAAACTCCTTTGGAAGTTGTGATAAAAATTTACCTGAGACAACAAAACACAGCAGGCTATTTATTCTCTAATAAGGTTGCGTCGCTTCTTGCATGCAAATAGACTGTATGATCGTGAGCTCCATACCTGATATCTAGCAGATATGTTGGTACGTTCAGCAGAATACCATATTGAAATGAGGCATTACTGGAAGTCATTAACAGTGGTTTCTTGAAGAGAAATGAGGTATAAATTCCATTCACTCAATTATTCCACAAACCAGTTTGCATTTTTCATTACATCTGTTTTTTTTTTTCCTGTAGTCTTCTGTAAACCACCTTCCCATTTCCTTTTCTTGAGGCCTGCTCACCTTATTTTTCTCCTACTCCTTACATCTCCTGCTTTCTTTCTCTGATCCCTCTAACCAACCCCCCCCCCCCATTCTCCCATCTGACTCCACTGGCTACCATTTTTTCTTTCTTTTTAGAAAGATAACCAGTATGTGGAAGAGAAGTAGAATTATTAGTTCATATTTCTAGTTCTAATAAATAATTGTTGAAGGAAAATATTGAAGCTAATTGCAAAAGTTTTAAGTTATGTGTGAATTGTACTTATTCATGTCATACCATGGATAAATTGAGCAGTGGCTATAATTCCAATATTAACAATCTGATTTCTATAAAATGTATGTCTTTCACTCTTCTATATTATCGAATCTGAATTTTAACTACATTAGGGTATGTGCTTGTGGGGGGAAGTTTCTGATATCTCTGGGTATAATTTGTATGCTGTTAATTATTTTAAAATCTTATCTGTCGTGATTCTCCTATTGATAAAGTAGGCTGAACATAGCATTTTCTACTTCTGAGCACCCAAGATGCACAGCTTCTAATATAATGCAAGACAGGAATTGCTGTAATGCTGGTCTTTTCCACTGTTAGAGTTCACAAGAAGAATCCCAGTGGTTAGATTTGAATCGGTGTAGCAGAAGCTGTCCAAAGAGATAGGCATGAGAGATAAAGGAGTGGGTATGTAGCACAATTCTATATAAAGGTTTTGACCATCTCAAGGGGTTTGAAAATTTCTGGTCTCTCATTAGCCCAAAGCAATGCAATTAATTAGATATATTTGGTATTTCATTAGTCATAGTCAGCCTTCAGGGTATCCCCTAGTCATAACTATATGCCCTAGAATCATTTGAGGCATCAGAGAAGAGCTCAGCATGTTGTATGGTTCTATGTATTTATATCATGTTGGCTTTTGCTGTGAGCTTTCAGGAGACAGTACAGTGTCACAGATGTGTGGATTGTATAGCAAGAATTGGGAGAGAATAGCTTTGGAAGACTCAATTTTCCTACTGGTTGTGATGAGGAAAGCTGTTTGTATAATGGGAAAAATCTTGCTTGATAAAATTAATTTGCAGATACATTCAATTGGTAAGGTTACCAAAATAAAAAGGGGGGTAGGCAAATTGATTTTTTAATGCTTCCTTCTGTTTTCCTCACTGTGTCTATTCATGTCTGGTTGCAACATGGAGTATTGCAACTAAATTGAAAAAGACAAATGTGCTAGTGTTTTAGAAATGAACAGAATGGGTGGTGTTGGTGAAATCTAGTTGGATGACAAAAGGTTGACCAGATGGCCTCAATGACCTGTTATCAGCTCTGTGATTTAAATCTGTATCCTAACTTTAGCAATATGAATTTTATTGTTTAAGGACTTCCCATAGTGATCTGTTGTTCTTGGCCAAACTTTATTTAAGAATGTTTCTTAACTTCTTATGAAGGAAAATGTCAAAATTATAAACTAGAGAGACTAATCGTGTAATAAACCTCTGTATATTCACTGCTCAAGTTGTATAATTATTAACTCACGGCCAATATTGTTTCATCTATATCCCTACACTTTCTTTCTCCCCAAGAATTATTTTGAAGCAAGTGCCAGACATCATATTATTTCATTCATTAACATTTCAGCATGTATCTGTAGAAGATAAAGAAATACGATATCATTGTCCTACATAAAGACCAGCAATATTTCTTTAATAACATTACATAGTTTTTCAAATTTTTCCAGTAATCTTATTAATATTTTTAAAATTTAACTTGAATTAGGATTAGCATTAAGATACATACATTGCTCAAGTCAGGATTAGCCTAAGGTCTGTACATTACAATTAATTGACATGTCTTCTGTAATTTCTCTGAACCTATGTCATTCCCCTGCTGTCTATTATTGAAAAAAACAAACAAACAAACAAACAGTCATTTGTCCAATAGAGTATTCTACAATCTGATTTTTGCTACTTGTCCCCCCATGATTTTTTTTTTTTTTTTATTCATTGGTATTTCTATATTGAGCCTTTCTTTATTGGATTCAGGTCATACTGCTTCTTACCGAGACGAATAGGTGGTACTTCTATCAGCAGGAATACTGTCTAGTTTTCTCTTTTTATGTTGGCAGTCATTAATGATCATTGTCTAAATCCAATAATTCATTAGATGTTGCAAAATAGTGATATTTCATCATTTTTTTTCACTTATATTAGTTGAAGCTTTATAAAGAAAACTTGTCCTCATTAGCCATTTTTTTAAACAGAGATAGAAGATAGTACCAGTCCTTTTTCTTTACCGGTTCTAAGGCATCAGCCCCATAGCATCCTCCAAAAGTGACCAGTAAGTTTATTATTATTAATATTTACATATTAACATATTTAGTCCGTGAGACTTATGTCTCTATGCTCAAAGTGTCCTATTTTGTGCTATTGGACTCTCTTCAAATTGGTTTTGGAGTCCTCCTCTAAGCCTCTGGTAATTTTGGATAGCCCCTTTGATTCCTGGTATTATAGGATGATTCAGGCTCTTCTTGTATGTACTGTGATGCAAACCTGGATCCAGACATTTCTCCAAAGAATTTTGGTCCTTTTAGTATCTAAGAGAGCATAATCTTGGGCTCATTGCTACGAAGCCTTGTCTTTGTTTCTTGGTATTTTCATTGGACATAACTAACATAGAAACAGTATATGCTGTATGTATTGTTTAAAGATAAAATCATTATGCCTTCAAACTGAAATTTCCAATTCAGATTCAGGGCTACCGGGAGCATTTTAATTTGACCTCATGTATCTTATGTGTGTTTCTCCTTTTGCCATATTGGAAATCACAGGTCCTAGAGACACCAAAGTAATTCCTCATCTATTTTATCCCAAAGCCTACACACAACAATCTTAGAATGCACCACATTATACTGTCAGCATTTTAAGACTGTTTTATGCCAAAGAAGATGTATTAATGGCAAGCATTTGTGTGGGTCCATGCTCTCAAAGTGTGTATTGGATTTATCATAATAAAAGTTTTAAATATTTTTCTCCAGGGGCACCTGGGTGGCTCAGTTTGTTAAACGACTGACTCTTCATTTCAGCTCAGGTCGTGATCTCGGGGTCATGAGATCTCCAAGTGGGGCTCAGTGAGGAGTCTGGTTTGGATTCTCTCTCTCTTTTTCCTGATTCTCTTTCCCTCTCCCCCTGCACATGTGGTCTCTTTCAAATAATAAATATATCTTAAAGTAAATATATACATACACACACACACACACATACACACTTTTTTTTTCTCCTAAATAAGAATATGTGTAATGTATATACCATTGCTGACATGAGGGAGTAAGGAAAAATGGATGTCCATTTAACTTGACTTTTGTTGTGAAGCTACTTTGGTTGATTTTCCTGAACTTACTGGAAATTTTTAGCAAGTGTTCATTTTCATCATTGGGTTTTTAATAGAGAGGTTATGTCACCATTATGATGTATAATTTATAGAATTAAAAAAATTATGTCCCTAGTAGTTAAAATGAATCATGATAGGAAAATGACTACGTGGAGTTTCTCAAAGAAAAAATTGGCTCTCAGCTTGTTCTTCAAACTGTTAAAATCCTTTTAAGAAGTATAAATCCTTTCCCCATTTAAGGTGTGCACATTTTCGTTGTTTCCAGTGCCTTTTATTTTTGTCTTAAGATATTCTTCACTGAGGAAACACAAAATAGTAGAAGAAATGTATGTAGTGTTAAATTTCCTAGAATGAGTTTAGATCAATTCATAAACATATTGGAATGCTTTTTCAAACCAAATGAAATTTAATTGGCTTTCTTATCAGCTACCAACTAAAATTATTTGGCTTGTCAGTTAGAAATAGTGACCTTGTGGGAAAGGCTGAGAGAACAGAAAGAGAAGGCATCTTGTCCTTTCTCTCTTCATCCTCTGGGGCCTAGTTTTCTCCAGAATTCTAGGTCGTTGGGGCGGCAGTCACCTTTATAGTTTCACTTAACCAAATATTTTTTCTGGAAAACAACCTCCAACAAACCAGAAACCTTTGGAATTAAACTCAAAAGAATCTGGACCAAAATAGATCTTTTTTCCCCCCCTTTGAATGATTGGTATGCATAAATAATATGAGCCTGCTGACATTTACACATTTACATTAATACATCTTAAGACTGACATACCCTAGAGGTGATGGAGGGCTGACAGTGGCACGTGGCGCCACACTCAACATCTGAGAAATGTGATTAGGTGCCTGGCCATGTACCAACGCAAAAGGAATGTGAACGGTGCTCCTCGAGAAACAACGGGGTCCCAGCGTGAGACATTCTTCTCACCTGTAGGCAGGTGGGCAGTGGCAGCTTGCCTCCCACTTTAGAAATACACTGGTGAATGCAAGCACATTATTTAATTAAGTAATAATTGAGAAAGTTACAGTCCCCATTAAAAACGCAAAGCTAATTTAGGGCTGATAAAGGGCCCTGAGCTGCCCTAAATAGGTCTTAATTAGCTGGCACCAATGTGACTCCGCCTTCAGGGATGGGTGAAATTAATGAAAGTTAGCAGCAAATAGATCAATGTTTCAAGATGTTACTGCCTCAGGTGCAGAGGACGAGAAGGGAGGGAGTTTCTTTTAAGGATCATTTAGGAAATAGGGTGCACAAAAGTCACTTTTGGAAAACACTGTCAACATGGCAGACTGATTCATAAATATCAAGATGGCTGTTTAATATTTGCCGGCACGCTCCATCCATTCCTCCTCCATCTTAAGGAGAGAAAAAGAAATCAGTGAGGCGTCATTTCTCACTGCCTTCTGTTGGGACAGGTTTGTCATCTGGCATGTTTAAAAAGTACAGCCTGGGTTTTGCTATTTCAGCTTGGCCATTTTCAAAGTTTCTTATGCTGCCATGTGATCGACTTTCAGGATGAAGTTGACTCATATCCCTTCGGTCTGCAAACCCTTCATGGTTTCTAGAGTGGGAAGAACTTTCAAGCCTCCTCGCCCTGAGAATTTGGGGACTCTCTGAGAGTCCCCTGGGTTGGGTTACAAGGCAGGTAAGCTGCCTCAACCAAAGGAAGGCAGCAAGGGGCAAGGGTGAAAACAAAACCAAAATAGAACAAAACACTGCACGAGCCTGAGAGTCAGCCACAAGGCACTGAAATGTGCCTAATTCACCTAAATTAGCACTATTATTTTACCTGGACTCTGAAAACAAACACTAGTTATTTAGAACTCGGAATAAATAGGCGTAACTCCAGGAAATCCTAGACCAACAGGAAATAGGCAAAGTGGAAAAATTCTTGGATGGAAAGGCAGGACACATTATTAAAAACGGTATTTTTCTTTTTTTTTTTTTTTCTTTTTGAAGGTGGTCTTTGCAAATACGGCTTCTCAGCATTTTTTCAAGAGCAATGTTGACACACCTCTGTGAAAATGAATTAATGTTCCCATCCCAGCTGATATATTTGGCAGGAACAATAAGTTCACATAGCAGTCATGGGCAGACCCATAGGGCTCCTGAGTCAAAAAGTATAAGGCGGCACCCAGGGCTCTGTTTTCATGCTAACAAGCATTGGGAAACAAGGGACTTCATTTTTCCCATTATTCACGGTGGCATCCAATGACCTACATCAGGGCTTCTCTATAGTATGCATGGGCTGGAAATTAAAAATGCAATAAAAAAGAGGGAAGAATCTCTTTTAATAATGGGAAAAGGGAAGAGAGGTTTATGATTTATCAAGCTATCAGTACCAACCTGCCTTGTGCTTTAAAACGCATACACTGGGTACCCGTACACACACTGAGTGAAAACTGTGATGTACTTGACAAGACAGCTTGGTTGAGGATTAATAGAAGAGAAGCAGCTAAGATTCAGTGACCATATTTTTCAAAGGAAGGCTGTACTGACTATTGGTAGTTGTAGAAATCAAGACTTGCAACCAATCTATTTGGGGAAATAAGTTCTTCTGGGCCTTAGGATATGACTTGACAGAACAGCATAGCCAGATTATATAGTAGAGAAAGAAAGTCACGACAGACACTTAACGCTGAACATTCCCTCAATATGAAGGCTTTCGAACACTATAAAGGGTGTGAAACTCAAAGACAAATAGGCCTGAAATGAGAAGCCTCTTAGAATATATCTACCCTTCTAAACTTTATAAAGGCTTTAAAGATTTTTTAACTTCTTCCCTTGTTGGTTTGTGTGTTTATTTAAAGTCAGGGATGTGTCTCTTAAACTGGTTTACTTCCCTCCTATAGTTTGGATTTCTGCTCTCCTTTGACTTTTAATCTCAACCATCTCTGTCTCTCTTCAAGCTGAGGGTAAAATCAAGAAAATTATGAATGGTTTTACACTCGTCCATAAAAAACTTATGAACCACAAGAGTCTCCTTCCTTTTTTTTTCAATTTTTGCCTGCCTTGACTCTTAAGACAAAGTTGGTTGTTTTGAGACTTTTCATACTATATGGTATCCATCTGGATTACTAGATTTTTAATTGCTTAGACAGTAATTTCAAAGTAAAAATCCTGTCTGAGATATTGTAGGGGCTTTACAAGTGTCTGCTGAATTGAGTTTTTTGCTCCTCTCTAAAAACAAAAATAAGAGAGTTCTTATCAGGTGTGGTATTATTGACATTCTAAATGGACTTCCCTCCTTGGCTCTTTTTCTCACTAAAGAATGGGTTCTCTAGATCAATACAATACTTTTCTCTTTTTAACACAGTACTTTTTGAACTTTCATGTGCATATAGTCACCTGCTGATGCAGGTGATTTAGAGTGGAGCCTGAGAATTTTCATTTTGAACAAGTTTCCAGGCCACATCAGTGCTTTTAATCTGCAAATGATACTGCGAATTGTGCTATTTTAGATGGCTTTGATTGAAGGGACAAGACAACATCTCATTTTTCCTTGAGCCAGAGGAATGCATAAGTGAAGAATAGCTGTTTTCCAAATAGCTTGGTTATCTGCTTGTGGTTGAATCCCAGTTTTGTGACTGCTTTGTTTCTGACCGATTAAGCATGGGGCCCATCTTTAGTTGCATCTTAAATCTTAAGAATTCGATAAGAATTGGGATGCTTGGGTGACTGAGTTGGTAGAGTGTCTGCCTTCAGCTCAGGTCATGAACCCAGGGTCCTGGGGTACAGTCCCAGGAACTATAGTCCCAAGAATTATTTATCTGACCTCCCTGTGTTTATTTGTCCTTCTCTCATTGACAACGCACTTCTTAAGGACAGGGATGATGCCCATCTCCATTTTATTTTCCAACTTACCATAGTGGTGGTTTGCCACCAGAATACCAAATGTGTTGTTTTCACTCCACTTCTTTCAGCTAAATGGCCCACGGATATTTCAGGTTTCCTTGAAATGACCTCAGCAATAAGTCATTTTCTTTTGTCATCACCACTACCCCTGGTCCAGGTTAGGCCTCTCACATGATGACTACTAACACAGCCTTGACTCTCTGGCTTTGCAGAGACTGTTCCTTTGCCTAAATCGTACTTTCTCCCCATCACCATGCACACAAGTATGTCCTTTATGAGCAAATCAGATGTCACCTCTTCCATGAAGCCTTTTATAATATCTCTAATTAGAACTCCTATTTCCTCCTCTGAAAATCGGTGGCGTTTGGACTTTTTAAAAATGGAAATCCTCACTCTCTACCATGAATTTTTGCCATTGATGTCTGATCTCTTCAGGTAATCCCTAAACTCTTTGAAGGAATATCAGTTCTTATGTATTTGTTTCCCTAGTAGACATTTGATGGATGAATAAATAAAGAGAAGAGCAAATGAGCAAAAAAAGTAGTACATGATAGTTTTTTTATTATAAGTTTACAAGTCCCTTTGCCACTTGTTGAAATACTTGTGAATTTCCAAACACTTTTCTTCATTATATAGAGGTCACTGTGATACCAATAAGGCAAGTTCTGGGATTGTGTTTTGATAGAAAAGTTTCCACAGTTCTATTCAGACAGACCACCCCTTGCTCTACTTTACCCAGAGGTTGGCAAATCTATTACCTTCTCTAGGGACCTTGTGACTGGGCGCTGGGTTTTTAATAAGTCACTGACAGAGCCATTCCTCAAATACAGGTTTCCATTTTAGTTTCACGTCCACAGCAAAGCAGGTTCTGAAACTTCACTCTCAATTCTGTTAGCTGTCAGTTGCCTAGTGAAAAAACAGTTGCTAGCACCCAAACCCCAGGTTATACTCTCAGGCTCTTGGAAGCAAATACAACAACCATCCCAGAAAGCAGAGAACAAAAGACCCAAGTAAAGGAGAACTGATCGGTACCCAATTTTATCTTCCAATAATCTCCCACAGAACGTTTTCTTCTTTGATAACAAAGAAAGTGAATTGTCTTAGTGAAAATTCTTTCTAAAAATTTCATGATGAACATAAAAGAAAAGAAAAGATGTAGCAGTATCTTCCAACCCACTGCATAAATGGTTAGTGAATTTGTACATGGATTTAGAGGAGAATTAGTGAAAGTGTTTTGACATAATTCAGAGCTTGTCACTGTCCCACTCGAAACCCGGTGTAGCCTCCTGTTTTTACACAAGTTTTTACAGTGATTTACAATTACTTTCAGGATGGTCTGGCCCCTTGTTGCCTCACTGACCTTCATTGATTAAACTTTCTTCATGCTCACCTCTCTGGTCCCGCAGACTTCCTAGCTGCACCTCAGACATCGTAGGCATTCTCCCTCCTTCAGCCTCTACTTTAACCTTCTGCTGGACCGCCCTTTCTCCCCACTTACTGCATGATTCACTTCATCATCTCCTTCAAGCCTTGGCTCACTTGTCACCTACTCAGTAAGTCTAACATAATGTCACTTAGGATTGAAATCCCACTTCCCATAAACAGCATTCTCACTTATCCTTACCTTATTCTGCCTTTCTTTTTTCCCCCGTAGCAGTATTTTACCTCTAACGTTCTATATAATATGGTTTTTTTTTAATTGTCAATGGTTTGTCTGACTCCCCCACTAGGATAAAAGTTTCTTAAGCCAGAGATCATGATCTGTTTCTGTCACTCATAAATCCCAACCACCTAGAATTGTGTGTGGCTTAGAATATACATTGAATATTTGCTGAATGAATGACCAAGAGAATGGAAAAACAGTTAAATAAGTAAAGGATTGAGGCAACCCTGGAAAACTTGTCTCAGGGGGTCAACCAAAGTAGCTTAAAAAAAAAAAAAAAGGAAAATACATATGTTTAAAAACTATGCAATGAAGGTAGGAGTAAGGCAGTTTGCAATCCTGCAAAAGGTTAGTAGGATGATGACTCTATTTTAGGAGATCATCATGTCACAAGAATGGTCTGATTTTTTTATTCTTCAGCTTATGGACTGGTTGTTTAAACTGAATTGACCAAATTAGCTAGTTTCTTACTACATAGCAGAAAGAGCAACAATCTTGACTCTTACTTGGTTTGGTAGAAAGGTGGGTCCTAAACGTAGGCTGCCATCCCAGTCACCAGGAGGGCTGGTTAAAACAGATTGCCAGTCCCATCCTGAGAGTTTCTGTGTTGTTGGATCGGGGGCAAGGCCGTAGAGTGTGTGTTTCTAACAAATTCCCAGGTCATGCTGTTGCTGTTCTCCTAGGACTACCCTTTGAGAACTACTATGGTAGAGAAAGATTCTAAGATACCAGGAATTATATTCAGTTATTTGGAAAACATTTAGTCCTCTAATCTTTATACTGTTGGTGTAGTGTTATGCGAACACCTAAAGTTATTTTTATTATGATATTTTTAACGGTGAGAATTTTTTAACCTCCTGCAAAAATCCAACTACAGCTCTGTCGTTGTATTTTTCACTTTCTTAAGATCTTGCTCGTCTGTAATCATGCCAGATGGTGCTGCTCATTAGCTTATGAGGAAGGGATGCTTTATCATTCTAGACAGAGAGACAAATCATTCTGTTCTTTGACTTAGAGTCAAGAATCAACATTTGGGTGTATGCTCGGCCTACTATTTGCTTTACAATTTTGCTCATTAGGTATTTATTACCCTGACAATATATGAGCTAGTCATTATCCCTCTGTCAAGGATTTCTTTCAAATTATATTAAAGTTCATATCGGCACTATTTGACAACTGCCATTATCATGGCTTTACCTCCACTAATATGTCATTTCTCATGTGCCTACATTATCTGGGTAAGGTGGTTATCTAGGAAGTATAGCCATAAAATTAAGATGCTGGATAATATTCCATTCTATGACTTAACTGTGTTCCAAGTAGGTAAGGGGAGCAATTGCTATTGCTAATTTGTGAAAAACAATAAAAATTGAGGAGAAAAAAAAAGGTAACATGACCCAAATCATTGCATTCTTTTCATTCATTGTATGTTTTTCTTATCAGAGTGAGGAAGGCATATGATTTAAAGAAAAACACTAAAAAACAAAACAAAACTTCAGATACTTGGTGAGATACTGGCAAGGTAAACAGGGACCCTCTTACCCTGGGAGGTGGAGAACTAGTTAGAATTCAAGGTCTAAAAAAAATAATAATAATATACCTGAGACATTAAATTATTAGAGGAGAAAATATTTATAATTTTCACTAAAAGGATAATTAAAATTATTATTAGAGAATTCTTGTGAAGACACTGTGACAGGCATATAAGTAACAATCTCCTGATATGAACAGTTTACTATCCCCAAGAATACTTCCCTCTACCATGGTAATACTGAACATGTCAAATTTTCCTGAACTGTTGAGTGGAGAGTGGGAAAAAGAGAAGAAGATATAGTCAAAGATATTTGGGAGGGGTTGCCAATCTGTCTTCATTCTGGTTCCAGTTGACTGTAGATATTTGGCTTTTATGTCTTTTTTAACTAAGATGGTAATATCCTTGTGATGAAATGAACATCCACAGCCTATGTGTATCATTGTGGAGGGGCAAGAGCTCTGAATGTAAATGCAAAACAGAAAAGGGTTGCTGCTTCAAGGTGACTTGTTCACGACCTATTCTGTATTTTTAATGTGTTATGCAGTCCTCAGCAAATACCGTCGTGTTTACTTAGGAATACGTTATATTTTTTTCCAACAATGGAGCAAATTTCATTTCTGTTTTTATACAGTTATAATTAATTGGCCCTTTCTCTCCTCTTTTACCTTGACTTCATTCATAACTCATCTGATAGTTTACCATCCCCCACTTTGATCAGAAGAGAAGAGGTTTCCAAAGACTGAACCATTGGCAACTTTGTCACCTGGAAAAAAATTACATAAAATATGTTAAAACCAGAAATGACTGCGTAACTTGTTCATCATATTTTCCTTAGCAGGTGGATTCTTGGTGGGCAGAGAATGTGTTTCTGGTGTTCTTGCTGCCAAGCACATTGAGGGTTCTCAGTAAATATTAAATAATAAGAAGAATTTCCTAATTAAGAAGAACATTTTTTTTATATTAAGCAGATGGTGCTCAATAGGAGTAGCCCATTATTTACAAGTATGACACAAGGTGCTGGCAATTGTCTAGGAAGCATGGCTCTCGCATCAGATGCTGATTATATGTTAAAGCAAACTTTTGTGACAAACAGCTTGATCAATATTAGTTAATGTTTGTGAAAAAAACTGTGAATAGGGGTGGACTTTGTGTGAATATGTGTGTAATTCTGCTGTTTTGATTATGAATATTGACTTCAACTATAAGAGTATTTCTTGCTATTTGCTGTAAGGCATGTTTTGGCAAATCAGTGGATATCTTATTTTCTCCCATAGGCTCACCATTTGACTTGAATCCTTGTTACTGCCTGATTTCTAAAGAAATTTTTCTTTCAAGTCCTTTGAATATCTCTTTATGGTTTCTAAAACTAGATGTGAACACCTCCATGGTATCTGCAGTGTGCTTATATTAGTAGCTGAAACCTCAGTGGGACTAAGGAGAGTTAATTAGGCATTCCCAAAATACACATCATTTTATGATTTTGCAGATCACCCCGGTGGAAATAACAGTCTAATTTTGTCAAGTCATGTAAATTACAGTGAGAGGGATGATGAGAGCAGGCAATTCTCAGTTCTTTGGAGAAGTTAATTTTGTTGTCAGCACACACACATCTCCAAAAATCACAAACCACGGGCAGAACTTTCTAGCTCAAGTGAGATTTGGTGATCATATACTATTTCCATTTCTAACGTCTGCCTTCTATAAAGGGTCTATGCAAATAGGGGCTTTCAAGGATGTAAAACTGGCAGCTTCCTCTACTAGGAGCTTAGGGAGCAGCTGCCATGCTTTCTCATACAGGATTGAAAACATCCTGTTTACTAACATACACCCACACACCCTCACCCACTATGCTCACACCAAGCTATTCTATCCAGGCAGAGCTTTTATTTTGGTTTGAGATAGGCAGCCCAGACATGCTCAAGTCTTTTACAAACATTTCATTCATTCTTTGAGCACATATTCCCTGGGTGCTAACTAAGTGTCAGACGTTGCCCTAGACATGAGGAGTACACTGATATTTGAAACATATTCTCTAGTTTTATTGGGAACTCATCAGAGGTTCTGGCATGTGTTGGCAGGTTCTTTGCATCCGGTCTCACCTCCTTATTTTTAATATTTATAAATCATGCTCATCAGACTGTCAGTAGGTAGGAAATGAAAGTCGCCAAGAAACCCTGCCAAGACAGAAAAAATCCCAGAGTGAACTAAAAATACGTTGACCACAAGGATGTGCGGCAAACCAAGATGTGCTCTTGAAGCGGCAAAAATCACGGTGGTGCCAAAGTCCAAGCTTTACCTCATTGTCAGATCATCAGTGGGCTAGAGATTTCACCTGTGCCCTCCCCAAGCCCTGGTAAGAAGAAATAATGACCATGTGCTTTCTACAAGCCTGGAGTCTGCCCAGAACATGAGCTCATAAATATGTGAGCTAAAGCAAGGCTTATGATAATATAGAAGATGAATCATCTTCCTCTTTTGAAAAGCATGTATTCAGTAACTCAGTACATCTGGGAGTCCTCCCAGAGACCTCTGCGATTTTTATCCCTCATTGTCTTTAGGTCTTGTTTCAAATGTTGCCTTATCAGAGAGCCCTTCTTTGACAGCACCTTCAGTGTGCCCCCCTCCCCACAACCTGCTTGCCTAACTTTATTGTCCTTTCTGTCACTTATGTCCTGACACATAATGGGTTTGTTCTTGTCCATTTTCCCCCTGCCATCTGACTGTAGGCCGGGGGAGAGCAGGATGGCATATGACCCAGTGCTATCTCTGCCCTGTCATGTAGCATTTGGCCCATAGGTGGCGCTCACTCCCCCAGTTGCTGGATGGATGGCATGAGTCTGTTTGGAATTGTTAGTTTCTTAATTTAAGAAGCGACATTGGTCAAGAACTTTTGGGTTGGACTGGGACTTAGAAATCTCTATCCTGCTCGGTCCCAACATTTTCATACCAATACTCCTTTGTGCAGTTTTACCGCTGCAGGCTTTATGCTTTGAAAAATGGGATCCACGAAAGAAATACATTTTTTCCATCTACATAAATCTGAAATACATGTAACTGCCATCAGGAATTCTGGTAACCAGAGGTAATAGAGTTCCAGCCAGAAACCAGAAAAGTGGATGTGTCAAAAAGACTTTGAATTGGATATCTAAATGATTCCTGTTTGACATTTCAGAATTTTTATACATGGCCCAAAAATCTCTGTTGCCAACTTCACAGTCCCCTTGTACAGAGATCACAGTAAGAAAATTCCACAACGAGCCCAACATGAATCTCATGGGTGGGAAACATAAGACCGCCTAGATCTAAGGAGTTTCTCCAGGTCACTCCTGTTGTTGTAGTGGAGCTGCAACCAGAAGGGTCTTCTGAATCCTATACTACTGACCTGTTTACTAATCCATGTGTCTTCCCCACCATTGCATTGAGCACCAGCTACAGCAGTGTTTCTTGATTGTATTCCATGGACCACCTGTTTTAGAATCTTCTGGGATGTCTTGATAAAAACAGCTCCTCAGCCCTATAGCTTAATAATCTCTGGGTTCTGCCTTTTAGTCGGTTCCTCGGGTGTGTCTTACATATTATCAATGTTTGAGGATAAGTCACTTATCATGTGCCAGGATTGTTGAGTCTCCTCCATTGAATGGGAAGACAAAATATTCAGATCTTATCACTGAATGATCTGAATACATATTTGTTGAACACTTTGACCAACAGTTTTTCTCAGGGAGGTATACTGGGCCATGTTCAAATCTGTTGTGTTTTACCATCATGTTATATAATAAGCTGTGAACTGCTCCGAAGTTTTGGGTTTCAGTCTAACTAGTTCATTAATTTCTTCCATGAACCCTGTAGACTGCAAGGTGCCCAGGATTCAGTCATAAGGGGGCGACCCTAAAGCAGTGAGGGGGAGACACAGAGAGCTACAGGGAAGCCCTGAGGGGCTTGTGGTGAGGCCTCAAGACCAACGATCACATACAGCTAAGGCCAGGTGTTTTCTATGCTACATTTGTAAATCTCTTTTCATACTCCTGGACACCTTTCCATGTCCACCAAATAATGTCAGACATCACGAAAAGAGTATCAAGAGGCTCTGCGATCTCTCTGCAATTAGTGGTTAAAAATGAAAACTTTGTTAGATGTTACTATCATTGTTGCTGCTGTTTTTAGTTTGCAGGACTCATAATCACTGTTGTCATAACCATTGCCCATTTGCATCACCCTTTGTTCTAAGAAATATCTCCACTCTTCATCATCTTTGAGGATGAATCATACAGTTCATCAGCATTTTACTTCTTGACACACAACCTTGAGACTGAGCAATTCAAAAAATTTCCCAGAAATGGCTTTGTGGGCTGTTAATTTAATTCTCTGAATGGTGAAAACTGCATAAGACATTTTTCAAAGGTTAGGCTATTGAATATTTCATACCCTGGAAACCGACTTAAGAAAGATCAGATACTTAAGGCCACAAAAAATGAAGGGGAAATAGACTTGAGAAAACCTTATAAACTAGAGCTTCTCATAAGAATATTAATATATTATTTTTCTTCATCTCGAAATATCCTCAGGCATGTGTTGAATGAGCTGACTTCATGGTTGTAGTTTTGTTGTTCTTTCCATGTTGCTTTGCAGTTCTCCCTGTGGCCATCATATTGATTTGAACACTGTGGTCATCATTCTAGGAAAATGAAGGCATTAATAACTGAGTCTCTATGGACAGATTGTAATAGAAAACCTTATAAATAATTGCCCACTAATGGGAAAATTGAAAATATGTGCTGTATTATAATGGTCATAATGTAATCATTAAAATCATAATTATGTGACAATGAAAGAACTCATTATGCATTAGTTTATCTTTACATAATGTTAATAGCTAATGAAAGTGTGACAATTACATCTAATTAAGTTTAACAACATTTCTGCACTTCTTGTAAATGGACTATATTTTGCTTGAAACAGTGTATGTGGAGACATTAGTGAAGCCGAGGTCCATCACTATCGTGAGTTTTGAAATGTAACCATCAGCCCTACTAGAAACCAGAGCTTGGTGCCCTTTTGTTAAATCAACTGGACATGGGAGTTTTTACCAAGGGTAACTTTATAAAAAGGTTTCTTGGGTTGTGTCATTCATGTGGTTAAAATACCCATGAGCCTTTCTCCTCCCACAAATTTGTGTGTGTCTGTGCTTGATTAATTTATGTTTTGTCTATAACAAATGAGTTATACTAAAATTTCAAGTCAGAGGACATTCACTCATATTGGGGTGAAAATGCTGGATGGGCTCTGATGTGTCAATGCCTTGCTGTAGATTATCCTGTGTTCTGTTTGTGTGTTCCACGGCAACTCTATGTGCTTCACTTTCTTGTGTGTAAAGTTAAGGTGACTGGTGACTTAAGGTGCCTGGGTGACTCATTCAGTTAAGCATCTGCCTTCAGCTAAGGTCCTGATCCTGGGGTCCTGGGTTCGAGCCCCGCATTGGATTCCTTGCGCAGTGGGGAGTCTCCTTCTCCCTCTGCCTCTGCTCCCGGCCCCCACTGCCCGTGCTTGCTATCGCTCTCTCAAATAAATAAAACCTTTTTTAAAAAAAAAAAAAAGGTGAAAGTAATAATATCTGCCTTCTGCACTTTTGTCGGAATTAACATTTATTTACACATTTAATTTATAACATTTAACATTTAGCCAGGGCCTGGCACATGGTAAGCATTAGTAAATAACAGTGATTATGCTTTATTTTACAGCCATAGTACAATATCAAGAGAACAATTCCAAGCTCAATATTAATTTTCCTTCACTGACATTTTATTATGTATTTGGATAATCATTGAGACTTTTATTTTTCCCTTTTAAAAAAAAAAAGTTCTTATACATGTCATATTGAAAGCAGCATGGGACCCCGAGTAAGTGATCAGTATGTTCTCCTGAATGGATTTTTGTGATAGGAGGCGTTGGCTGAGTCCCCAGAGCTTCCCACTGTTCCAATTTTACTTTCAGAATGCTGGGCTGTGGGTTCCTTCCAGACCCTTGGCCACTGTCATCAGTCTTGGATCATTAGGAGGCCTAGACAATGGAAGGAAGTTCAGGTAGAAGTTGGCAGACCAGTCTGTTGCTATGGTAGTCCCAAGAAGCTACAAAGCTGGTCTTTCTTTTTTCTTTCTCTGTTCCCTTTGTATGTTAAGCACTGAGTAAGTGTTCATTCCAGAGGACTCATTCAGTTGCCTAGTGTCAACCATCATTGTTACATGTTATCTCAATCTCTGATATCACTTCTAACCATTGTTCTATCAAGCTACATTAGCTATTAGGTATTTTCTTCTTGAAATGTAGTCCAGGTCTTAAAACTTGGCTCATTTTTCCAAACCAAATTCCGATTGTGATAATAAATCCTTGGCTTCTTGCATAAGTATTGATTATATGATTGTATGCTTTATTTTTATTTTAAGACTCTCATCATCTCCTGTCTAGACTATTAAAATTTTCTCCATCTATTCTATTTCCCATCTTTTGCCTTTTAATTTACATATTGTACTTCCAGCAGAGTAATTATACTGAATCATGTTGGTATTTCCTCCACCTACCCACGAATCTCTGATGGCTCCTCATTGCCTATAGCGTCTTTCATCTGGCATGTTTGTCCTGAGGACTTTGTCCTACTCTCTCTCCAACTTTGTCACCAGCTTGTTTTTATAGATACTCCCTAGCTCAACCAAATGATCGCCCTTATCCCGCAGTACACTCTGATCTTCGCATCTTTGCTGGCCCTCTCTCCCCAGCTGATATGCCCCTGCTTTTGTATTCTTGTCATATACATCTGTTTAGGCATAGCTCAAGAGTCAGCTCTTTCGTGTACCTGTCTCTAACAGCCCTAGTTGTCTCTCTTTCCTATGAATTCCTCAGGCATTTATTTTGCCATTCCTGGATCATGCACTCTGGACAGGCTGCTTTGGTTTATGTATGGTTCTGGCTGCCCAATGGGATCAGCAAGTTTGGAAGCCTCTCAAGGCTATCTTACATTTCTCTGTGCAGAGTACTAGGTGTATATAAGGTCCTCAACAAATATTTGTTAATGAGAATGTCAATTTTGTAAGCACATGGAGATGATACTCAAAAGCATTCTTGCAGGTACGGGAATCAGCCTGGAGCTAACTTCATACTTAGAACTAATGTTTTCTGAGCCTCCTTCTTATAGGAGTCTTGTCAGATCTCTTGGTAGAATTAAGCACAATCCCCTCTGCCCTGAATTCAAAGGCCTTCTCCTTGGAGAAGTATCCTTCCAGCTGAGAGTTTACGAGAGAAGACAGACGGGCAGGGATTAGCATCCTAGCCCTGACAGCTCTCTCAATCTCCCATTTTATTAGAAGAGTCTCTAACTTACCTTGTGCCAGATCCTCTGTAGCAAATGACACTTAGCAAACCCCAGATGTAAAAGCAGTGAACAAGGAGTATGCTGGCCTCAACTTTGTTACTGGCAAACTAGGTAACCTTGGTCAGGTCACTTTTACAATCTCCAGGCTTTGTTTGCCGCACCCTAAAATGGATGAACATTAAGATTATATGATTTTTGTAGTTTTAATCAGCTAGATCGATCCAAAGAAAATGAACATTATTATTTTGGTGAAAAAACAAAATTCAAGACAAATCTACCTGATTTCTTTGTCACTCTCCAACTCAAGAGTGGCCAATACATCACAGATTCTCCCCTTTTCCTCTGTCCGTGTCCATGTCCGCGTCTGTGTCTCTGATTCTCTGTCTCTCTGTCCCTCTGTGTCTCTCTCCTTCTCTCTCTCTCTCTCTCTCTCTCTCTCACACACACACACACACACACACGCACACGCAGACACACACACACAGACCCACACCCTTCTCTATCAGAACAGTGTTTTCCCAGAAAGCTCTTGCATGTTGGGCTCTCCTCTCCACAGAAAAAGCCGCCAATAAAACAAGACATGGGACTAGGATAAGAAACTGACTTCCTTTTAGAGTGGCTCATTTTATAAGCTGAAAAAATTCTGGCTGAAATACGTAGCTACGTTACCTTCATTAATTTTTTTTAAATCTTTTATAATGCTGAGTGATCCCCCCCCCTTTTGTTAGGGATTTAACTATAACTAGGAGTCTTTCCTTTCATCTGTACCACCTTAAACTATTTTGATTGCTTAACAAAAATAAAACGAAGAAATAGAGCAGTCCACAGATTTACAGAGGTGGTCTTCCAGGGTAAAGTAAGGGGGAGGGGGCATCTTCGTTCTTAGGTTGCTTTTCCTCCTGTGGCCATTCCTGCTGCCTTCTCCCTCTTGCTCGTTCTTTTCTCTCTCCTCCTGGTACCTGCTCACTCTGTTCTCTCTGCACCTCTTTGTTCTGCCAGAGAGCTCTTGCTTCTGCCACTGATGCTTTTCAGTGCCATGGTTTTTTGAGACAGGCTGGTTTGATCACTATCTTTTCTTCTTCCTTTTGAAAGCTTTCTCTGTCCTGCATATCTTCTGGATGGCTGCTAACGCTTGTTAGGTTTTATTCTTGTTTTGATTTGATTTTTCCTGAAATTCTTTTTTCTTTCACTGTAGGAGAGAGAGATTTTATCCTCACTCTAATTCCAGGTTTTCCTTTCTGTCATGTTTTGTAATGTGGATGTGAAATGTGTTTTAAAGACCAAAAGGATAGAGAGCAGAGTGGGTGGTGGGGTTGCGTGTGATTTCTGTTTTCTTCATTATAGCATTCTATATTTTCTGAAATTGTTTCATGGCACATATGTGCAAATATTTATAGTAAGAAAGAAAAAGCAATAAAACCATTTCCATTTGGCAAAGAAAAATATCTTAATGAGTGCTCGGCTTCGGGTCTTGCTTCTAGCTCTCCATCAAACCTCCTTTTCCTTGTCTGTCTTCACCACCAAGCGTGACAAAATGGCTGGCTGAGCTGGAGATGGACAGTAGTCCATGGGGATTGTAGAAAGGAGCCGATGGTTAGCAGCCGCCTCTAAGACCGTAAGTCATGGGTCACTTCTATTGAATCCCCAAGGCCAGGTTCTTGCTGCCAGTTGTTCCTAAGTGTAAGAAATGCAGGAAAATAGCACTGACTGCCTTATGAAATCCAGGAACCTTTGTCCAATATGGCAATTATTTTTTAAAAGCTACTGATGATATCTGATAACAGTGAGATGTGATGAGTCTTGTTCATTCAACAATGTCATGCAGTGATTCAGAAGTTTTAAAAAATTTTTTATATCTATTCATTCACCTACTTAGTTTAACATTCTTTTTGACTGCTCTTATTGATGACTGGATGCTCATTTAAGTTGATGACAAGAGTTGCTATTTGCTCACTCCTCAGAGATAACAATCTCAAAGAGCAAACCATGGCAGGTCACCCAGACAAGGTGGTAGGAGTCCGAGATGGAGGTCATGAACTTTGGCCAGAGAGCAGAGCCCGTCGTACATGCCAGTAAAACTGTTGTCACTCATTGTATACATGTGAACGTAGGCATGGGATTCCAGGACTATGAAGTGTCCTATTCTAAATACTTTGCTCTATTTGGCTGTCCACCAAATGCAGAGCTCTCTCCTAAGGAATCAACTCACATAGTATGACAAATCAGCATTTCATTTATTTTTGCACCAAGTGTTTATTGAACATCTACTATACCCACTGTATACTAAAAGTTCTGCAACAATGAGCAACAGAAATTCTCTGAAAGTACTTCTTCTGTTCAGAGAAGTGGCCATGTTCACAAAAAAGTGCAAAGCAAGATTATAAAAAAGAATTTTAGATGAGGTAGCTATTTACAGGATACAGTACAAAGAGACATTAAAGTTCTATTAAACCATTTTTTATTGTCAAATGAACAGAATTGTCTTTGTATTGAATTGACTACAAAGAACTGATATATGGGTATAGTTGCATATTATGAGCTGTCACTGGAAGATAACTTTTCATTGCTATTTTATATTTCAGTAATTCATATTCAGTACTCTTAGCCACTTAGTTTTTCAATATCTCATTCTCCTTATCCCTAAAGTTGAGTTAATAATTCATGTATTCAATATTCAAAATGTATATAGGTTAAGGATATTAAAAATAGGTGCCGGGGTGCCTGGGTGGCTCAGTGGGTTAAGTCTCTGCCTTCAGCTCAGGTCATGATCTCAGGGTCCTGGGATCGAGCCCCACATTGGGCTCTCTGCTCAGTGGTGAGCCTGCTTCCCCCCACTTACTCTGCCTGCCTCTCTGCCTACTTGTGATCTCTCTCTGTCAAATGAATAAATAAAATCTTTTTTAAAAAAAAGTGCCAAAAAGTTGATTGAAAATATCAAGAAGACGAATCTAAAGGCAATTTGAGAATATATCTAAAATTAAAGATATTATAAATGTTATCTTTATTAGCTTATATGTGGGGAAAACAAGTGACTAAATATATACATATTATAGAGGACAAATCTTTAAAATATATGCATATAGCAAATGGAGAGAAAAATCTAGTATCTCCTCTTTCAGAAATAAGGAACATTCTTATTCAGTTGCTAGAGCAAAGGTTAAAGAAAGTTAGAGATTTGACATTCCCATGTTTGAATGATAGATCATAGATAAGATTGTCCTCAATGCTGGGTAAATAATTTAATAAATCTAGAAATGTGAACTGCATTACGCTGTATGATACTCTCCTTGGAGTCTATTGTCTGGTCGAATCTAAAAAGACAACTATAATTCTCCTAAAATTAATGTTCTTTTTTCCTTCCTGCAAAAGTAGTTTCCATAGGATTCAGGTCAGTATTCCAGTGTAATTTCAAGATTATATTAATTTTGATGGATTCATGGTTTGTATTGGTAAATTATTTTTAACTGATGATGAAATATCTACAAATCATAGAGAAAATCAATAGAAAATAGACCTATTGCCTTCTGCTCATCCTCTTCTAAAGCTCCCCACGTGGAGTGAAAACCAAAACCACTATGTTCATTTTAAAAACCCCTTTGAATGGAATGTATAAGCCAGTGCTTTGCATTAGAGTGTTCGGCTGCACGATGCATGCATCTTCTGTGTCAATATGCAATTTTCTAAACTCACTTAAGCTCCAACTACTAATAATCAAATGAGACTGATTTCTAGGCTAGATTAAAGGATAACTGATTGAGTAAGGCAGTAATTCCTGAAGGATCGGGAAGTCCATCAGAATATCACATTTGGGAAACGGTTGGTCATTAAGGCTATGGGTTTTTGAATTTAAGTCTAGAGGGATGTTGTTTTGTTTTAGAACGAATTAGCCAGTCTTAGTATTGAAGTATCCTGCTACAGTGTTTTCATTTACTGATGACTGTGTAACTCCTAAGAAATCAGGGTCAACATTTCTTTGACCCGATTGTAGTATATCAGCCATTATTTAATACATTACATATTGGAAATAAACTCTTAACCAAAAATATAGTGGGTATATAAATGTGAGGACTTCTTTTTCTTCTTCATTTTTTTTTTAAGATTTTATTTATTTATTTGACAGAGAGAAATCACAAGTAGATGGAGAGGCAGGCTGAAAGAGAGAGAGGAAGAAGCAGGCTCCCTGCCCAGCAGAGAGCCCGATGTGGGACTCGATTCCAGGACCCTGGGATCATGACCTGAGCCGAAGGCAGCGGCTTAACCCACTGAGCCACCCAGGCGCCCCCCTCTTTTTCTTCTTTTTTAAAAAAAATAATTTAACAAATCCTTGGTTTTTACCTCACCCCATGCCAATTCTTTTCTTCTTTCTTTTTAATTTAAATTCAATTAGCCAACATATAGTACATCAGTAGTAGCGATTATTTTCCTTACATGATTTCATTTAATCCTTGCAATAATTTCATGAAGAAAAATATTACTCCCCCTACACATACACACACACACACACACACACACACACACACACACATGTACATACACAGAGAGAAGGGGATTGAGACAGAGATGTTACATGCAGTCAAAATTTATTTCTGTCTAAGATGATATATAACATATGGAGGATTTCTTTTTTAATTTTAAAAACTGTCCCCATTTTAAAAATGGAAACAACTATTGATTATGGTATCATCATTTTAAGGAACTGAACCATTACATATTCTAGAGATTTTTATCTCCAATCCTCAATCCAGATGGCATGAGGGAAGTGGATCTTCATTCTGACCAGAAAAGTTGCTGTGCATCTGGTCGACCTAATCTTACTCTTGTAACACAGGATTCTTACAGCTCCTTTTTACCCATAATCCCTGTGACTTCATGCACTCATACCAATAGAAGGTGCAATACCACAAAATGAGCAGAAGCTTTTTCTTGATCCCCTTTTTTTCTTAAGTCTTCACATCCTCAAAGGAAACATATTTTATAAAATCAGTGTGAATTAGAAAGCAAAAGCCCCACCTACAGGGAGAGAAAACCTGCCCTTGGAGGTTGATTTTTTTTCTTTTTTTGGGGGGGTGGGTCCAGCTTCCTTGCTCATAACCCTTTCTCTGAAGTACAGGACTCCCCTTTGAGTAGCTCTGTTAGGTTTGACATCATTGCCTTCCAACAACCCATTTCAGTAATATTTTCTTTTGTCTGATTGTTCTCACAATCAGATGTGCTTTTCTGCTTTCTAAGGTGAATTTGTTCTCTAGTCAATATTTCCTTGGTTTATTCTTAGTGTCCAATTAAGCTTCTTTTTAAACTCAATTACTTATTTCAGAAAAATACATAAAATTTCACAGGAATAATAAGATTGATTATTTAGTTTCATTTGTTAATTTTTTTCATTTTTGTGTTTTCTTAATCTCTTAAAATCAGTTCTAAGAATTTATCCAATAAATAATAGGTTCTCAATAAACATTTATTTTGAAAACAACAACAACAAAACCTAGTGTTAAAATAAAATGAACCTGAATATTTGAGGTGTGACAAAGGCCTAATCTAAACTTATTTTAACCAAAGTATCTTATCTTCTAAATTTCTGAACCGAACCTTGATCTTAATTTTTCAAATACTGATGACTTGTGGTCTAGCTAGGAAGACCATATGATTTTCCTTAAGTAGTCCAGACTTCATTAAATGCAGTGCTTTCAAAACAACATATTCTAACTTCCTAATAAGTCATTTACTTGCATTTAATTCCTATAGATTTCTGATTTTCTCCTTTTTTTTTTTTTTTTTTTTTTTTGCATGAGATTCATTCTGCCTTCCCTCCATGCAGTAGGACAGAATCTTTTTATTCTCACTTCCTCTTTCTTTCCTCCTTTTATTTCATTAAACACCCCCATGCTCTATCAATACAATATTTTAAGCTTCTCTTGTTGCCTTTATGCTTATTATTGCATTTTATTCTATCTATAATTTCAGTTTCCACCTTACCTCCTCCATACCTATCTACCAGGCTAAATCTGGTGCTTCCTTGAGGCACAAAATTGGGACCTCCTCCACCAATCCTCCCTGCTATGCCCATGTCTAAACAGGGTGGTTCCTTCGTTCCTCTGGGCTCTCAAACTTATGGCCAGATTATAGAATGGAGTAGTTATTTCAGTAAATGTCTTCCTGACCACCTAGAATGTGAGCTTTCTTGAGAGCAATGGGCAATTTTATTATCTTTTTGTCTGTAATACCATGCTCAATGACTTTTAACTTGGAAATCAGAAAAGTAGTGGTATAAGAAGCTGAATATCCACAGTTCACTTTTTCTTCTTTGAAATAAGGACCCTGCTGTTCCTTGTTACATACCTTTCTTGAAGGCTGAAGTGGATACCAAGATCTTGGCTTTGGAAACATCTGAAGTTTTTGCGTAGTGACGTAGTAACTCTGCTGTAGGAATCCTCCCCTGGTAACTCTTCACGTAAACTATTAGTCCAAGTAAGTGATGTCCAAGGGAGAGCATGAGATGTCATCTATCATTGGTTTTCCTGTAACAGCTAAGGGGAAAAGTGAGTCCTGGAGAAATGGTCTAATAAAAAGTCCTTGCAGAAGAGTTACTGTCAGAACCAAACTATGCTGTTTCAAGAGACTCTTAACTCTCCCTAATATGTGTAGCTGAAAATAAAACCTAATGTTTAGAAATGAAAAAAGGAAGTTTGTTTAAAAAGGTTTGGGGCTTTGAAAAGCTATGCTTTATGTTTTCAATTTCTCCTTCTATGCTTCAGTAACTCTTCAGAATTTAGGAGTGTGTAAGGCATTTGGTTATTGCTGTAGGTTGAAGCATGTACTTTTACAAAAAGTATACCATCTCTGCAACTCTTTATGTTCTCTTATCTGCCCACTTTTATTTTCTATTCAGTTGACACTAAACCTGTTTTTGCAACCAAATAAAGACACGGTAGCATACATGATGTTAGGAAAATCTATACAGAATGTAGCTGTATTTTCCTTCTCAGGATTCATGCAGTTAGTAACCTTCTGTTAAGTGCTAATTAAATGTAAAGTATAGTGACTGAGTATTCAAAGGTAAATAAGAAAAGGAGCTTATAACACACCAAACTCCAGCAAGCACCGAAGTGGTCATATAAACAAAATCCTGCAGTAGAAAAGGGGACAGAATTAATTCTGATGGATCAGAAGTAGCATCTGCTTACCAGCTATATGCTCTGGGAACAATATTTAACCTCTGTGTGCCTCACTTTTCTCTTCTGTAGTGATGATAATAATACCCCCTCATAGGACTTAGTGGATGCTGAACTAGTCTGTAGTGCTTGTAATTACTTACAACTATCCTTGGCACCATGTGTGTACTCAGTAGATACTACATAAGATTTGTTTTACAGAGGATATTCTGGATTTTTAGGAACAAAGATGAAAAGATTTCCCTGGCAGAGGTCACAGCCCGAATAAAAAACACAAAGGCATTGAAAGTAAGAGGTGTGCTAGAGGAATTCGGTGTTGGTAGAACTTTCTTTTAATGGAAAATGTTGGGAAGTCCTGGAAATGTGGCTAGGCACCAGATTAGAGATAGCATAGTATATCGGATCAAGAAATTTGGACCTTGATGTTTATATTTTCAAAAAGTGAGCTTTGTGACCAAAAAATGATGTCTTGTAAAAAAGGTGTAGCCAAAGAGCCCAGTTAAGAGTTATTAACTGGTTATTGCTACAGACCAAGTTAGAGGGCTGGGCTGGGGACATGCCATCCTTCGGAAGGCTGTGAGAATCAGAATTTGAAAGCAGAGACCCAACCAAGGGCAGAATACCCACTACAGGTATATCCTTTCTCTTCTCTAGAAAATAGAATTGTACTTGATAAAATCTTACTGTTCTTCATCAAATTCTGTTTGAGATTTTTCCTTCACCTAGGAACATGATAGCCTCATATAGTATAATTAATTAATTTTATGACTCACTATTTAAAGTAAATGGAAATTTTAAACTTGTTTTTTATCATGAGAATGTCTGTCTGGCAGTAACTAGGCAGAAAAAATAAGATAAAAGATGTACTTTTTTTTTCAGGAGCCATTGAGTAGAAAAAGAAAGAAAAAATAACATGGATACCAAACCCTAAGGAAATATGAGAGAATGTGGATTTGTTCAACTTAAAAGATTGAACAAATGTATATGTCCCTATAATTATTATTTTAATACTAATAAATATCATTTCTTAAACCTTTATTTTATGCCATCCCTGGCCCATGTATTATCTGTATTTTCTCATGTGATTTTCTCAGTAACCCTATAAGGCAGTTACAATTATTATCTTTGTCTTACACATAAGAAAAGTGAACCTCGTAAAGATTATGTTAATTTTAGCCTAAGCTAGAGAGCAAGCAGCTATAAGCAATGCTGGGGGAGAAGGGCTCAAAGCATAATCCAAACCCAGAATTTATTCTAGAGCCCATATACTTGGCTGTTCTATACTGAGAGCATCCAAAAGATATTGGCAGGGAACACTGTGTAGAAAGCTAAAAAATGGGGCACCTGGGCAGCTTAGTCATTAAGCATCTCCCTTTGGCTTAGGTCAGGATCCCAGGCTCCCACTCAGAGAACTCCTTCTGCTTCTCCCACTCCCCCTGATTGTGTTCCCTCTTTTTCTCTCTCTCTGTGTCAAATAAATAAATAAATAATCTTTTAAAATATATATATATTTTCTTTATTTATTTGACAGAGAGAGAGATCACAAGTAGGCAGAGAGGCAAGCAGAGAGGGGGAAGCCCACTCCCCATTGAGCAGAGAGCGCGATGCAGGGCTCAATCCCAGGACCCTGAGCCTAAGGTAGAGGCTTAACCCATTGAGCCACACAGGTGCCCCATAAATAATCTTAAAAAAAAAAAAAAGAAAAGAAAAACTAAAAATATTCATATTGAGACATTGTTCTTCTTCAAGTATGGTTCTTTCTCTAGCCAAGGACATACCTTAGAAAAGTAGGCTTCTCTTGATGTCAATCATAATCAAAGCATAATTTCTCTAAATAACCCTTTGATGTTCTCTCACCAATTTGTTAGCATCTTTTGTCAACCCGTTTGTGTCCTTCCAGTCCACTCAAGATAAGTACTAATATCCGGGTAGGTAGAACAAATAGTGTGACCAAGCGGGAGGAACCTTTGATTCAGAGCCAAGGGACTGGGGCCTCTACCTCTGTGTCCTGGGTTAGGTGAAGTAATATCAATTGTAGTTTTCCCTTCCAGAAAATGAATTGATGTCCCCTGTCCTTTATGATCTAATGACTAATTAGCTCTAAATTTGCCACCTGAAATCTGCCTGCAAAAATTCTGCATTCCAAGCTGATTTATTTCTCCTACCCCACTTGTCTCCTCTACCAGATGTGTGTACTAGAGACACCATACTATTTTTCTCAGCTTCATAAGCAAAACACAAATACAAAGGTAAACCTGATACTTTACAAATAGTATGGTATATTCTATAACCAAAAATAAGTGATTTGGTGATTTTGCTTTGTTTTGGAATATCTGCATCACTGATTGTTTTCATTAGCATGCATGGTTCAGAGTTGACTAGATTGGTTTTACTCCATACACTACTCAGAAGGAGTCTACATGTGTTGTGATAGAATTAATTCATCTCAGGCTTTAGTGAGCCATAGTGTGGAGTGGGGGAAAAGATATCTGCTTTTTTGCCCAATCAACCAAGAACACACTTCTTATTTTTCCACCTGTTCTCACAACAGATCTGTTATCTGATGAGAACGCCGGACTTGTGCCCTGCTTGGCATTCTCATGCCACCCAGCAGGGATCCTGACTCAAAGGACATCTTGATCCACTGCTTCTTTTAGGACCCCTCTTTTGACTTCCACCAACAGAATGTGACTGCCAATGCAAAAATGTATTTCTTTAATGAAAGTAAGACTCAAGAATTTTGAGTGGAAACAACTGGGCAATTCATCTTTCTTCAGACTCCTTGGGAAATTCAGCCCTCATTTTTTCCCCACATAGGACTGATAAGGAAGAACAGAATAGGCTCCTGCTGTGTTTAAGCTCTTTTCTTTTTCCTCCTAACTTCATTCTGTGATCTCAAACATCTCTAGTATCACAATTAGTCATGATCTCTCCTCCTTAAAGTCTCCATTTCTGAAGTCTTAAGAGCACCACTTTGGTTTTATTCCAACACATTTACTGGTATATACCTTTTAATTATAAGATCCAAGAGTCTTGGCCAAACCAAAGCCAAAGGCAGACCTGTCACTGTTAATTCAAACACTTCCTTGGACATATTAAGGTATTGTGCTCCAACTTGGTCTTGAAGAGTGATGACTCTGTCTGTTCATTCAGCCTTGAATTGGAAGGGCTCTGCCTCCAGTCTGCGAGATTCTGTTGCAGAGTACAAGGCAGGACTTCTTAGCCTTGCTAACCAGGCCAGAGAACTAACTCTTGGCCCTTTGTAGTTCCTAAACACCTTTCTTCTATCCCGCCCCACACCCGCCAAGAATTCCTATACCAAAAAGAATCTTCTTTTTTTATTTTGAGTATTTTTGGCCAAAGTGTGAGGGAGATTGTGGTTTAACTTTTTTGGGTCTTGCCAAGTTTTTAAAGCACAGTCTGATGCTCTATAAAAATTGCTCTATGAATTTTAAAATAAAATGATTTGAAAATGAAGATAATCTGATAGAAAATAGCCTTCTGATCTTGCCTTATGCATTACGAAGAGGTCAGGCTTCTACCCCAGAGAGATGGCAAGAGAACATATTTCACATAAATGCTGTTTACTCTCCCTCTCTAGGAAACTCCATAATAGGTATAATTTGGCATATTAAAAATTATGCAAGTATAGAAAATAGTGTTTCCAATTATTTCTAAGCAAAATTTTTATTAAAGTAGTTTTTTTAGAGTACTTGAGCCCAGTGCTTCCGGTAAATGGAATTGACTTTTTTTTTTTTTTTTTACAGAATCTGAAGCAAAGAAGTTGGCACCCTACTAGAGGGGGAAGGTTAGCTTTTAATTTATGATAGGCTTGGCCAAATACAGACTTCATTGTATCCACACTTAAGAGTTTTCCTCTACCAGTAAGTCAACTGACAGCTAGTAGTAGCATGGCAACCATCTTTGGTATTCGTCTCCATAAAAACAGATCCGATTATAGAGTGTTGGAGTTAGATAAAGGGGTATTTAGATTATTTCTCTATTTTTCTGGGGTTGAGGAAGGAAAACCTCCTGCATGCTTGAAGCTTGTTCCCCAGTTCTCCCAGACAGCTTATACAACATTTGTTTACCCTTTATTTAACAATTTCTGTTCAGTGCCAATTCTGGGACACTTACTGTGTTAAGAGACAGTTAGAGACTGTCCAGTTAGAGACAGGCAGGTTCATGAAACATCGAAATGGAACTGGAGAAGCTTTCATGAACAGCCTTTGATGCCTTTCTAATCTTTAAAATCCCTGGCAGATAACAGTGGCAATAATGTTACCATACGTTTGTACAGACCCTGTATTTTCCAAAGTATTTTTTTGTTTTGTTTTGATGTCATTGGATTTCTACGTCCACCCTGTGATGTAAAGAGAGACAGCTTTTCTGTCTGTTGATGATGGATAGATAAAAGGCGTGGTCAGGTCCACCCAGCTATTGAGTGACAGAACAGCCATGAGAAGCCAGGCTAAGGATTCGCAAGTCAAAAACATGTCATCTTTCAGCTTCTGCTTATACACTTTGAGTGCAGGTGGTGATATTCCCACTAATCACCTACTTGCTCATGGGCAAGTGCTTACACTCTGGAAGATGACAGGCTCGTCTGTCTGTCCTAGGTAGTGCTCCACACAATGCCTTCAATTGAGCAGTGCTCAGTAGATGACTTTCTATATGATGTTCTTATACTGTTTGGATTTTACATTGCAAGTCTCCTTTATTTTTTTCCCTTGGGTGGGAAGGGGAACAAATGTGAAAAAAATCAATGAGGAAAAACTAGCTGACCAATGTGAAAGCAGGTTAGTTTTTCTGATGAGTCCTTACCATCCTTTGCAGGGCCTTATCAAGGGCATGGGATAGTGCCTGGGCTCTGGTAGGGAGTCACTGATGCTAGTCCTCCTCCATTTTCCACTGTTCCCTCTTCTTTGGAGAAACGAACAGAGAAATAGCATCAATAGTGAGCAGAATCCCAGCAGGAAGTAATTGTCTCTGACTGAAGCAGCCAAGGCAAGCCTTATGTCCTCTACTTATTAGACTAAATCAGAACCCCTTCCTTTCATTATCAAGGACCCCAAACTTATGTCAGCCTCTCCCAGTCATACCTAGCTCAGAAAATCTTGGTCACCAAACTACTATTCTTAAGCAGTCATTTTGTTCATTTCTTCATGCTGTCAATCAAAGGCATATGAAAATTCCAAGCAGAGATGCTGAGTTATCTGAAATCACAAATACTGACTAGAGAATTCTAAATCAAAGCAAGGAAATGTGTTGTTTCTACTTAGTGTATATAATCTTATCATTGGTAAATCCAGAATTTCCATTAAGCTCTTATTAGCATTTGAAAATGGCTTTCCACCTCGTCAGAACTTCAGAGACTACTGAGAACCATTTAGGATGTAACGGGGAAGTCTCCTACAGAATGGCTTCTCCCGATGCCCGTGCTGAGCCAAGTGTGTCAGAGAACTCTGCTTACAACAATCTTAAAACAATCTCCAGTGTAGTCTCAGACACTCAGCATCTACATGTCCCAGGAATATGTTAGAAATATAAATTCTTGCCTCCCCTCCAGACCTGCTAATCAGGTCTGGCATTGGCCCTGCAACATTTGTTGAAACAGGCTATCTCTCCATGCGATTCTGATGCATGCTCAAGTTTGAGGACCCCTGTCTCTTACTGACAGACACATCATATAAAATGATTAGCTTATATGTGTGCCTCTAGACCGGAAGTTGTTTGCAGGTAAAGACCATTTATTTTGTATCGTGTGTGTGTGTTATAAAAATAGGATCATACACTAAATACTGCTGTGACCTGCTCTTATCCACCCTACCCTCCAACAATATAGCATGAACATTCTTTCTTTTGGGTACAGATATTTTGTGATATGGTATTTGATGACTGTGTAACATTTGATTATATCAAAATTTCTTTAATTCTCTAATATTGGACAGAATGGAGTTCTTTTTTAAATTAATTATTATGAAAATAATCCATGAATATACTTTAAAATCTGCTAAAAAAAATATAGCAGCCCATCTACCCTTCCCCACTCCTCATTCTTACCTGTAGAAGCAAACTCTTCATATGCCTTTAGATAGTGCTCTTTATATCCATATTTCTAAATTACATACATAAACTTCTCTGATGTCTCAAGTTGAGATATTTGCTATGAAATTCCTGGGCTAATAGTTGAGAATTTATTTCCCTCATGTCGCTGAATATGTTCTTTACCCGTTCTTCCAAACAGCTTTATCTTAATTTTTAGTTAATATAAAAATTTGATATTTAAAACTGTAGGACTGTTATTCATTGCAAAGTCAAGAAATAGGCCATGGTTATATTTCTTTTCTTGAAAAACATTTTTTTTTTAATGACTTTTGTTCCCCAGCATTTTTACTTAACACAGTTTTCTAAATAATCTGTCAACATTTCCACATGCACGTGAGTTCCCCCCTCCTTCAAGCCTAGTACCAGGCTTTGCGGTTGTCCCCACATTACATTTGTTGCTGGACTTCTGATTCTTGGATCCCTTTCTTCCTTTCTTCCTTTCTTCCTTTCTCGGTTAATGCCCTCATTTTGTTAGATTACATCTTCCAGAAACTTCCTAAGAAAGTGTGGATTAAAAGGATAAGTTTATTTTGCATTTTTGTCTGGAACAGCCCTCATTCTACCCTTACATTGGATTGGTAGTTTAATCACATATAGAATTTAGATGGGAAGTCCTTTCCTTAAGAATTTTAAAGAAACTGGGGCGCCTGGGTGGCTCAGTGGGTTAAGGCTTCTGCCTTCGGCTCAGGTCATGATCTCAGGGTCCTGGGCTCAAGGCCCGCATCAGGCTCTCTGCTCAATGGGGAACCTGCTAACCCCCTCTCTCTCTACCTGCCTCTCTGCCTACTTGTGATCTCTCTCTGTCAAATAAATAAATAAAATCTTAAAAAAAAAAAGAATTTTGAAGAAATTCTTCCATCATTTTCTAGTTGGGAGATATGATACTATTTTGATTTTTTACTTCTTTGTGCCTGACTTATTTTTTTTTCCTCCTCATTAGAAACTGTTGAAATTTGTATTCACCTCTAGAGTTATGACATGTTAATGTGATATGCTTACATTTGGGTCTTTTTAAGTAAATTGTACTAGACTTCAAGCAGTTTGAACATGGAGACTCCAGTTTGTTGTTCTGCTCTGGGAAATTTTCTTGAATTATTTTTTTTTATCATTTCATACTAACCATTTTTTTTTAAAAGTTCTCTTTCTGGAACTTCTATTAAGCTTGTACTAGATATGGATTTGTTCTCTAGATTTCTTTTAGTTTTCATCTCCGTTCTTTTATTCTGTTTTCTGGAAAATTTACTTAAATGTACATTTGAATTCAGTTTTAAATATTCAGCTACTAAAGTTTTCATTTTCATCAGTTCTTTTGCATTCTCAATTGTTTCTGTTTCATAACAACCTGTTCTTATTTAATGGATGCAATTTTTTAAAATTTACATTGTGTCATTACATTTTTTTCTGTTTCTGCACACATATGTGTGCATATTATTTTTTATTATTTCCTTTTTTCTTTTCATTTTTATTTTTGGATTTTATTTTATAAGCTTTCCTTAATTTATGGCAACCTCTGCTCCTGATTTAGATTTAAGAATAGTGCAAAGAATAAGGCTAATTGAAAACTGTATGCTACATAGAGGGTTTTGTATTCACTGTAGTTTGGTCTTGCTGAGCCAGGTTTTTGGGAAGACTCCTAATTTTGTATATGCATGTTTTACTTTAGGGAGATACTTAATGTCTCCAGGAAACACCCCAATCTCCTGGGGATATAATGCAGTTGCCACTCAGGGCAGATTCAGGGTTTTCAGCCGCAAGGTTTCATCCCCATTTTGCACTGTGGCCGCTGTTCTCTTTATTTCAATTACACTAGAGAACTCTTTGCCTCCTCTCTGGGGGAGGAGCACAGTTGCATGAGGGTTCTCTGAATACAGACTTGGAATCGATATCAAATCTCTCAGCACTGCATCTCTCTCTTAGCTTGGCATTTTCCTTTGCCTTTTAGAGTATCTTGGATTCTTGGTCTGACTGTGACTAATACTATAAATTGCTTAAGTTTTCAGAGCCACCTACCTTTCTCTAGAAAATATAACCTCACAGGGTCACCAAAAGGACTGATCGGTTATATATGTAAAAGCACTGGGTGAACTCGCTATAAAGTACAACACAATTCTGCAACAGGATTGTGACTCCTCAGTGTGGTTTTAGGGGGAAGCCTCCTACTTTTCCTCTGGCATGCCCAGTGCTCCATTGTTGCCAATTGGTGTGGTCTGCCACAGTTAACAAAGTGCTTTTACATATTCCTAAAGGGGAAGCAGGGGAATGAACTTGCCCCTTTAGAGGCTGGAAGTTAGTGAACAATTTCTTTTAAGTCTTGTATAATCTTAAAAAATACATGTGGATCTTGCATCTTGCTCCATAATATATCTGTTTTAATATAAAAGTAATGTTCTTAGATCCCTTATCATGGAGTGAAACTGACAATCCAGGAAGATGTACTGTATTATTTCTGGGATTTATATACCTCCAAACATGTTGGTAAATATCCCTGGGAGTGCACATACCAAGGCTTAAGTTATGCAGAAACAACCTGTAAGCCATCAGCTCTGAGGAATTTGGTTCCTTCCATTCACTAGTTTTGAAACTTTAATTCAAGATGGGCTGACAAATTAAAATATGTCCTTAGACAATAAGGCATCACTGTCTAATAGAGAAATATGGAGATAGAATGGAATTGATTGTGGGCTTCTGAGGGGAGTAGCTTATTACATTTATGTAAACATGCTTGCTCCCTGTTGCTACTCAAAACAATAAAAAATACCAGGGGATTGGAGAAGAAAATTAGCAGTGTTTCTGTATTGCAGGAGAGAAGAGTGGTGACACGGGGAGCAAAAATGATATGCTGTGTTCATTTAAATAAATATAGATAACAAAATGTGAACTTTGCTGAGTTCTTTTTTGTGTGTGCACTACGAAGAATAGTATCACGTACTGATTACTTTAAAATGGAAAAACTGGGTACTTCTGTAAGATTTTTAAAATGCGTTCTGGTATGGGGTGATTCCCATAAGTTTTCCCCCTTTCTTGATCTCGATCAACCTCTCACTCTTAGCCATCCTAAGTAAATAACCAATGTAAAGGAAATCCATATTCATGCTTTGCAAACACAGTTTTGATGCAAAGCTCCTAGAGCCCTTTCAAACATGTTGCTGTCCCTAAGCACTTCCCTCAATTCTATATAAAACTTCTGGAATTGCCAGGAGGTGTGTGTGTGTGTTTGTGTGCACGTGCATACACACGTTTGTGTGGTAAAATACACGATGCATAAAATTTACCAATGTAGTCATTTTAAAGTGTACAATCCCCTGCTACTGAGTATATTTACAATGTTGTGCAACCATCACTACTCTCTAGTTTGAGACCATTGCATTACTCCCAAGGAAAAGCCATTCCCATTAATGGTTACTCCCTATTCTCCCTCCCCCAGCCCCTAGCAATCACTTACTCTCTGTTTTCTATCTCTGTAAATTTGCTTATTCTGAATATTTGACATAAATAGAATCATGTGATGTGTGGCGTTTTGTATCTGGTTTTTTTTTTTTTTTTCATTTAGCATGCTGTGTTCAAGGTTCATCCATGTTTTAGCATGTGTCCATGCTTTATTCCTTTTTATGACTGCAGAATATACCGTATTTTGTGCACCCCTTCATCAGTTGATGGACATTTGAATTGTTTTCAGCTTTTGGCTACGATGAATAGTGCTTCTATGAACACTTTTTTTTTTTTTTTTTTTTTTTTTAAGATTTCTTTACTTGAACACCAGCTTTCAATCCTTTGGAGTATATACTTAGAAGTAGAATTGCTAGGTCATACAATGATTCTATGTTAACTTACTGAAGAACTGCCAGATTGTTTTCTACAGTGACTGCAGTATTCTCCATTCCTACTAGCAACATATGAGGGTTCCAACTTCTCTATATGCTTGCCAACACTTGTTATTTTCTTTTCTTTGTTTTTGTTTTTTGAATAGCCATCCTAATCTATGTGAGGTGGCATTGCCCCATAGTTTGGGTCTGCATGTCCATAATGACTAATGAGATTGAACATCTTTTCATGTGCTCATTGGCCATTTGTGTATCTTCTTTGGAGACATGTCACGTCTTTTGCCCATTTTTTAATTGGGTTGTTTGTCTTCGTGCCATGATGTTCTAAGCATAAAACTCGAGATAAATGGAAGCTGCTGATCGGTCATTTTACTTGAAAAATTCTCAATGAAACATTTTGCTACGTTTTTTGTCCACAATTCACTAAGAAGTCCCTTTCTCATTAATTTCCCTTTGATCATTGGTCCTCTGGCTCCATCTGTCAAGAAAAAGCCAGTCTTTGATTTCAACGAATAAATGAGACACTGCAGAACCAAGTCTCACTATTGCATCTGAAGTTTGATCACTGAGGGTTTCTGGGAGTCGGCATTGCTGTCAAAGACAATTGCTAAATGGGCTTGACTTCATTATTTTTCATTTGCATTAGCAATTGCTCTAAGCACTAACAAGATTATAACCCTAACCAACATCCTGTTATCTTTTATTTATTTGATTTAATATAGAAATGGAGTCTTTTAAAGATCATTTACTTCTTCTTTCTTTCACTGAAAATGAAATTATTCTCGATGGAAACAGCCTGATAATGTGGATGAATTTTTTTTTTTTTTTTTTTTTTAGATCCAGTCAGTCAGTGGGAGACTCAGGGTTTCTGATTTTGTTTAAGCTCCCCTGGGTCAATGGTTAGGAGAAGGAATGGTAGCAGATTTTACAGTGGTTGGGTTAGGCTTCTGTGGGCTTTGAGTAGGATGAGTAGAAGTAATATTTGTGATCATTTTATCTGAATGTCTTATCTGTTGAAGTAAGATCATAGCACAAAAAGATCTAACTTTGGAAAACTGGAAGGGGAAATTGAATCTTGACAGTCAAGATGGGTCATTGTCTTATTTAATCTGGTTCCGCTTTTTTCTTCTCACCTATAAAACTGTTCTTTATGGGGCTCTGTATCTGCTGGTAGTTCATACCCATTGTAGACTTTTCTAACTATGCAAAACACATAGTGATGAGTGATCAGTTATCATTTGAATATTAGTACAACTTTAATAAGCTATGTTTTATATTTAAGTAGTTTCTCCCCTGGTGGTTGCCCATGACAGACTTTGGAGTTTGATAGCTCTGTACTCTGTATTTTCTCTTTCACCTCTAAGTAATTATATCTTGTGCCCTTAAGCATCAAAAAATCAAAATATTTTAAATTACACAATTAAACACTTCAGACAACAGTACTAAAACTCAGAAAAAGAACTCCAGAGCAAAAGTGCACCATACTGAAACCTTTATTCCACTTCCTTCTTCTCTAAGGACTTCAGGCTATGGTCGCCATCCCAGCCTGAGCTTCTGCCATGCTTGTTAGAGGTTCAGGGGACTCAGCCTCAAAGTCTAATTATTCAAGATACCATTTTGCAAGGAAGTTCTTACTACCACTTTTGAGAAGAAGAAAAAATGATGATCTTGATGTTGACAATGATACTGATAATAGCCATAAGTGTGTGTTGGACTCTTGGTGCTGTGCTAGGCACCTTATCGGACATTATCCTGTTTAATCCTTACTATAACCCTCCTAGGTGTGTGTTAGTACCTTTTCATTTTGCAGGTGGAAAGACTGGAGCTCAGAAGGTTGTTCAAAGTCACCAAGATAATAAAAGGCAGAATAAAGACTCAGAGCTGGGTTACCCTCTTAGCAGCCCTGAAAATGCAAGCTGGGCAGATTCTTGAAGGTACCTAACATGTCTTCAGCATGGCCTCCTCTGGGCAGTGTACCCCTGACTTTCCTGGTTGTGCTGATCCTATGACCTCCTGTTTCCTGGGCACCCTGTATGTCTAGAGCAACTATTGTCAACTGTAGAGTAATTATCTCCATACATGTCTCCATCTTCCCACATCGTGAACTCCTGAAAAGTATAGGCACTTGTGTCTTTTATCACTATACAACATAGAGCAAGAACTCAAAGTTTATGGAATGAATGATTGAATTAATGGAGAAAAAATTAATGTATGTAACTGAATTATAGATTGTTTACTGCTCTCTCTCACAACTGTTAATATAAAATGAGCTCAACCATCTCCATAGGCTGTGAATGAATTACTGCTTGTTTTTCTCTTAGTTTTTCAGTCCCCATCATTTCCTTTTTAAGACAGGCTTATGTTTTCTTATTTTCCACGGCACTTACGTATGAGCTAAACCAAATCAGGCCTTTTAAAACTGTAGGCCTCTACCCATTAGTGGGTCTTGAAATTAATTTACTAGGTGGCAGTCAGCACTTTTTTAAAAAAGCAAAAATCAGACTGTAAAAAAATACAACTTATCAGTATGCATGACACGTAGACACAGTATTTGTTCTAGATGGATGGGTAAATAGAGAATACATATATATCAAAGTACTGATTAACTATCATGTATTAAGGCATGTTTTAAGCAGGGCAAATGCCATATTTAAGATGGTGCATTACAAAATGTTTTCCTATTCTCTACACTAAGAAAAATATTTTACATTGTGACCCAGGTTATATCTGAATGTGTACAAGAGTACTATGTGAAATATATCCCAATGTTTGACTTGTGGTCAAACATAACTTGTCTTACTTAAACAGTTCCTGAAGGGGCGCTTGGCTGGCTCAATTGGTAGAGCATGTGATGCCTCATCTCAGGGTTATAAGTCTGAGTCCCACGTTGGGTGCAGACATTATTTAAAAATGAAATCTTAAAAAAAAGTTTCTGAAATTTTCTCTTTAGTCTGTTTTTGAAAAAATATGGCCAGTGTTACAACAAAAACACAAAAATAGATACATATATATATATATTAATGTGTTCAATTAATTAATATTCTTAATATTAATTAATTAATGTGTCATGGAAGCCTTGAATCATTATATTGTATACCTAAGTGTTAATTAGCTAGAATTTGAATAAAAACTTTAAGAAATACTTTAAAAACTTAAAAAAATAACCAACATGGCCAAGGTTTAGGGAGTTTAATATTAATATAGATCAATAGAACAGAACAGAAAACTCAGAAATGGGCCCACAACGACATGGTCAGCTAATCTTCAACAAAGCAAGAAAGAATATGAAATGGAAAAATGGATGTCTTTTTAACAAATGGTGTTGGGAAAACTGGACAGCAACACTTAAAGGAATAAAACTGGACTACTTCTTACACCATACACAAAAAATAAATTCAAAATGGATTAAAGACCCAAATGTGAGACCTGAGATCACAAAAATCCTAAAAGAGAACACAGGCCGTAACTTCTTTGACATAGGCTAAAGCAACTTCTTTCTGGATCTTTGTCCTGAGGCAAGGGAAGCAAAATCAAAAAATAAACTATTGGGACTACATCAAAATAAAAAGCTTCTGCACAGCAAAAGGAAACAATCAACAAAACTGAAAGGAAACCTATAGAATGGGAGAAGATATTTCCAAAAGACATATCTGATAAACGGTTAGTGTCCAACATACCTAAGGAACTTCTAAAAACTCAACACGCCCAATAAACAAATATTCCAATTAAAAATAGGCAGAAGATATGAACAGACATATTTCCAAAGAAGACATATAGATGGCCAACAGACACATGAAAAGATGCTCAGTATCACTCATCGTCAGGGAAATGCAAATCAAAACTACAATGAGATATCACCTCACAGCCTGTCAAGAATGACTAAAATAAAAAACACAAGAAACAACAGATGTTGGTGAGGGTGCAGAGAAAGGGGAACCCTCTTGCATTATTGATGGGAATGCAAACTGGTTCAGCTACTTCTGGAAGACAATATGGATGTTCCTCAAAAGTTAAAAATAGAACTACCCTATGATCCAGCAATCGCACTACTAAGTATTTACGTAAAGAAGAAAAAACTGCTGATTCAGGGGATGGATGCACCCCTGTGTTTATAGCAGCATTATCTACAATAGGCCAATTATGGCAACCTCCTAAGTGTCTGTAAATTGATTAATGGGTAAAGAAGGTATGGTAGATATAGATAAAGGAATATCACTCAGCCATCAAAAAGAATTAAATCTTGCCAATTGCAATGAAGTAGATAGATTTAGGGAGTATTATGCTAAGCAAATAAGTCAGTCATAGAAAGACAAATACCATCCAATTTCACTCATATGTGGTATTTAATAAACAAAATGAGCAAAGGGAGAGAAAAGAGATAGAGAGGCAAACCAAGAAACAGACTCCTAGCTATAGAGATCAAACCGGTGGTTACCAGAAGTGAGGTAGATGGGGGAGATGGGCTAAATAGGGAATGGGGATTAAAGAGGGCACTTGTGATGAGCACTGTGTGTTGTATGGAAGCCTTGAATCACTATATTGTACACCTGAAATGTTAATTAGCTAGAATTTAAATAAAATCTTAAAAAAATACTTAAAAAACTTTAAAAAATAACCAACATGGCCAAGGTTTAGGAAGTTTAATCGCAATACAACTATTTTAACATCATCTGATCAAAAGTAAAAATACTACAGATAATTTTAATAGGAAAATGCATAGAAGGTCTTTAAATTTTTTTATAGTGGAAGCTTACCTTTAAATTTGCAGACTTATTCCATTTTGTACTCTTCTTTAAGTTTGCTCCTCCAAATGTTTACCTGAAAGCTCTGCTGCTTTAGGTAAATTGTGGGGGCTCCATTTATATCAGTCAAGAGTATTAATATAGGATTTAAACTTGAACTTGCTGTGAAGGAGCCAAACTTTGCCGTGGAATGCATTCATGTGCGGAGCTGCCTTGCACAGCTCATTGGAGATAAGACAGTTTTGACTTCACATGCCAAACTTTTGTCACTTCGTCTATTTTCACATTTCTCTACGACTCTGCAGAGACAAGCTTTTGATCATTTTAGTAGCAAATTGAAAATGTTCTTCTTAAAAAATCTAATATTGAAGCAAATACCCAAGCAATACTGCTCTTCCTAAAACAAATATTTGTGGAGTGCTTATTCTGAGCTAGACAATTATCAGACAGTAGGGTTACAAAAGTGAGCAAGACACAATCCCTGTTCTAAAGGACTGTCTGGTCTAGGTGTCTTTCTACTTTAGGACTTGGTTTCATGTCACCTAGGTCTATGGGTAGGCTAAAGATCCTCCATTTGCCCTCCCAAAGCCACTCTATACCCTTTACCTTGCTCTCTGTCCTGGAGGTTGACCTATAAGGTCTCTTGTTCTCTGGATTTGGGTTGGGTTTAACCATTGGAAGTACTAGCAGAAGACCAGCAGGAAGAAACAGAGTGAGGTTGGAGTATTTTTTCCCCAAGCCTCCTCCTTGCTAGCTCACTCCAGGCTGCGTTTATCGCTCTAGCCAAAATTGTACCTCCTTTCAGATGCCCTCTCCATACAGCTGTTTCTGTCTGTGTTCCAATGAGCCCCTCTTCCAGCTCCCCCCAGCTGGGGGTAACAGCACTATCCATCATGGTTTCACTACACCCACACTTCCTACATTATCTTTTCAGCACTGTGTACCTTGACTGAACACTACTTTAATTCTAAACATCTTCTTTAAGGTCTTTTAGTTTTTCTGACTTAATGGCTTGCTAATTTTGTGACATACGTAGCTGAAACAATTTCAAGAGATTTATTTATTTTTCTATATATTGCCAGGAAGTCATCTTATTAATCAATATGGAAAGGTATTTAAAAACCACACTCTCTGGTTCCTACAAATATATTTTATCTCTATCCAATTGATACCTTTGAAAAACTCAATAAATATTTGTCATTGTGAGTGACACTGATCATGACCCATGGAGCAATCATGGCCTTCATTGTTAATTACCTTGTTCACTAGGCTTTGTGGTATGTTTCCTGGGAAGAAGAGTCCTGAAAGAAAGTAAGAGAACTCACCATCTTGCTAACAAATTTGCCGTAGTCCCCACTATGTGAGTCCTAGTTGAATGTTGTTATCTACTCTCAGGGAAGACAGGAAAAGGATGAGATAATTATATAAGCCCCTGGCAACAGCAATAGCAGAATCAGTGGCCATTTATTCATTGCCTGCTGTCTGCCAGGCATTGTACTGTACAGCATCATACTAGAATCTTTCAATATCATCTTATTTAATCATTGCAGTTACTCTGTGAGGTAGCTCTTAATTCCATTTTGTAGATGGAGAAGCTAAGAGTTAAAAAGGGAAAATGACTTGTCCAGGGTTGCACAGCTAGGTTTGGAACAAAGATTTGAACTCCGTCCCATGTGACGCAGAAGTGTTCTTTCCACCATTTCATCTCTCAATAGCCTCTTTGTGCCATTAACTTTGCCGAAAGTCATGTTTTCCATTTGCCATCATGTTTGATCATTTCAAAGCTTTAAATATTTTTTTTAATCAGGCATTCTATAAATTGTAAAAAAAAAAAAAAAAAAAAAAAAAAGGCTGGCTGGGATTCATCGCCTTCCCTTCCAGTGGTACAAGAGTAGAGAGCATGAAATTTGATGGAGAAGGAGAAAGAATAAATGAACTATATATTGACAAAGGGCCTGGGGAGCCCTCAAGTGAATAACAATCAAACATTGACTTTTCTGCATTTTAGATGTTGAGTTACTTGCCCTATGACCCGATGAGACTTTCTCCTGATTTCAGATTTTGAACTTGTATCCTTGGAGAATAAAGGCTTTACCATTGACTGGCTGAGTCGCTTTGTGGTTTTAAAAGAGTCCTACCCTATACTTTATTCCCTTGGAAGCAAGCATTTCCCAGATTTTCTGCATTAGGATGAGGGACTGGGACTAAAAGGAAAGAGAAAGCCAACAAGTCTATCCGAAAACTGTCAGTATCATCTCGATGGGGAGTTATGATGTTTTGACTTCAATAAAAAGGCAAAAGAAAGCAAGCCAGCCAGTTATAAATTTAATTTATGAAAATAATACCACAGGCCTAAAGCATCCAACAGTACAGCCATTGATTCTTCTTTCTTGTTCCTTGGGGAGCCATTGCTCTGTTTGATATGGTGAACTTCAAATTGTCTTACTTTATCATTTAAATGTCATATCAGCCCTACACTGAAAGCAGCTGAGGAGCTGTGCACTTCCTGGGGAAAGACAGCACAGTGTTTTTCACTTCTTTTAGGAAAAAATATTACTTGGTTGACAGATTTTCTCTGTTGGTGAGGATTGCTGTTGTTCCTTCCTAATTTTTTTTCCTTTTCCTGTTTTCACCACATTGTACTTCCTCAGTTCTGAGTGAGGCCCCGAGAAAGGGTAAATGGTGATGATCTGGGTCTATGGTCTTTGCTAACCTCTGGGATTATTTTCTTTAACACAGTTGTTGGAAAGTCGGCTGTTACCTGCCAGAAAATAAAACAACCAATTTTTCATCACAAGTTAAATAAACATTGAAAAATCAGCATTCTACAAGGACCATTAGCTTATGCATCACTGTAAAATGCTTTATGACTCTTGGTATAAAGGATGCTCATATAAAAATAAATTGTGTCGTAACAAACATTTCTCCCTGTCATGGTTTATAATAGCCCTAATATCAAATAAATCTAGGTTGAATATTGTTAGTCTCCTGAAAAACCGACCTTCAGTTTCAGATAGTTGGGTTAAATCACTGCGGTGATGATATGGCCTTAGAGAGGAGATACAAACTGATATCAACTCCCTAGATCATCTTTTATTTAGAAGAGATGTCTCAATGAGCTGAAATTGCTCTGGAGTGACCCATTTTATTTATGTTCCTGTTTATTCTGACTACAACTTCACACACAGTACCAAGGGCCATCCTACACATAGCTCCCGGGGGGTTCTTGAGAAAGCAACCCATGGAAATACATAGATTAAAAACCATAAGCAGTTACCATTTTACATCTGTCAAATCAGAAATCATTTTTTCAAGTGTAGCAGTCACTGCTGGTAAGATATTGGTGAAGCTGCTGAACTGATCTCCTGTTGGCAGCAATGCAAATGCTTTGGAAAGCATTTTAGCACACAGAAAAGTGTCCATATCCTTTGATACTCTATTTCACTTCTGGAAATTTAGCCTAAGGAAATCATGTAGAAGAAGAGAAACAAGCTAGGATGTTCCTTGCAGAACTTTTTACATTAGTGAACAATTAGAAACAACCCAGGTACTCAACAGTTGAGAATATTCTGGTCAGTTTTTGGTTTTTGGTTTTTGTTTTTTTTAATCTGTCAGGGTGATATACATGAAGTCTAGTTGGTAGCATGTAAAATGTTATGATAGAAGGCTCAGAAAAAAATCTGATTATGAGGATATAAAATTATTACATGCCTATGAAGGAAAGGAATTTGGTAAAATCCATCCAGATTTAGATTTTTAAATTTTGTTTTAGTGTTGCAATGTTGTTTTGCCTGTAACAGTAATCAGAATCTGAAAATTACTTGAGTAGGATGATTAATATCAATGGAAAGTTTTGTTTGCTTTTTTGTTTTAAATTAGAACTTTGCTAAGAATATTATAGTTGTCAATGTTAACCTTTGAGGACTCAAAGTGTCAAGGAGTCGGAAGACTGGCACTTAAATAATCAAATTTGAACAAAAGATAAACCAAACAGGTAAACAAAACAGACATCTTTTCATAATAATACCACCTCCTATCCTTACTTTTTTTTTGAATTTTTTTTAATATCAGTGCCTGGAGTAAGAAAATCTCATCAGATCATTTAGACAGAAGTCATTTCCTTTAAATGTTGCAACAGTGTAGCTTGTGGCCATGAACAGAGAAATCTTTTTAGATGAGTAGGGTAAATAGGTTTTGTGGCAGAGACTATCCCGAAGAACCACAGGACAAAAAAGGAAGTGTAAAAACATCCCTGCCAGGCTTGAATGAGACCTGAAAACATACATAGCAAGAGGCTTGTTAGAAATAACCGGAATAGGGGAACCTGGCTCAGTGGGTTAAAGCCCCTGCCCTCAGCTCAGGGTCCTGGGATCAAGCCCTGCTTGGCGCTCTCTGCTCAGTGGGGAGCCTGCTTCCCCTCACCCCTCTGCTTGCCTCTTTGCCTACTTGTGAATTCTGTCTGTCAAATAAATAAGTAAAAAATAAATAAAATTTATTTTTATATAAGTCAAATAAATAAATAAACAAATAAATCTTAAAAAAAAAAAAAAAAAACACTAAATACCCAACAATAGAGAACTAGTTAAGTAAAGCATGCTGGAGTCATAAGATGGACTATTGAACGGGCATTGAAAGTAAAGTAGAAAAATACATATTGATCTGAGTATATGTATTAAAGGTATATGAGAAAAAGTGAGATATAAAATTATGCATAGAGCATTACTCCAACTTGTACACTCTTACTCATAAGAAAAAAGAAATTTAAAAGATGTAAACTTGTCAGTAGTTGTCATCTGGACAGTAGGATAGCGGGCAATTAATTCTTGATTCATGTCCAGAATCTTTAATGTTTTTTCGCTCCCTAATTTAGGAAAAAGTCATTTGTAAAGTTGTTTTTCAAGTTGAATTTATTATGTAGTGATTGAACTGATGCCTGAATAATTTTAGAGAGAGGTAACATATGAATTAAGAGAAAATCAAATAAAATGCATTTTGATTGCAGCAACTGGCTGAAAGTCTATAGTGGTGTCCAGGTAAGGTCATTTGCTTTTTGTGTAAATCCACCAGTGAGTGCTTCCACTGAAATGCCAAATATTGGTATTTATGTATATGCAAGATCTTGCTGACACTCTCATATTTTCTATTTTCTTTCTGAAAAAAAATTTTTTTTCTACATTTCTAAAAAGAAATTCTCATGAGAATCAGTCAATTCTTTCTTCCTCCCTCCCTTCCTCCCTGGCTCCATTCAGTTCTACAGCAGTAGGCAGAGAGAGTAAGGATGGGTTTAGCTCAGTTTGCCCATTTGTCAAAATTCCTTGATTTATACAGTCTTGCAAATATGAAAGTAACAGTTCTTGAGACCCTTACTTAAGTACTAGTTATCAACTAGCTAAAGCTTTTATCCCCAAATGCTTTAATGCCTATGATTTAAATAGCTACTTGGGGGGCACAATGAGGATCCTGACATTAGCCTTCTGAATTCATACACTAAGAAACAAAAATTCCTTAAGCTCGGAATCATCCTAAATAGAACACCCTGCAAAAGGACAGTATTGTATTTGTGTGTGAGAGAGAGATTGAAGGAGATTTGCCCCTGAATCTGGCCTCTTTCTCATCACTGAACAGACCAGCCCTGCAGTTAATGAAGTGATGTAAATTCTCAAGGCTACTCCCTTTACCCACCCCTGTAAAAGTACTGGTAAATGGGGAGTTTCCTTATAGTTTTGTTCCCATTCTTGACTCCTATTTTCACTCAAAAATTTATCTTTGCTTATAATACTTGAGGATCTAGACTCCTTTCACTGAGGTCAAGGGACTGTGGGATTTTAGGTCCAGACTGTGATGATTCAGTGTAATTAAGCATCAGAAGGGATTTCTAATCGATGTAATTTGGTAATTGCAAAAACTATGGAAATTTCTCCTGAGCTTTTTATTGGTTTTGGGTAAATATTTATAAAGTGGAGGAAGGAAGGAAAGAAGGAAGGAAAATGCTGTGGCATCACACATGAAAATATTATAGTCTTTCCTTGACCACCGTTTCTACTGCTGGAGCATGACTTGGTTTTTCTACCGTAGTGGTGTAAATGAGAAAGCCTCACAAAAGGGTAACCTGTTCATTATTACAATCATATTAGCTAGGTTGTAAAAGCATGTTATTTATGCAGGAGATAATTATTGCGTCTGTTTCTTTTAAATTCCTCTGGTTATGTTTTTGCAATGATTTTGCCCGGGGCTTAACCAAAAGTGTTTTTTCCCCTAATAAAAAAAGACTATTGTTGAAAGACTTCTTTTTCCCTATTTATTTCTACCCTAACACAACACACCCCCTCCTATTTCCTTTTTCATGTCCTCATCATTTACATTTTTGTTGCTTTCGTATGGATTCAAGGAATGATATCTTAGAGTATAAAACATCAGATTGCCCCAGGTCCTCGCACGGTATCTTACATGGTGTAGGCATTCTGTAAATATTGAATGAATTCAATTTAGAACCCTGGGGAAGAGAGTCACAAATTTATCAAATAATTCACGAAGAGACATATCCCTGGCAGCTAATCCAGTTAACTGTATTAAGGTAAGCTGAATCCAGAACATGTTTCAAATCATTTCTCTTCTTAGAAAAGTTTTGTTTAGTGGCTGGAACACTTGTTTCTCAGTATGCTGATCAAATGTGACTTGAGCAAGAGAGATTCACAATAAATAACACCAGGAGGCTTATGAATGATGTATAAAGCCCACCAATTTAACAATAGGTAAGGCAGAGGAGAGCAGTTATTTTATTTCAGAACAGTCAAAGTCTTGGCAGTGTAATGCCACTGTGGGAATATTGAATGGCTGTGACTTGTTGGGAGGAAGCTAGAATGGGAAAAGTTTGAAATGTTCTGACCGATATTGGATTTTTTTTTCTTAATTAATGGAGCCATTGCTTTAGGTGACCACATATGGAAATGACCCCTCTTGCTTCTCTAGCATTTGCCCAAAGGAGGTTATTTGGTCCAGTTGAATGGTATTTCAAGAAGGAATCACTTTTGACTTGAAGTGAAACTATACTTTTTGGCAGGGAACAGAGTCTTTCATGATTCGTTTTCTCTCTGAGGCCTAGATTCCTTTGGATTTATTGCGTTGGTACCATGTGCCTAGTAGTGTGATTCTCTGTAACTGACTCAGGAGAAACATAGATCATGAGATTGTTGGGTAGAAAAAAAATCAGAGCTCATGGGTGAAAGGGATTCCAAGTGAAACTAATTGCTGGCATCTAGGGACGGGAAATGATACGGTAGATTGGTTAAACAGAGACTGGTGTCCTCTCCCACTAGATCTGTTTCTTCATATTAAAAAAATCACTCATTCTTATTTTGATTCATTAAATAAAGCTCTTACTGTATCACTCAGGATTCTTCCCTTTTGCAAGTCAGGAGAAACTTCCAACTGGAAATGTTTTAAGCAACTAAGGATGTTATTATAAAATATGAAATACATGTTCTCCTGTGTTGTCTGTATTATCAAACAGACTTTTCCCTCATGTTTCCGAAATCCAATAGAAAAATAAAAGATCTGGGGGTAGGGGGTTAGGGGGAGGGTGGTTGGGTTATGGGCATTGGGGAGGGTATGTGCTATGGTGAGTGCTGTGAAGTGTGCAAACCTGAAGATTCACAGACCTGTACCCCTGGGGCTAATAATATATTATATGTTAATAAAAATTAAAAAAAAATTTAAAGAAAAGTAAAAGATGAAGGGCTTTTCTTCCCTAAGAGCTTAGACAAAAATTCTGGGCCTGATCTCTTTAGTCCCAAGTGGGTTACATTTCCATCACTGAGGCCAAGATAGTGCCTGGGGTGCCTGTTCTCTTCTGGAGCTTAAGTTCAGCTCCACAGAAACTGGGCCAAGCATGGAGCAGGGATGATTTTGCTCATGGACCAGATGCTGAAAGCAGAGGACAGATGTCTCTTCTGTTTACTGATGGCCAGACCTTGTGTAAGTTGTTGATACAAAGACAAACATGACTTAACCTCTATCCCTCCCTGAATCTCAGGTTTCAGGGTTTCACAGCTAGGTGCACCTCCTCATCAGTGCACCTCCTGTAGTCAGCATTCTAATACTGTCCTACTCTTCCCCAGTATTGTTGCTGGTTCCTTCTTACCTGTTGATGAAGACACTAACTCCTTGGTTAAACTTACTTCTTGCTCACCCCCCAGTCGTGGCAAAACGACTGGTCACATATCTTCTAGATGTTCCCACCTCCATGGCTTTGCCCTGAAATGCTTTTCTCCATTTCTATCAATACTAGTGTGTCTTTTCCAGGTTCAGTTCAGATACTATCCTCATGAAATACACACTGATTTTATTTTTCTAATGTTTGCAACACTTCAAGTGAACCTATGTTATAGCACTTACTATTATTTAACAAATGTTATAGAATCTTACTATGTTTTTATGGCTGTTCTAAATGTGTAAAAAGAATTTTTTCCGATTTGTATTATTGTGCATGGTGTTCTTCCCTAATAATCCGTAAGATCCTTGACAGTGGGATCCTTAAAGGGCAGTGATTTACCTACCCATCATGGGCAATTGACATGTGCCTCATGAATGAATGAATGTTCATCCATTTTGCACATTTATTGGACACTAACATTTAAAGCCAAAGAGAGTAAGGTCCTGGTTTCTCTCAGGTCACTCTCTCTACATAATACAGCAACATGCCTGTGCTGGGCATTCAATAAACATTGTTGACCACCTAAATGAGATAGAAATGAAAAATATTCAAATATCTAAGAATGAACTATTTCCCCTTTATTTTACATTCTTTAGTCTTTTGGCATCATTTTTGAGACTTTTTGTTGTTACCGTATTTTTCCAAACAATTTTCTGTTTTGGTTTTCTAACTCGAATAGGATTAAGGTCATTTTTTAAAGCAACGGGGACTTTTCTCAATAACTGCATGTGCCGATGCTATTGACCCGCTGTGGAAAGACTGAGCCTTATAAAACGCTTCTAACAGCAAAGGGCTTTGCAGGCCCATGTTCTGTGCAGGTGTTAGTGAGAGTGTTCAGGGGTCCTGGCAAAATTGGTGTTTAGCAAGGTAAACACTGGATTTGTGGGGTTACTTACAGGTATAACTAAACCCTCACCTCTAGTTAATGAGTTTGTGATTTGAACTAACACTGCAGATATTTCCATGTAGAAATTTGGTCTAAAATTCATAAGGCATAGGTGGGTGGGAGGCATGATTCCTTTTCTTGGTTTCAGCTGGACAAAGGCAGATTTTCCCATGCCATGCCTTCCCACCTAAACAACAGATGGGAATTCTCTGCTCTGTCTTTTTTTTTGTCAGTTTCCCTCTTCCTTCCTCTTCGTGAATAATTTGGCAGCGATCTTAGATGAGTGCCACCAGGTGTCAACTGAAATTAGCAACTAGCTTGGCCTTGGTGACCTGTGTGGAAGCAGTTTCACGACATGGTGAAGGCAGAAGCCACAATGCAGCGAACTGAATAGTGTGAATGGTTGAGTCAGTAGCTTCTGGGGAGTGAGTTCACGGGCTCTGGATCTGGAACACCCAACTTCAAACCCAGACTCTGCCATTCATTAGCTGTTGACTGTGAGCAGTTCACTAAGTCTCTCTCTCTCTCTTTCAATCCCCTTATTTACAAAATAGAAATGAAAATAGAATTTCTCCATGTTGTTATGAGGAGTAAATGAGTTCAAGTGGGTAAAACGCTTAGAACAGTGCTGATTTCCCTACAAGTTCTTGTCCATACTAGCTGTGGTTTTTGATGAGTATGTAAAGGCAAGTTGTGACTACTTTCAAGGCTTGGCTATGAAAACTGGAAAGCAATTGAGATTCATAGTGAGATCTTGGGCAGACATTAGGACGTTTATCCCAGATAGGTGAAAAGATGGATATTTTCTATGCTGGAGGGAAAATGGTTCTCTGGGTGTGACATGTTGAAGATAGAGGAAAGAGAGGGATTAATTGATGGAATAGTATTACTGAGAAGATGAGGGAGGTTGGAACTCAGAGAAGAGGTAGATGGATGGATGAAACTTGGAGAGGAGGGACTTCCTGTTTTCTAAGTGGTTGGGGGAGGGGTAATAAGAAGGGGCAAAGCTAGAGATGCATATCTTTGTGGGTGAGAAGCAGAAAGTTGAAGGTGTTTGAGACAGATGAAGCCAGTTGTCTTTGTGAAATAGGAACAAACTCATCTGGTAGGAGAAAAGAGGTGGCAGAAGTGAGGAATGGCAAAAGACTAATAAATGAAGGAGTTACGTAACAGCATCTCCTGGAGACAATATGACACTGGCCAGAATGTAGAGTCTGACAAGTGAGAATTCTGGTCTGATAAGAAATAGGGCTCATAAAAGAAAAGATTGGTGTTCACTTCCATAGATGGAACATTTCTAAGTGATGACAAGTCCAAGGTGAGCCATTTGAAAATTGTTTTGGTCTACAGTGTAAAGTTAGAATTTAAAATGAATCTTTATTTAAAAAAAAAAAAAAAAAGATTCTTCACCACAAATCAATGATTGATTTTATTCATACTCAACTTGATTTTTTCAATCACCTTTCTTTTCTGGTTTATAAGTATGCAATGTTGCTGGCAAGGTAGACTCTTAGGGTTGGATTAGATCCTGTCTCTATACCACCAAATCTATCCTTGAACATACTTGTAAATGGGAAACTTACTTTTAATAGAGCTGACCATTCTATTTTTGGGTCGACTGAATATCCACTAATACTGAAACTGAAGTGCTAGCATATAGATTTACCTTGTGATGGTCACACAAAAATCTCTCCCATCCTACATGCCCAACCACAATGTTATTTTGTGACTTTTCCCATCAACAGGTGGAGTGAATCCCTTTCCCTTGAGCTGAGCTTGACCTGTGAATCTCTTAGTCCAGGATGAGGCAAAAGGGACACGTCATGACTTTCATACCTGTGCCTTAAAGAGACACTGCAGTTTCTGTATTTGCTTTCCTGGAATCCTAAGCTACCAAGTACAAAAGCCCAACTTCCCTGACGGGAGCAGAGAGAGGCCAGGTGGACAGAGGCCCCCAGAGGTTTGCAAGAGCTCAAGAGAAAGAGGCTGATTTCAGCAACCAAGCAGAATCACCGGACACATCAGTAGCACCAGCTTGATGCCTGCAGCCCCTGGTCAAGTTGCTCCCGCCATTACACACGAAGCAGAGACAAACCATTGCCGCCAAACCCTCCCACATGGCAGAATTATGAGCTGATAAATAGTGGCTGTTGCTTTAAGCCTCTGAGTTTTGCGAGCTTTATTGTGCTGCAGTAGGATGTGAAGAGGAAGAGTCTCTAGGCAGGGAGACAAATGGGAAGACCTTGAACCGAATCCAGGTGTCAGGTGATGAGCTGACAAGCACAGAAAGAGAGACAGGGTAAGGCTCGGGAGAAGAGTGGGTGGCAGGGTTCTGTGTGACCCAGTGATTGGATGGAGGGCAAAGGAGAATGGGAAAGAAAAGATTTTATGAAGCTCCTTCTGGGATATAATGTTGTACGGACAGCAGTATGTCTAGATAAAGAGCTGGAGTCTTGCGGAAGAAAAGTCCAGTTTACAGTTGTTATTTTTTGATGTGACAGCACAACTCCGTGTAAAAATGCTCCCTTAGCAGCTCAGGACACGGGCCCGAACCTGAGGGCTGCTTCAAGCTGGAGCTGCTAGAGGTTTCAAAAAAAAGATGCAACCAGCTCTCCTACCCTTTTGATCCAGCCGAAAGGCTACTCTCAACTTCTTTCTCCCTTAAAAGCCAGAGACATCAAGCAAAGGTGGAGGGCAGAAGGAAAAGGAGAGGGAGAGGGGACTCGTGTGAGAGGAAAAGGCCCCATGCCTTCCTATGGGGTTACACCTTGTTTTAGTTATGTTTCTTGAAAGGCTGCATTACTTCAGTAAAAATAAGGAATGCAACGTACACACTCAATTAACATTTCCACCATTCAAAGGTTCTTCCTTTAAATAGCCCCAAATGAAAATGCGAAACCCTAGCCTCGGCTTTTTAAATCACAATGAAGGGACAAGAGATGCTTTCCTTTTATGAGTTCATAAACCTTCCGAAAGGGTCCTTTGGCGTCCTGAGCAGCATGCCGGTGTCTGTGTTCAGAGGCGGTCAGCCTGGAACTCTGAGGTGTGGACTTTTCCTTCAGCTTGTGGTACTGTGACTTCTCACTCGCCATGTTGGGCAGTATTGATTTTCTTTAAAAAGTAAAGACTACAACTGACAAGTTCGCTCTTCTAAGGGGGACAGGATTGGGGAGTGACCTTCGAGGATCTTGTCAAGATGACATGCTCGTGCTGTGCAGTTGGCCAGAATTGAGTTCAAGTCCTTGTCTCATCACTGACTATCCTGGGGGCCTCAGACATGCTGTTAGCCCCGAGCCTCAGTTGCTTCAACTCTAGAATGGGAAGAACACTTTCTCCCTCATGGCATAATTCTCAAGTGTCTTTGAATGAGACACTGTACACAATGCACGCGATCTAGGAAAGGCACAATAAGTGGTGGCTGTAGTCACCTGAACTTATGGTAATTCGGGGCTTTCCTACATCGGGTCAGTCATTGAGACAACTTCTCAAGAATATTTACAGTATAAGAAAATGGGTCTGACTGCATTTTAGTCAGTGCTTTAAATGTAACAAATGTTTAACTTAATATTCTATCACAGCAGGTCGTTTTATAAGTGACATGAAGATTTCCTTCCTGGGGATAAATTTGGTTGTTTCACAGAATCTTTGTAAATCTTCAGGCAAACCAAAACTAACATGCTGGTTCCTTCTTATTTCATTATTCATAATTGTAAGTATAAGAAAATAAACAGTGTTCAAATGCAGGATTTTAGCAAGCTTTTTCTGCAAAGGACTAGAGAGTAAATATTTTGGCCTTGCCGGTCACAATGATATGTCACATATTCTTCTTTGTTGACTTTTTATAACCCTTTAAAAATGTTCAAGTCAGGGATGTCTGGATGGCTGAGTCAGTTAAGTGTCTGCCTTTGGCTCTGGTCGGATCCCAGAGTCCTGGGATCAAGTCCCACATCAGTCTCCTTGCTCTGCAGGGATCCCGCTTCTTCCTCTGTCTGCCTCTCTCTCTCTCTCTTTCTCTCTGACAAATAAATAAAATACTTTTTAAAATGTTCAAACCATTCTTAGCTCATATGAAAATAGGCCATTGCTTGAATGTGACTGACAGGCTGTGTTCAGCAGACCTTTCCTCTAGTTTAAATTTGTATTTTTTATTACTAGGGTACTTCTGCCAATAAGTATTGGAATAAAGAGAATACATTAAGTAAATAACATATAAGTGATTCTGATTCTGATTTGGACATATGCTGGGTTCAAGTAAGACCACTGATAGCTTCCCTTTATGGCATAGGACCATTTTCACCAAGATATTAAGTGGTTAGTATGATTTTGAGGACTGGGGACCATTCGGCACATTAGTTTTGATCAACATCCCTGTGTTTTTCTTTCTCTTTCTCAGAGGAGCAGTTTGGATACAGGCTTTATAGCATTAGATGCAAACTGTCATTAACACCCTAAACTGAAAATTGTGTTGCCTTTTATGCAAATGAACAGCTGGTCAGCCCCAGACCACTGGCCACCTCAGATCTATTTGTGTTGTGTATCAGTTGCTATAGTATCCTTTCATGATAAAGGTTTTTAAGGCCTTTGTCAATCATTCATCGGGAGGGAAATCCTTGCCAGCAGATAGCAGTCTCTTCCAAGGCCAGCGCTGCCTTGGCTTTTGTCTTTCTGTGGACCTGGGAGAGAAATATTCTCCTGGACGACATGATCTAGGATTGTCTTGATCTTTTCTATTCTGGCCTGGGTCTCAAAAAGCTTCCTTGGAGATCTCTGTAGAGTGTCTTTTTTCTTTTCTCCTCCATTTTCCTGACTTTCCCTTTATTTTTGCGTGACTACAGACATAAAGAAAATGGATAAATAATTTTAAAACATACAGGTTCCCCAAATATTTATCCCTGCACGTGCTTAGAGCAAACTACATTCTTTTCATATAGTCTGGCATGTTTTTTGTTGAATTCCATATTTTATGTTTAAAGAGGCAGATGGAATCATGACCCAAGAGCTGAGTCTTCCAATCCTGCCCTCAGCCATTTCCCTGCCTCCCTGAGAACATGAGCTCAGGCATAAGGACACTCTGGCTGAGGTTCTGGCCTCAAGCCTTACTGTGATCATCTGTGAGCTGGGCTAGACCAGGCGAATTCCTTTTGGGAGGGTCGATCTTAGTATCTAACACAGACTCCAGATCAAATTAAAGCAACCAACTTCCTTCGTACCTTTCATCCTAAGCCTACATTGGAGTCTGGCCTTTGTCACCTCACCCATCCAGGCAGGGAAAGAAGGCTAGCTCGAGAAGAACACATTCGTCAGGGAAGAGAAGCCGCTCAAGACCAAGAAGGCCTGAGCACATTTGTTCCTGTTCCTAGGTCCAAGCTTGCCTGGTACCTCTCCCAGCCTTCTTGGGGCCCTATGCTCCAGGTGCTCTCAGGACAAGAGCTTCACCAAGAGAGAAAGCACCCTTCAGTCTCCATTCACTGGGTTCATTCAATCATTCATCCATCCAACACAGATGTACTGAGTAGCTATCATGTGCCAGATGCTCTTCTAACTACCAGAGACAAAGCCGTGAGTGTGAGGGACAAAGTCTCTGATCATTTTACTCCGTACCTTGTTTGGAAGATACCTTCTTTTCATGGGCTCTTTCCTTGATCACTTGAGTTTGGTAGAGAGAGAACTGGCCTGTGACCAAGGAAAATGTCTTTGAACCAGTCTAATCCCTAGTGTGGGCCTTTCTGGAAGGATAAGGAGGGAGGAGTATTGAACTACAATACTGCCTACAGGCCCTATGTCTTCATAGGGATAATGGTCTCTCCTTCCTACCTCCTTCCTGGTATCAAAAAGATGTGTAATCCTGTTTCATCTCCTAACCTCATCTCATTCTGTTCTGTTTGCCTGGTCTTGGTCTCACTTCCCTGCAGCCTACATGAGGATCTTTAAGTCTCAGCTTACTTAGCCCCAGGCCTGTTACATGCACATTGCAGGCACCATCTTTATGTTATTCAGTCAAAGAGTCTCATGTGTGGGGCAGGGAAGTTCCTTTGCAGATGTAGACCACCTGTCCTAAATTCTTGCAAACATATTCTTTTCTGTTTTCTGTAGTCCCTTCTGGTTTATTTTCTGAGGAAGCTCTTTTGACTCCCAGGCTGAAGCAATGCTTGTCCTATGTTTGATGTATCCAGGTTTTTCCTTTCTGAATGATCTACTGTAGGTAGTTTTTAAGGAGATTTCATTCCTCATTGAAGTCAGTTTCCTTGTTGTATAGTCAAGCCCACTACCTCTAACTCCCATTCAGACAGAGAATGGGCTTTTTTTTTTTACCCATAAGACAAAAATGACATGTTACTCCTGTTCTAAAATCAATATACTACCAGTACCCCTTATCTTTTCCAGTCCTGTGCCTCTAGATTGTTTTCTCTGGCCGATCTTCTTCTTCCCATGGTCAAACTTGGGCTCCAGCCCTTCCTGCCAAATACCCCTCAGCACAGTATCAACAGGCTCAAGATGGTTTTCTGGAGACATAGAGAAAAACTGAAAGACTATCCACTCCATGTATATCTCTACATTCCTAGAAGAAATTACTCTAGGAAGTAAGTTTGGGGGGCAGGAGGGTCACTAAAATGCAGAGACAAACAAAACCAACATTCTTCCTTTTCCCCATACCTCACATAGCTTCATATAGTCCAACAAGAGTTTGACTACTCATCATTGGTTTCCTCTTGGCCTGTAAAGAGTCCCCTAGGTATCTTTGTGTCAACCTCTTTGTGTCAAATTTATCACTTTACTGGTCAACCTACTTTTTAAAATTCACATTTTTAAAATATAACATACTGACCTAAAAGTAGTAAAGTTGTCTGTAGTTCCTGGTTAATAAAAACAACAAAATTGACAGTTTCCATGTCTGTAATTAAATTTGTGAAACTAACAAATGGATATATTATGAAAGAGTTTCTTTACTGATACCAGTTGTGACACCAGTTTGTATTAAATAATGAGCGTGAGAACTTAGAGGATTTGCTTTTCATTGTGGGAAAAATTAACTTAAAATTACTGATCTGCAATAGATTTGCATAAGAGTTACCACTATCAGTAATCATTTAGAATTCATTTTACTCAGATAAATTGGAGTCTCCAGGGATAACAAACAGGACTTATCTTCTTCATTCCTGAAGAAAAATTAAAATAATATTAAAATAATTTAATAAGATTAAACTAATAAAGATTAAAATATTAAATAATAAAGATTAAAATAATAGCTGTGTAATATAACTGGATCTTGGACTGGACACACCTTATATATGTGGCTTTTTATATCTGCTCTTAAGTTTTAAGTATAAGCATGAATTAATGCTACATGAAACTAAGAAAATAAGATGAAGCGTAATAAGGATGATGGGTAGGCTAAAATCAGGAAATCACAGGTTTGAAAGGCACCAAAATGTCACCCAGTCTGTTCCTCTGCAGAAGATACATAGTACCTCTAGCTGCTGTCATACTTAATGATCTCTGAGAAAGAAAAAAGATCCTTCAGTAATCAGCTTTAGGAATATCTTTACCCTTTCCCAAATACTAGCCCCTCAAACTCTTTATAGCACTCAATTCTTGTCTATGTATATAGTTCAAAATAAGATAATTTGTTAGAGAGGATAGAGGTGAGGAAAACAGGTAATGACTATCCCCTTTTTTAAAAAAGATTTTATTTATTTACTTGACAAAGAGATCACAAGTAGGCAGAGAGGCAGGCAGAGAGAGATGGAGAAGCAGGCTCCCCACTGAGCTGAAAGCCGGATGTGGATCCCAGATCCCAGGACCCTGAGATCATAATCTGAGCCAAAGGCAGAGGCTTAATTCACTGAGCTTCCCAGGCACCCCAGTATCCCTTTTTATTACCCTGCAAATATGGTATGAACAATTATATCAACCATAATCAAAACACCATACACTGAATGGGGTTTTTTTTTTAAAGATAGATTTATCTATCTATTTATTTATTTATTTATTTGAGAGAGAAAGAGAGACAGTTGCATGCACAGGCGAACAGAGGGGAGGGGCTAAGCAAGGTGGGGGAGAAATCCTTAAGCAGACTCCCCACTAACTATGCAGTTCCAAACTGGGCTCATTCCAGGACACCAAGACTGCTATCTCAATTGAAATCAAGAGTGCCCCATATATTGAATGTTTCAATAGGCTAGACATTCTTCTAGACATTTAAAAAAAAAAAAGTATTATTCTTTTGGTACCTGTTGTTATTATCCAAAAGTAAATACAGACTTAGAGAAGATAAGTAGTTTGCCCAGTTTCACAATTTGTAAGGGAGAGAATGAGAATTCAGACCATTTATTCCAAAACTTCACTTGTACCCTTCCTAATTCTGCATCATCATACAATGAACTACTGTGAATCTATTCATGTGCTATAAATCTATTAAAAAAAAAAATCTCGTTAGGTCCCCTGTGAGTTTTCTTATCTCTGGATTTATTTCCAATTTCTAACATTTTGCTCCAGTGTCATATTCTAACATTAGTCACTAACAGAGGTGCATGGCAGACTGTTATTTTAAATCCACATGCATCAAGAAAATAGACCTAATTGGAGGAAATTAAGGTGGTTGCAATTTCCTGATGATTAAGCACAAAAATATGTTGCTAGAGGAAGTTGTAGAATTTTCTGTTCTGAAAATCTGAAAGAAAAACACAAAAAAGGTTTGAACAAACTCTAATTTGAACACCCATTTCCTGATTTTATAAAATGAATGGTTTAGAGTAGGTGATCTCCCTTGGGCCTGCCCCAGCCCTCACATCCCACAAGTCTGTAACTTTTGGTAGAGATTGGATGTTCCAACCTTTCAAGGTCTTTTTCGGCTTCTATTTTTATGCTTGAATGATTCTTGACTCTCTTTGGTTCAGCTTCACATTCTTGAGTCCCTTTCAAATGGAGATCTCGTAAGAGCTGTTATTTAACAGTATCCCAAATGCACGATGTGCACAATTAAATACAACCGTGCATTTAGGACTTCAGAATCATAGTTCATTATTACTGTATGTTTGTTCTCCTATTTGATTAAGGTTAAAACAACAGGACCGTATTTCCTATTGGGTAGCATTTTAAAGTGTATTATGTATGTAACAGATGGGATCTTATAAATGCATTAAGCGTGCTTATTTTAATATCTAAGCATATGCAAAAGTTCTAGAAATATTTTACATGCAAATGTCTGGGACTCGGCAAGGGCCTATAATAGAAATCCATACTCTGTGACTTCAAAGCTTTAGTCTCGACAACTAATCACTTGGCTATTTCCAAATCAAATTTCTTCAAACAAATCAAAGGCATTTGTCCTACCCAAGAACCAAGTTCTGTGGCAAGTTTGACATTTGAAAATCAAGCTGCTTATTGAGATATTCATGCACTGGAAAAGGCACCCAGAATTTCTTTCAAGGGCTTGAGAAATACCTTTTTACATGCTCCAGTGACTCAGAAATTTGTCAAAGAGAATTTTATCAAATTTCCTTCACACACCCACACAAAACTCACCTTTGCAGTAAGAGCCAGCTTTCAGAATTTCAGCCCAAGAGGTCCTTCATTTTCTGAAAGGTTATGAGCCCCTGAGATTTCCCTTCTTTCGGAGTCATAATCACTGTGTTGCTTCTGAGTTGTTAACAATAACACTGATTAAGAAGAGAGAAAAGGAAGAGACATTCCCCATACCAATATTAAATGGCTTCACGGAGTAGGAATATTTTAAATACCACAGCATCTGTGGTCAGTAGAAGAAAGTGCTCAATTTCCCAGGGAGCAAGCAGAAAAGAAAAGAAGAGAATGATAAATAACTAACCTTTCTGCAGGGCTTCCTACATGCAAGAACTGTGTGAGTTCCTGCACAGGCATTGTTTCATTTAATCTACCCAACCACTTCCCAAGGAGTAAAAACTATAGTAAAACTATAACATTTTTTACCCATGAGGAACCCGAGGTTCAGAGAAGTGAAATAACTCCATTGGAATCACCTGGACAAAATCCAGGCAGGGTGCACTTCAATTTCAAGCCTCTGCTCTTAGCTGCTCAACTACACTCCTGCCTTCTCTTCCAGAGGAGAAGAAGGAAAGTCCCTGACAAGAAGAGGTAACTAAGGAAAAGGAAGAGCAGGCTGGGCTTCCAATAGATGGTGCTTTGGAGCCCATATTCGTCCCCTTGGCTTATACGGGCTGGCTCAGAGCCAGCGTTCATAAATGTTTGTTGAATGAATGACTGTATGAATGAATGCAAGGCAATGGAAGACAACTTACAAGGCATTCTGGCCCTTTAACCCCCTCCTCCCCTACCCTACTAAACGCACATTCTAGCCCATTCTTGCATCTGTCACTTGTCTGTGATTCTGCAATCCAAACCCTGGCTTCCCATTCCAGAACCAGTGCTGAGCATATTTGTGAAAGGAACAAAATGCCTCTTTGGCAGCCTCTGCCCTTTCTCCTTCCTTGCTGGTACTGCTGCTTCCGAAGACCATGCTGTCCTTGACGCCGGCTGCCGGCTGCCCAAAACTCAACAATCCCAAGGTAAAACCCCCAGGTGAATTTTTGTGATCTACTTACTTCTACTTCCTCCTCCTCCGCTGTCAACATTTCAGGCTCTCTGCAAGCACTTGTTTGTTTGCTTATCCGTCTTCTCCTTTTAATGCTAAAATCTGTGAAAATGGGAGATGTGTCCACCTTGTACCTCCAGTTGCCCAGTCATGGTCCCTGGAACAAAGTAGTCGTTTAGTCAACAATTGTTACCTAAATTACTGAAGGAATGGATGAAGGTTTTCCGCTGTAAACCTTACTGATCAAGATTTGAAGGTAATTGGATACTGCTACCACTAATAATTTTTGTAGTAATATACTTATTTAAAAGTATTACTATAGGAAGATTTTCCAGAGTTGCACGTGTGTGTGAAACCAGCATGTTATTAATTTATTCAATAAACATTTACTATGTACTTATTACTGTGGTGTCCTAGGTATTAAGATATATAATTGCTGACCATTGTGCAATCAAAATACAATTCTGTCTTTTATCATCACTTTACTTTTTTTGGGGTGGGGGGGAAGAGATTCTCTTTTTCTGCTCCTGGATGAAAATTCTAGTAGGCTGTATAATTTCTCAACTCACTCATGGGTAAAACAGTCCTAAAATGCCTTAAAGTCACAAATGCAGTCCCAACTCAGTAATTTTAATGTCCAGTTCCATGGAATAATTAAACCTCTGAACTTGAGTTAACATTAAGCCTTCTCCCCTCCCCCAGTAGAGTTGTGTGGTCAGAGAGGGCATCATGGGTCTGGGCTTTCTCACCTCTTTCCTCACCTTACAGCTGCTGTTTCAGAGCCCTTCAACTCAGAGTTGAGCATGAGATGGGAGGAAAGTTGAGGGAATAATACCTTAGCCTCAGTAATTCTTACTTGACTCTTGGTTCTTCAGGCCTGATAAGTGGTCCCAGCTGATCCACCTGGATGAGAAAGCTTTCATGGGCCCTTCAGAGGTTCCCACTTGGCTCTTATACTAAGCATGTGTTTCTTTTCCAATCTGTATGGTCTCTTGTGGTCCTTCTCGTAGCCTTTAGGACCTGGAGAGCATATATGCTCTTTGGGAGCCTTCTGAGCCTTATGGGTGATGTAAGAAAATCCCACACTTGTCCTATGACTCACATCTGCTCTGTGGGAAGCATTCACATCCCTACCCTGCCTGACTCTGGGATGATATGATGGTTCCTCAGGGGTTAGGCACAAGTTTTCTGCCTCTTGACCAAGAGACACAGCTCACAGGTTTCACAAAGATCTTTGTGAAGATACCCTCAGCACACTTTGCAGTAGAGATGGTAATGTGGAGTTTCAGCAAAGCAAGAACTTGCTGATGGAATTCCTTCACTCAGCTCTCCCTGCACCAACTCTAGACCTCCTTGGATTCTCAGAGTGGGAATTAAATGGTAAGATACAAGAACTTTTTTTTTTTAATCTACACATGATGTGTTCACCTTGGAAATTCCCACCTATTTTATATTGTAGTGTCTGCAGGCACTTAAGGTCTTCACGTAACATTATATAACCTGCGTATTTGTTGTGTGTATGTGTGTGTGTGTGTGTGCGCGCGCGTGTGCGTGATGTAATAATAAAATTACATTTTTCACCTCTCTCTAAAATATATTTTTCCTCTGCCCCTAGATGAAAACTCAACTGTAGGTATTTCCATGGTTTTTCTGATACTTCTTAAGTAATAAAAATACCCTGGTCACTTTAAGTAACAAAACACTGTCAGTTTGGTACTTTAAATGTTTGGTCCCATGTAATGGTCAAACCTTCCAACTTCATCCAAAATTATGGTGACTCTTTCCCCTCACAGTAGGCCCACAACCTAGAAATGTGATGCACTTGATTTATTTTCTTTTCTTATTCCTCTCTGCAACTAGCTAGCTGCTATTTATAGATCATGTAGAGGTGGAACAAGAGGTAAGGGGGGGAGGCAAGCTCTTATATGGCCAGTTCTTTGTAAGGTGACCTCATGACCACTGGTCCTGGCCTATATTAAAACCTTTTCTCTCATGGAACACTTTCCTGGGTTCTTTGGACTCCCCCTGCCATCCTCAGTGCCAGAAACCTCCCAACTGCACAGTTGTCTTGATATTGTGATGAAGCATTTTGCTCTGCTTGGTTTCTTATTCCTTCCAAAATCCTGAAGAATGGGTGGGGAGCCCACCCCAGCTTCTATTTTAGGACTTTTCCCATTTCAAAGGTGCTATTAAACAGAAGGGATCTAAAAGAACCTGCATCTGGTTCCTTTGTTTGCATGACCTGTGTTTAATGTAAGGCACATGCTCATTCAATTTTTGTACCAAGAAACTCAAGAAGACACTTCTTGGGCCATTGTTGCTGCTGGAACTTGTATGTCAGTTTATTACATCTCCCTGGCTATAGGGAACAGATACCAAATTTCCAAGTGACAAGTCAGAGTCTTTTTCTTGATTGTATTTGAAGGGACAAGCATCCCTTTGGGGGAGGGACTTTACAACTTAGCTCTTGCTAAAAAAATTCCATCCGAAGTTCTTTCCTCTCTCAGACCTCTTATATTCTATGCGGTTGACTTGCTTTGGGTTTTAATTGTCTCCATTGCAATTCCTGCAGGCTGGTCTGTATCATAAATCACATTGGTATCTGATATCTGTGAGAGCTGAGTATTCAGTCAAAACTTCCAATTTAGCATCCTCTTATAAACATACAGTTTGATATGCACAACTGTCCCATGGCGTGTGCAGCATATATTATTATTCCTATTTGCCATGTAAGTAAACTAAGGTTCAGACAAGTTAACCTGCACTATGACTTGTTAGGTTTTCTCACTCCATGGTCTTTGCTCATTTCTTGCCGGCGAGTTAACTTACTGTACTTCTAACAATGGACTGGAGGCCCAGTGAGTTAATGAACAAGAACAATCTTACTGGTGTTCTATTCTATGAGCTTACAGAATTCCCAAGAGACACTTACGCTGAATAAAGAAAACACCTAATTCATGGGAAGTAAAACAAAATAAAATGGTAGGATTAATGATGCTTTAGAATAAGTAGGCTTAATTGAGAAAAATAGGCTTACGTCATAAAGAAACAAAAATACAGACCTAACAATATGAACACAGTAAAAATTAAAAAGAAAAAATATCCTCATTACTAAAAACTGAATATCTGATTATATGGTAATAAAAGTTAAATGTGGTTTGGCCATACTTGAAAGGAAACTGATTGGCACTAGCTTATCACCAACAATGAACCCCACCTGTGCCATAGGACGTGTCTTGGGAAACTGAGCTACCCTCCATGTTGTAATATGCAAACCTAACTTAGGCATGGAATTAGCCTTGCTATAGGACTACCCACTGTACGGTATAAAGCAATTAGCAGGGGGAGTATTAAATAAATCTGTTAAGACTAATAAGCACAGACGTTTGAGAAATTTTGGACTAGTACAGATCTCTTGTAGGGTACCGTCAGTAAGTCATTTATAAGCTGTGTTTTATCGCCTCTTCTACCAACTAGCTGATTTTCCTGAAAGGAAGGTTTGTCTTCTAGTGCCCTGGGATTGGGGCAGTCTATGTTGTTTCGAGCTCCATACATTTATTTCACCCTGGGAGCAGGTGAAAGGTATATAGAACAGAGAGTTAACATCTTACTTTTGTTGACTTATCTTTTAAAGTACCATTAGACCTATTTTTATGTATCAATTACTCCCTATCAAGCTCATTTTTTTTCAATTGTTTGTATCATTCATCAGCTTTGAAAATTGAATGCTGTCTTTGGAAGTAAAGAATGTGGTATAAAACTGCTCGTGCTGGAGGTTTTTCAAGGGGCTGGAGAGGTAGATGCTACCATATGGGGTGGCAAAGTCAAAAAGACATGGCCTGGAGAGGCACACCAAGTCAAGGGGAACAGACAAGGGGCCATCACTGCAGAATAACCTGTGGTATGGGTTTTGTAAGGCAAGGAACTTCAGGGAATACCAGAAGCAGAAGTGTGATCTTAGTGTGAAAGAACGGTGCCAAACTACAAACTTTGCTTTTGGTCTCACTGCTCAAACCTATCCTCTGCGCCTGATGTTGCGCTCTGATCTCAAAGAACTGATTCCTGGTTTTGATTCACATTTCTTAATTGTGCCATTATTTTGGAATTTCTGATTTTCTAAAATGTGAGCTTTCCTTTACTGTCCTAAAGGAATGCCTATCTCTCTGCTTTAAATGAGATAATAGCTATAGGTATGTTTTCAGCAACTCAGAGCACACACTGGGTATGATTTCCATGTCTCTATTGTACAGCTTAGTCTTATTTCAAAACATGTTTACATGTATTTATTTATTTGGCCCACTTTATCATTTCAGCATATATATTAAAGAGAGGAGGTGTTGAATTAAGTGGTTCAGAACTTTTTCAAATTGATATCAAGAAACGTATTGGGAGGAATCTCCACAATCTGAAAGTGTTGTATGTGTATAGGGCCATTTCCTTAAGGGTATGAGCAGGTTCATGTGGGTGTTCCAAAACTGCAGGACTGTCCCCTGTTCACATCAGAGCTCCTTTGTTATCTTTGCTCAGACCCGAAGTAGAGTTCTGCTGTTTCCATAGCTCTAAATCTCTGAAACTCTTTGAAGTTGTTCAAATAGTAGAATATCTTTCAGGATATCTTGGTGTTTTAGCAAAACCTTGACTCATTCTTGGCAACAGGATTTCTGAACACATCTCTGATGCTATTTTCCTAATACATTTTACATCCATTTTGAGGGCTAAATGATATCTTGACCACATCCTATGCTTTCTGGAATCCATACCATCTTAAATATCTAGCATTCTCATTTCTGACATTCTACTGAGAGAATCCTGTTTTAGGTCAAATTGCTTTTATTTCTTAGAAAATCTTGGTTCTTATAAGTCACTTATGCCTCCTAAGTTGTTTTCTGGTCCATTTGTTAAGTTACAGATATGCAAGTTATATACTTGTATAGAATGCAAGTGTATATTAGAGTTCTCCAGAGAAACAGAAAGAATAGGAGGTGCGTGTTTATTTATATATATAGGAATTGGCTCATGTGATTATGGAAATTAATAAGTCCCAAGACCTGTAGGTGTCCAACTGGAGACCCAAGAGCTGATGGTCTAGTTTCTGTCCAAACCAAAGGCTTGTAGACTTCAGACACAAAATATTGAATCCAGTAGTGGGGAAAAAAAGTCCCAGCTTTAAAGCGACCTGGCAGGAAGGGTGCCCTCATGGAGAGATGACTCTTTTTTTCTTCTTTTTCCTATTCAAACCTTCAGCTGACTGCATGCGGCACACTCAAATTAAGGAGGGTAATCTGCTTTACTCAGTCTGTTGATCCAGATGTTAATCTCTTCCAGAAACCCTCACAGATGCAGAATAATGTTTGACCAAATGTCTAGGCACCTTGTGTCCTACTCAGGTTGACCCATAAAATTAACCATCCAGAGTACATACTATGGTACTTATTTAATGGAACTTTTTACTATTATTAAATAATAAAATAATGAAGAGTTAGTTTACTATTATTAGAGAAGATTACTGAACATAACAGTATACTTGTCATAATATTGTTGCATTTGGGTAGTCAGATGCTTAAAGGGAAACTTTTCTTGTTATGGTTGGAAGGTCAGCATTGGCTACCTTTGTAATCCCAGGCACTGGCGTGACAAGGTTCTTGTGTTAGTCAGAGAAAGTATTGCTAAATACTATAATAATCAGTCCCTAAATTTTAATGGCTTAATTAAAAAAAAGTTATTTCCCATTTACCTCACAGTCTGAGAAAGGTCAGGAGGCTCTCCTAGGTATCTCTTCCAAGTTATAATATCCACTTATAGAACACTTCCATATGTTTAAATATAGATCCTAAAATCAATATGTATGTCACTTTACTTTGAAAATGAAAGAGATACAAAATCGACTCCAAAATAAATATTTAATTGATTACTGGCTCCTATAAATTAGAAGCTGCATAACCTCGGAAAAATCATTTTTCTTCATTGATGATGTTCTGTGGAGCCCAGGGGGAAAACACAAGTGGAAACAGCAAATTAAATTTTCAAATGTTTTGTTATGAGGGAGTCTTTCTTACCAGAGAGCTTTGAAAATGTGGGCTTGTTAGGCCAATAAAGCAGAGGGAAACTTCCGTCTAGTTTTAAATTCAAGCACCAGTTGTCCTCATCAAGCTGGGTAACCTCAGAAAACCAGTTAACTGCTCTGGGCCTTTGTTTACCTAATTTAAAACTTGGGGTGTTGGCCACATCATTGATTGAGATTGCTTCCAAATAAAATTTACTGCAGTAACTCCAACTGGATAATCATCTCTTTAGATTTGGTTTACAGAGAAGATCTGCTTGGAGGTGAGGGAAGAAAGTGAAGCCATGTGAAGGGATTCCTCTGTGATCTTGTAAAACAACCCACCTGAACCGTGGGCAGGCGCTCTTCAAAACTGTGGGTCCACTGGACACTGACCACAGCCCAAAGAGAGCTCACTGTGCACCATGTGAAGTTCCCAGGTCTCATTTACAGAATGTTAGAGCTGCTTGTTTGTCATAGTGTGCCAGAGACTTCACTGGCAAAGCAGAGGCAGGTGGTGGTTCTGGACCTTTGTCACTATCACAGAGGGGCAGAGAGGAGCCAGACCAGGCATTTTGGCTCCTGGTTTGGTTTCAGTTCTAGATTAGACATTGGCATTTTAAACTTTACTCGTTGTTTCAGTGTGTTAGTATTGTTATATATCTGAACTCCACATGGAATGCTGATTGGCTCGAATGAATTCCCAAGAACTTGCAGCAGGAGCACTTAGAACCATCCTGGAGAGACCATGCTATGCCATACACATGCACAGTGTTCTCAGGGAGTCATGCAGACGCTACCTCTGAGCCTCCCTTCCTATCGCCATTTTGCTACAACCCCAAGAGAAGCCACCCATCTTGACAGGTTTCCTTTCCTGTGGAGCAAGAGGTATAATTAAATTGTGTCCCAGCAGTGAAGGTTCCTTAATGATGATGAGCCAAAACTAATTGTATTGATTTGTTTATTACTGGCTTAGGAGGCCCATCAAACAAATGGACTGAGACTATTTCCATATTCTTATCTGTTGGGTAAATGAGAAACAAATGACCTCTCCATATGTCTGCATCCCAAAGTCACTGCCCTCTAAGGCTGACTGCTCTGGGCCTGCGGGTGGGAGCTTTGTCCAGTGCTGAAGCCATTCTGCTGTTTGCTGTGAAGAAACTGAAAAGTCTGGGATTCATTCTTTTAATTTTATTTAGGGGGATTCATTTTTAATGATTATAATTTGGAACTTTGCCAATGTGCCAGCTGGTCTGTTTCCTTCAAGAGACCTAGTCATGAGTATTAATAACCCTAATTCAGGATCCTCTGAGGAAGGGGGAGGTCCAGGGTCTGAAATGGCAGGAAGTGAGGAGTCACTGACACCACATGAGTTCCTGGCCAGGAGAATGGTGTAACTGTGAGCAGCTGTGGGGGAGCCAGGTGAAGAGAGTCCATTGTATCTTTGCCTGTTGGATCTTCTCGGTGTGGAAGAGGATTCAAGGAGGGTTTCTGAAGAGATCGAAGGTACAGTCCTGGGCTGGAAACTGGGCACATGTGGAAGAAGATCAAAAACATGGTATCGTTTAGTTTCAAAAGCATGAAGCCTAAATGTGTGTCAACGGAAGGCTGACAGAACTGTTCGCTTTCACTGAGGTGAAAGAGCAAAAATAAGAGTGGTCCTTTAGAAAAGTTTAGGAGGACATGGAAAGAAAACCAACATCCCTTGAGTTCACATCCTGCTCCAATTACTTTACTAATTGTCTTACATATACTGTCTCTTTAATTCTCTCGCATACCCTGACAGGTAGGTATTCATGTCCCATTTTAGACAGAGAACAACTAGGGCTCAGATAGTTTATGTAACTTGACTAAGGATGCGCAGTTAGCATTGGTAGATTCAAAGCCAGGGGAGTCTGCATCAAAGCTATAAATTAGAAGACAAATACACACCTATTTCTCTCCATTATACACTTCCAGGAGAGAACAGGGGAGTTCCATTCAGCACCCTTGCATTTGCAGTATTGAAGAGAATGGTACTTCCTTGCTCTGTCTCAATACCCTCACTCTTCCCAAGGGATGGCCTCATCTAAAAGAGGAGAATATAGAGAGCCTGAGCATCTTTGACCATGTTGGTCAAGGGCAGGACCACAGCACAAACCCACTCAGGCCATCCTATGGCTAAGCTCTTTCTCTCTTGTTACCAGTACCGCAGTCTGTCCCGCTCTGCGGGCCTTGGCCCTGTGACTCTTCATCTCCGCATTTCAATTTGCACCTGGTGCCAATCAGAAGCGTGTGATCCCAACAAGATAGTAGAAGGTCCTTCCACATTAGCCATTGATTTCTTTCCATCAGCAAAGCTGATGCTCTATTATGTTGGCTGGTTCTTTCTGTCCTCAATTGTCTAGAACCCCTGGAGAGGATGAGTAATTAGGGTTTCATTTTTGTTTTGTTTTTCCCTCACTAGTCTCTATTACTGACATGGAAGAACTTTCTGAATGTTAGGTCATTAAGATGACATGATAGTTTACAGTGTCTGGGGATGTTTAGGAGGAATCTTGACCAACAGAAGAAAGAGGTGAAGCTCTTTCTTAGCCTTGCTTAAAGTTTAAAGTTGGTCTGACAAATTTGCTTTTTACTAAATTACTTTTTACTAAAGTAAATTTAGTAAAAAAAAATTTTAGTAAAAATTTAGTAAAAAAATTTTACTAAATTTTTACTAAAGTAAAAAATTACTTTTTACTAAATCAAGGTTTTATTTTTGAGAAATCCAACTTCTAAACATACTTCACATTTATCCCACATTTGCAGATATAAACTACTGTACCATTTGTGTAGACTGGGTAGGGTCAAGAGCCTTTGATAAGCATAGCTTCATTCAATTATCAAGACAGCAGAGAAAAATTGAAGAAGGCAGAAGATACAGTCTACTCTCTGTAGAGGAGAAAACTTACTGAAGTGACTTGTCAAGGTCACTTGGCTGGTAAGTGGCTAGATTGAGACTCTGACTGCTTTTCTGTGTTTAGACACGTTACTCAACTGGCCTTAAAAATAACAACACTGCACAACAGAAGACATGAGAAAAGCAAGTGATAAATTTGATTACATAAAAATATAAATCTTCCATATAGCAATATTAATTAATTAATCAAACAACACAAGAAGATAAATAATAAGTGGAGGAGTAATTTGCCCTGCTTGACAAAGGTTATTTTCTTTAATAAACAGTAAATCCTTACATATCAATAAGAAAACTATAAACAACAACAACAAAAAAAAGGCAGGAAAGATAAACAATTGGTCGCTGACGGCAAAAAGATGTTTTAATTTATTTATATGTAATTAGAGAAATACCACTGAGATCATTTTTGACTGACAATTTAAAAGTTTGATGACATGAAACATTGTTATAGGATATGGGGGAAAACCCTTGGTGGGAGTATAATTTGAAACAGCTTTTCTGAAGGGCAATTTGACAATGTTTATTTAACCTCTTAGTAATGCTCATAATATCTGGTAGGGTGTGAAAATAGAATCCCATTACCAGAAATAAAGTATACGGAGAGCCCAGAAGATGTGTTTGATCTACCCATTGGGTCACTTATTAGACTATAGTGTCCAGCTTAGAAAAAAGGAAACGTCTTCTCTGAGCTCCTTTGCTATGACCTCTCTCACCTCCTCTTCTCATGGTTCTTTTCCTTCCCAGATGGTCTTTTTATCTTTCTAGTTTTCCCCCAGATTTGCAGCCTCCAGATTCTCGAGTCTATTAGTCTTCCTTTGGTCCTGGGTTAGTCCTCTTGTGTCCTGGGCATCAGCAGAGGGCAAGGGGCCTTATGGACTGCAGAGTGAAAATATATAAGACAATGTAGCATCCCCCTTGCTTATTTTGACCATCACTTATAGTTCAACTCAATAGAAACTTCCTCTTAGCAAACAAGGGAGAAAATAAAGAAGGAATAGCAAATTCTATTGAGCTAGAATATAAATTCACCCAGAAATTACACTTGGCGGAATTTATTCCGTAGACATACTTGCAAGAGTGCATGAAGATATGTCTGAAGAAATAATTAATCTGAGGCAATATTGTTTGTAATTGCAGAACATAAAGTAGAAATGGCTGTCAGCAGTAGCAGAGTAAACCATAGTGCCTCTCTGTTATGGAGTACTAGGCAGCCCTTAACATTAGATCTTCCATCACACTTTCAAGAAGTCTTCTAGACTACAAGGCATTCTGTATTCCCCAGTGTGAAGATTTTAGTTTTTAAACACCGGCCAACTTAAACGTACATGTTTGTAGAATTATAAATGAAATTATTAAGTGTCTACTTATATTTATTAATCTAGCTTCACATTCACATTGAAGATCATATATCATATAACATATTACTTTGGAAATATTGCTACTTTCTGCATTTCTAGAATCAGTATTATTCAAATGTTTCACATGCATCTTTAACAAATGGGAGCTCTTTTCTGAGTCCTCTAACACATATTTTTTTCAGTGTACATTTGACTTATTTCCATCTGTTACTTGAGAAGCAGCATTTGATGGCCCATAGATGATGTTCCAGTATTAATCTTATCCTAAACCACAAGTCCTAGTCATAGAACGTGAGGAGAATTGTTTTGTATCACTCATCCTGTAAGGGATATATGTAGGTTTTCACAAAACAGTTGCTTATTCTGTTGCTTATTAAATGATCATCTCTGAATGGCCCACTTAGAATCTCAAGCTTGAAATTTTGAGTTCTTACCCCCAGTAATGAAGACTAATCTGTGATACATTTCTTTGCCCTCTTTAAATGGATCCCGATAGATAACGTCAGTAAGCATCTGGAAGTGCTGGTTGACTGTTTCTTTCAGGCTAATGCATCTTTCCAAACAACAGTCTTCTGTTCAAGTTACGCAATAAGGAAAACCTCTCACCATTTGAGAGAATTTGCAAGAACCCACAGATAATTGTCCTTTTTTTTTTCCCTGAAGGATAATTTGGGGACAATAGCTGTAGCTTTTACTCAATCATTTATGGAATATATATATATATATATATAGATAGATAGATAGATAGATAGATATGAGAAAATATCCAAGTAAAAGTATGGTTGTAGTAAAAGAAGTAAAAGAATGGTTGTAGAATCATATTTACAGTGAACCCAAGTGCACAAAAGGAAAAGGTGACACCAGTAAACATATATATGTAATCGTATGTGACCACATATTTGTACACGTTTTCTGTAGTAATACATAGTGATTACTCCTAGGGTGTTGCGAGAAGTCCCCAAGAGGAGGAGGAAGACATATATTTTCCTCTTTTACTGTTGTTCCAGTGTTGGCAATAACATGTTAAGTGAAAATTAATTTAAAATGTGTTCCTTTCCTTTTCCTCTCTCCCTTCTGCCTCCTCCTTCAAGCTGTTTCTTATTTGGAGTTTTGCTTGCTATTACCTTGAGCCAGATTTAATCATTGACCTTCTGGTGGAAAAGGCCAGAACCTGTTCAATGACTCTAGCCTGTTTCCCATCCATCCTCCACCATAGGCACTTGCCAAGTTACAAGTTACATCTATATGTAACTTGTAAATCCCCAAACACATGCGTGATGCTCTGCAAGGCAAATGATTCATTCAAAAGGCATGGTCCTTATCCCAGGAGATTAGACTCCAAGTCACACAAAAACCATTCTGAGTTTTTTCGGGTGCTGAAACAGCAGGAAAGGAGGTCAGTTTGGGGAAAATTGACTGGAGGAAGCAAATTTTATGAGATGAGTAGAGGAAATGAAAAGAACAAAACACACTTGATGAACAAGCTAAATGCAGTTTTTTTTCAAATTAATGACACCAAGGATAGAGAAACGGGATATCAAGACAGCCTAAACAAGTAAGCTTCAACAGGAAGACAGGAACAAAGCTACAGAAGCTTCGACATGAGAGTGAAAAGAAAAGGGCATCAGTGTTTAATGAGTGCATGCTAGGAGATGGGAGCCTTATTGGTTTTGTTCTATATGAGAATTCCTGGCTAGGAGTGCCTAAACAGTACAAATTTCTTTTTCTCATATAACAAGCAGTCTAGATATTGGCAGTCACTGGAATTGATTGAGCCAATCAGTGAAATCAGAGCTTCTGATCTGTTCAGCATCTCCATGATGCTTTTGCTTCCTTAAGGTTCCTGCAGTCTGAGCCAGCTGTGGCAGGGTCAAGCATCACATCGTCCCACAACACACTTCCAGATCTTGAGCCAAAGGGGGACATCATGGTGCAATGTTTCTCCACCTGTGGCTCTTTTTTTTTTAGGGAAAGATATCTTGGCCATAGTTGTGTCACAGGTTCACCCTACCCCAAGGACTGCATCTACATATCTGAGAGCAAGGGATCTCTCCCTGACACCTAAAGAAAAATCAGAGCTCTATTAGCAGCTAGGAGAATAACCATGGTCTTCAGGGAAATGACCAACAATGTCTGCACATTCTTTAATCCTCTCAAAATACTGATTGAGGTTAAGTATTATTTCTTAAAGATTTTCTTTATTTGAGAGAGAGAGAGTAAGAGAGAAGAGCAGAGGAAGGGGCAGGGGGGAGGAAAAAGCAGACTCACCACTATGCAGAGCCTGACCCAGGGATTATGACCTAAGCCGAAGACAGACACATAACCGACTGAGTCACCCAGGCATCCCTTCACCATATGAAATTTAGGAGGGCACAGTTTAGCCCATAACATCATTGGACAGAAGAAACTGAGGAGAGGGGTGATTAAAAAACTTGCCTAAGACCACAAGATCTCCAGGTTTGTTTTATGACAAACCTATGTTCTTCCCACCATAACACAAGAAGACAAAAGTTAATATATGAAAAATAGGGTGAGTAAACAATATCATAATATTCTTAATATGTATGACTGAATATATAGGGATATGTGAAAAATACACGTGCAACTAAAACATTTGAAATAGTGTCTCAGTGTAGATACAGTTTAAATTATAATTGTAGATCCAATAATGCGTAACAGAACGTAAAAGCTAAGTATGCTTTAAGCCCTATGCACTAAAATAAATAAAGCCAGTGAAAGAATTCAAGGAAGGGGGGCAGAAAGAATCAGAGCCCCACCAAAACAGTATCACAAAGCAGAATTTTTCAAGAGTAAAGCCATCCAGGGTGCTTTAATTACATCAGCAAAGACCCTTATTTCATAAGGTCCCATTCTGAGGTTCCAGGTGAGCATTTTTTAGGGGGCCACAATTCAACCCGCTACAGTATTGAATAAATATCTCGAGTAATGAATGAATATTCAATGTGGCTTCACCATATTTAGTATGAATAGTTATGCATTCATAACAACATGAAAGTAAGCTATATTTAAAAGCATACTGAAATGTAAATGCAATAGGTCATAAAATAAAGATTCTGATCTTATCAAGAAAAAAGAAAGAAATGTAAATGCAGATGAAATATTCGCAGAGCATAGAAAACACAATAATGGATGCTGGAAGAACATTTAGATGCATATGATAGAGGGTATTTTGCCCTTTCACTGTCTGGAGTCTTACATTGGAAAGAACCTAACATAATTTGTGTTTCATTGGCATAGCAGATTATGTTACTCTGAGATTTTACGATTCCTAGAGTTATATTATTTGCTCTTTGAACTTCTCTAAGGTATTAAGTCATACTACCTATTAGTATTGATACAAGTATTCAGTGATTTTAAAAAGACTTTGACTATAGAGAGAGATGTTCTGATGTGGGAAGCATTTTTAGTAGGATCACACCCGCTGCTGTGCTTCTCTAGCTTACTTTAGAGTGGCCCTTTTTCAAGAGCAGAGGGCTTAGAAGCCTCTCATCCTTCCCTCCCATCCTGTAACCTGCATAGGAAACTCAACACAGCCAGTGAGGAAGTGTGTGTCAAGCACAGTTGTACGAAACAGAAAAGAATTCTCTATCCCAAAATGCGGCCGAGTATTTCCTGGTACCTAGTAGAAGCATTATTTGTCAGTAGTGTTGTGCTAATGAGTCAAGAAATGGGCAGCTGAAACTTCATTAAAAAACTGAGGGTACTAGGTCAGACAACATTTGGACATGTAATCAAACTAGCGCTTGTCCCTTCCTCATCAACTGTTGACACCACGGGCAGTGGTTGTTCTTTACTTTATTACTAGATCCCAACTCTGGCAGCTAGACTGAGCCCCAAATCAGTGAGACTCAGCTAGTCTAATCTGAGAATCGTATTTCCAAAGAGGCAAGGACTTCCATAAATTTGGGTGGAGAATCACCTGCATGTCCCTGGAGAAGCCGGGCTAATCCCCCTGGCTGGGCATTGCTTGGAAGCACTGAAAGGAGAGCTCAGGATGGAGGGCCCAAGGCTTCGCTGTCGTGAATCTTGCACCTTTGCTAATCTTAACCATCAGAAATAATTTTAAGATGGACACGGGGCGCTGCATGTGCAGGGGAAGAATCCGCACCACTTAATTTCAGTGCCAGGCACAGTGTTGATTTGACTGTTTGTACTTGTCAGTTGCTGCTGAGGGCGACCTCCTTATTTAACAGCAGAGGGAAAAATGAAATATGTTCGGCTCCTACCTTGAGACATAATCATTATTTAATAATGCGCTGTGTATGAAACATGGGTTTTATTTGACACATCATATGCTAATAAACTCCAGAGTGTTGCGGAGTCCTTGGAAACGGAGCCGCGAGAGCTGGGTGGTCTTCTGCTTATGTTAGGTAGTACCCTGCACCCGGCTGAGTCTCGGGGCCCTTGCAGATCTTTATTAACTGATGTAAACAGCAACTTCTACCGCTGAAATATGACAGAAGTTCAACAGTAGTGGATTAACATCACATTAAGAGGGAGTGAAGAATGGAGACCCTTGTCACAGTAAAAAGGAATCTGGGTCCATCCCGGGAAAATTGTAAATGAAGTGAAAGATTCCTTACACTAAATCCTCATCTTTCCTTTAATGGTCCCTTTCTTTCTTTCAGTGACACATGTAAACAGAGGTTCATTGCCCAGCGCTGAGGTTACCAGTATAGCAAAACCCTCCCTGATTGTGTCAGTCCCATAGACCTTCCCAGCTCATTCTTTAAGAACATTATTGAGCAACTATTGTGTCTGATGACATTGAGGATATATGTGGGATTATTCTAAAACAATTTTCTTTCCAAGGATCATTTATAATTCAAGGAGTACTGCAGTGTCCTATTCTAAAAGAGAGACTAATCATCGGGATTTTAGGTTCAAGGCAGGTGGCTTAGCTGGTGAAAAAGAGGAGGCTGCAGACAATTTGGCTAAAGAGATTAGGATTAGGGGACAGCAGTCAGATTGTGTCATAAAGGCAGTTGGCTGCTGAAGGCAGATCCTGGACAAACAAGTCAGGAGAAGTAGGTATATACGAATGCTGATACAGAAGAGTGGAGCCTTGCAGCATGCATGGACAAGAACAGAAACAAAGATTTAAGGTGAATGTTCTTTTGGAAATACTGAAAAATGACATGCTGTTGTGCCCTAGCAGTATGTTTTAAGAAGACGCAGTCAGGAGTAAGCAAATTGCCTTTGCGATTCATTATTTGACAAACAAAACAAAACCTAAAATTCCGGGCAGTCCAGGGCTGTGTCCCTCAGGGGCAGCTGCTGGTGTTGATCCTGTCAATTCCAAGTAAAGAGGAGGTGGGGCCGGAGGGAGAGAGAGGTGGCTGGTAGAGAGGGTATGTGGGTTCCCCAACCTGTGACACAGCTCAGGAAATACCTTGGTGGGAAACACTCATTCATTCCAGTTCTTTCTGTTTATTAAACGGCTTCATTAAGATACAACTCACATGCTAGGTCATTTGCTCACTTACAGCGTACAGGTCAGTGGCTTTAGCGTATTTGGAGTTGTACAATCATCACCGTAATCAATTTTAGCATATTTTCATCATTCCCAAATGAAGCCCCACACCCCTTAGCTGCCACCCTTCAGTCCCCTAGCCCCCACTAGTCCTAGGAAACCATTAATGCACCTTTTGCCTCTATGGATTTACTTACTTTGGGTATTCCATATACATGGAATCATACAATTTGAGGTTCTTTATGACTGGCTTCTTTTACTTAACATGATATTTTCAGCGTTCATCCATGTTACAGCAAGTATCATTCCTCTTTGTGGCTGGGTGTGTGCATGTATCACATTTTATTCATGCATTCATTGCTCAGTAAACATTTGGGGGCATCTCTACTTTTGGTTATTGTGAATAACGCTGCTGTGAACATCCGTATACAAATTTTTGTGTCAACATGAGTTTTCATTTCTCCTGGGTACTTGCTTAAGAGTGGAATTGTTGGGTCATATATGAACTCTATGTATAAACTTTTGAGGAAGCCTTAGGACCATTTATTAAAGCAGCTATATCAATTTTACTTTGCAGCCAACTTTCCAATTTCTCCTCATCCTTACCAATACTTGCTATTATCTGTCATTTTTAGTGTAGCCATCCCCATGGATTTGGAGTAGTATCTCACTGTGGTTTTGATTTGGATCTTCCTCATGGATAATGATGTCGAGCATCTTCTCATGTGTTTATTAACTCCTTTCACTTCTTTATCTTGACTAGCAAACTTGCCTTAAGGAGATTTGGCCCAGGGATGGAGATGTGATGGCAGAATGGTTTCAACACTAAAGTCTGAATAGAAGAGCCCCTAGACTCTCTGCAGAAAGACCTAAGAAGGCTGCATCATGTTTGAAGTTTGTCACTTGGGCCCTAGTATTGCTGAAATGTGACATCCAGAAGTCTCCCACCAGAGCTGGTGCTGCTGAGAAAGCCATCCAGAAGAGTCCCTAGAAAGGAGAATGAGGGAGGGAGAAGGATTCCACAGCAGGGACCAGCCAGGGGCTGAGCTGGACCCCAGATTTCTAGGACAGTATCAGGTAACAATATCCCCTGGTGTCCTTTCATTCTCCCTATTTTATGCTCTAAAATAGATTTTGGGGTACAGTATCATCTTTACATTAATGAAAAGTTGAAAATCTTCAGATGATGTCTGAGACATCTCATTTAAGAACCAGTTAGAAAGTGTTTTGGTTCACTTATTTGTGGAGCATAACAAATAGCATGGAGGACAAGGGGAGATGGAGAGGAGAAGGGAGTTGAGGGAAATTGGAAAGGGAGGTGAACCATGAGAGACTATGGATTCTGAAAAACAATCTGAGGGTTTTGAAGGTGCGGGGGTGGGAGGTTGGGGGAACCAGGTGGTGGGTATTAGGGAGGGGCACGGATTGCATGGAGCACTGGGTGTGGTGCAAAAACAATGAATACTGTTACACTGAAAAGAAATTTTTTAAAAATTAAAAATTTAAAAAATTTTTAAAAATATTAACAAAAAAAAGGAAAAAAAAGAAAGTGTTTTGGTCGTATAAAAATGTACTGAATTGGCAGGATAAGCCAGATGGTAAGCATGGAGCATCTGCTTATTAAGGACAATGTGCATTAAGAATAAATACTTTACCAAGTAGGGCAGAATTTTCAAGGTCTGAGGTCCTGCTAATGTAAGAGTCTAAGATTTGAACAGCTTGTCATTTTTAAGCTCATTAAGAAATGGGAATGTCATTATTTATTCTGGAAAGACCAACAGAGTTATTCTTCAGTCGTTGATATAGCATGAAATTATTTGAATGCTGGTGGCTTAAGTCTTTCATCACTGAGTGCAGCCTAAGGCAGGGGAAAAAAAAAAACAAACAGGCAAACAAAAGAGTAAACTCAAAAGAGAAGACAAAGAAAAGAGATGAGAACAGTTGCTATCCAGTATGCACTCAATGACTCAATGAATAGTTCCAAAAATATTGCAGGAATTCAGAGAACTGGCTTGGGTGAAATTGACCTTTATATTAAGAATAGATGGGAATTTATAATATTGGGATTGTTGGGGATGGCACTACAGTAATATTTTGGTTAGAATCATTTTAAAAAATGAGGACCCATCCTTACTCTGACACTTTAAAATGTAAGGGCAGTCCTTGAGGTACTGGAGCTACATCAAAGGGAACAAATACGCTGGAAACTGTTTGTACCAATGAGATTTGAGTAAAGGGCATGTATTGGTTTCCCATTGCTGATGTAAGAAATTACCACAGACTTAGTGGCTTAAAACAACACTAATTTATTTTCTTGCAGTTTTGGAGTTACAAGTCAATTCCTAACTCTCTTGTCTCCCTTTTTTTCTTTTATAAAGATCCTCGTAATTGCACTGGGACTGAATAATCCAGGATAATCTCTCCATCTCAAGATCCTTAATTTAATTACAATTGCAAAATCCCTTTTGCCATGTAAGGTAACATATTCACAGGTTTTGGAGCTTAGGTTGTAGACATCTTTAAGGCCATTTTTCTACCTATTACAATGAAGAAAGGATTTTCTCAGCCTTTTGAATATCAGCCTGAAAGTGGTAGAGAGTGTATTTCTCTTGCAAGAGAGAAGCTTGACTCTCCAGAGCACAGTTAAAAATATGGTGGACAGGGATGCCTGGGTGGCTCAGTGGGTTAAGCCTCTGCCTTCGGCTCAGGTCATGATCCCGGGGTCATGGGATTGAGTGCCGCATCGGGCTCCTTGCTTGGCAGGGAACCTGCTTCTCTCACTGCCTCTGCCTGCCACTCTTCCTGCTTGTGTGTACTTGCTTGCTCTTTCTCTCTGGCAAATTAAAAAAAATATATATATATATGGTGGACGGTCCTGATATGTCATCTGCAGCCAATGAAATCATAGGCCTGATAGCACTGATTTTCCCATATCAGAGTAAGAATCACAGCATAAATATGTAGGACATGATTTAACTCACAGCCTGCCAGAAGCTCTGGACAGAAACTTTGGGATGGGTGTTCACACTAAGTTTAATTTATTTACATTTGGAGGTATGATCTTGAGCTAAAAATAGTCTGTGTAAGGTATTGTGGGTTTTGGTTCCTACCCTTCACCAAGAATTCCTTGAGGACTATATGCAAGGTAGTATGCTCGGTGCTAGGGACATTAACACAAATGAGACCCAGACCTTACAATCTGGTTGCCAGGGAGAGCACATATAATCTCAGAATATGTCATGATCAGAATAGTAAAAAGCTATGGGACTCGAGAGACAGGCACTGAAGAAAGGATGATCCAAGAAGTGGGAGCAGAAAGTGTGAAGGGGTACTGAGAACCTGGGGGGATCCAGCAATAATAATACCAAATAGTTTGTGTGGTGTTGACTATATGTCATTCGCTGGGCTAAAACCTTTGTTTATATGAACTTGTTTAATCCTCATAACTCAAGTCTGGTAAGTAGACTTTCCAGACGGAGTTTCTCAAACAACTCTCCACTTCCCCTACCTATTGCTACCACTCTAGTTCAGGACATAGAGCCTTTCTCCAAACTGGTGTCTTTGCCCTCTTCTCTTATCCTACACAGAGTGATCCATTTACAAAATAAATCTAACCCAGCAACTTAAAGCCCTTCAAATCCTGTCTGGAATAAAATACGTTCCTTAACTCTCCATTTCAAAGCCCTGTGGAGTCTGACCTCTTCAACCTCTCCTCTGTCCTCTCTTTCCCTATTCCCTCTTATCGTCGACAATGCAGAAAGAGTGGATTCTAGCCAAGGCAGGCAGTTGTGCTGTTACATGTCATGGACCTATCTCCATTCCTCCTCCCCACCACGTAAATCCTGCTGTTGTTCAAGTCTCACCGTAAAGGCCTGCTCCTCAGGACTTTTTTGCCAGTCCCCGCCATCCCCACCTGTGTGCAGCTCCCCTGCTCTTGTCTCCCGTGTGTCCTGAACCTCCAGTGCCCTGTGCCTCCAGTGGTCATGCCTCTGATCTCGCCAGGAGATTTGAAGGCTCTTTAGAGCAAGGACATAGAATTTTCATCTTCGCTTCTTCAGCCCTTGGCCAATACTTGGCATATAAATGCCATTTGGCCAATGTTTGTTAAATTCCACTAAACTGAGCAGAAGCCATCTCTCCCCTTCATGTGGCTCTGCCTTTTTGACATTCAGAGAGTGGCACTACAATTGTGGGTGATTCAAGGACACTTAAAAATGGAAAGGGCTCCACATCGAAGGCCTCTTGAATGTAGTGAAAATGAATATCAAAATCAATATGCCGTTCAGTTTAGGGATATGAATAAATGATTTCAATTGAATTGAATTTTCCTCTCTACATTAAGTGGTGGAACAAAATGAATTATTAGATAACATATTCGAAGTAATAGCTCTCTTCTGACTTCTCCTACAATTTGTTTTTACTTCTCCTACAGACCTACGTGCTATGTGTCATGGCAGCCTGAGTACTGTTTATCTCCCTTAGCCTCCTAAAGGGCAGAGACCATGCCTCAGGTTCCAAATTTGGAATGATTTCCTGGTATTAGTCTCTTCTTTCCTCTGTGCTAACATAACATTTCTTTTTCTTTAAATGATTGTTTTTACATGGAAACATCACAGTTGAATATTATGACTTTAGAAGGGGAAGAGTTGAATAATATGGAAAACAGAATTTAAAAATGTGAAGGATTGCCTCCATTTCTCCTTCAAACCCACACCACTTCCCATGGGTAACCTCTAGTAAGAGTCTAGACCCTTACCTATACACATATATACACAGGCACGTACCCTGACTTTCCTAGTGTTTGTTCTTTCTGCCGCTGCTTCTTAGATGGAATTATTCTGTAAGCATTATTCTGTCACTTGAGTTATTTTTTAAATAGTATCTAACAATATGTTTTGGAAATAATCTGTATATAGATACACATATATACATACACCTATAAATATGTATATACATGTACACACATATATGTACTCTCCTCTTTCTCTTATTGTTTGTTTTAATGGATTTATGGTTTTTACTTTTTGATTTTGTTTGTCGCTTAAACTATCAAAGTTGGGTTTCAATAACTGGCAGTTTTCAGAAGTCTCTTTTTTTTTTCTATCACTGAATATGTGTGACTTTTGTGTAAATAAATGCAAGATTTCTGTTAGGAGAGATTCCTAGAAATGAGGTTAGGTCAGGGAGTATGTGCATTTTATATTTTGATAGCTACACATGGAGAGATTGCTTCCAAAAGGGCTTATACTGCATAGTATCTGAGGTTGCTCTTTTCACCACATTTTCAAAAATACTAGTAATGTTTTTCACATTTGTAATCAAATGGGCAAAATATACCGTCTTCTTATTTTAATTTTTATTCTCATACTAGTGAGACTGGTGAATTGTGCATAAGTTTCTTAGCCACATGTATCTCTTTTCTTGTAAATGGTCCTTTGTTCAAACTTCTATTGGCTTACTCATCTTTATTTTTTTTTTTAAAGAAATCTGTGTAAAATGAATAGTAAACAATTGTTATAGGTATCTCCTCTTAGTTATCTTTTAATTTTGCTCCTCATAGCCTTTTCAGTACAGAAGCTTAAAATGTTTATTAATAAAATTAGTCTTTTTCCTTGTTTTTTCTAAGTCCTTTTATCTTTTTTTATTTGATATCTGCTGAGACAGATCCCAATTAATTATGGCTTGATTTCAAAAATTTCCTTGAGATTCTTGAACATTTTATTGTTCCGTATAAACTAACAAGTCATCGCTTTTTCTTTACCCTCCAACCTTTTGTCATTTGTGCTGTTTTGTAGGAGAATCCCTTATTTTGATCTTTGAGTTCATTATTCAGTTTTCAACCATTCTAATTTATTAAGTTTATGGTAATTCTCTTTTTAATTTCCAAGAATTCTGCTCATTTATTTTTCATAGAAGCCAGTTGCTTTTATCATAGATAATATATTTTTAAAATATTTATGAGATTTTTAAAAATGTGTATATATATATATATACATATATACATATATCTACATATATATATACTTTTTCTTCCTGTTTCTTCTGTTAACTTGCTTCCTTAGTGATTACTTTTGTTTGTTGAGTCAGTGACTCTTTTTTCATGCTGCAGTTTCCCTCAAATGGTGAGTGTTCCATACATGTTTGCTCATATTTGTATTGAATAATTGAAGAAATATTGAATATTTATTCAATATCTTCTTCTATAACTAGATGGGCTTCTCATTAAAGATAGTGCATAGACTCTTGTCTTGGCACGGAAGACCATAAGTTACCCAGGTACTTCTGAAATTCCCACTTTATAAAGCTATACATAAAGCTTAATCCTGAAGCACACATTGAAATTGGCTGCTCCAAGAGAAGATTGGCATAAAAGACACATACACACATACACACACAATGATAAAAATTTCGTGACCAATTAACCATAGTCTACTTCTTCCAGCCTTCATTACTACTTCTCATTTGTGGTTAGTTGGGTTTCTTTTGGAAAAAATCACTGATTTTTGAGACTTTTTATGTGTATGACTTATAGCAGAAACCTGCTTAATTTTTTTGTATTGGGTGCTTTCAGATTTATGTCTTCATTGTGGACTAATTTATGATATGAACTTGTTCATCTCTAGTAATCCTTTCTCCTTAAGGTTACTTTGGCAGGTATCAGTATAGATATACCAGTTTTCTTTGATTAATGGTTAAATGGCACCTCATTGTTGTAAGCACATAAAACTTTTTAAAACCTAGTCTGAAAATATTAATCTTTTACTTGGACTATTTTTTCCATTTTATAGTTAATGTACTTCTATATTTGGGTTTATATCCATCGTTTTATTATATGTTTACTATTTGGCCCATTTGCTTTTTTTTTTTTTTACTCCATTTGTGGGTTTTTTGCCTTCTTTTGGATTTTTGCCTTTCATTTTTTTCTATTATCTTATCGGTTTTACATTTTTAAACAAATGTTTAATGATTAAGAGATCAAAATAGTCTTCCATGATTTATTACAGCCTAATACAAATGATGATTTTTACCTTTTCCATAACAATGATAGAACTTTCATACCACCTAAATTCAGTTATATTTGTCCACATATTTATTTTTGTATTGCTACTAATTTTTCTTTCTTCATTTCAATATCTTCTTCTATGATCATACTCCTTTTGCTTAAAGAGCTTTCTTTAATATCCCCTTTAGTACAATCCTACTGTCAATGAATTGTCTCAATTTTTGTTTTTTTAGAAATATTTTTATTTCCTCTTTATTTTTGAGATACATTATTGAGATGTATTTTCACTGTACATTTACACTGTATTCACTGTAGAGTGCTAAATTGACAGTGATTTTTAGCACTTTTAAGGTATTATTTTATTGTCTTCTGGTTTACATCATTTCTCTTGAGAAGTCACCAATTTTCTAATTGGTGTTCCTTTGAAGATTGTGTCTTTTTCTCCTATGGTTGCTTTTAACATTTATTTTATTTGTCTTTTTTAAAGTTCATGTGTCTATGATGTACCTTAATGATTTTTTAAAATATTTATTCTACTTGTAGTTTGCTGAGCATTTTGAACTTGTGAATTACTGTTTTTCTTCCGTTGGAGGGGTTTTATTTTGTCACTGTCTCTTCAAATATTGTTTCTTTCCAGCTCTTTCCTCTCTTTCTGATGTACCCATTGCATATATGTTATACTGTTTCTCTTTTGCTCTATTCTTGCCCCCTACCCATTTTTTTTAATCACTCTGTGCTTCCATTTGGATCTTTTCAGTTGTCTTCAAGTTTACTAATTTTGTACACAACTCTGTCCAGTGTTGTGTTCTATGCATTAATTTCACTTTAAGATAGAAGATGGAACCCCATCTAATTCTTTGTATAGATTTTTTTGGTGGCCTTGTATTATGTCAATTATGCTAGGCTAAGCTACATTTCAAGAGTGCTTTTCCTTACATGTTTTTAGTTCAAATGACCTACAAAAGACATTATATATGAGTTTCAGAAGGAAGAATTAAAGCAGTAGTCATATTGATTCATACCCAGAAGGTCATAAAGTAAAAGCAGATGCCATTGCTTCTCACACACGTTTTCACTGATCTGTTGGCTCATCTCGTTGGTGTTGGGCAGTGGCTAGGTCTTCAGTGTCTTCCTAGTTCAGCTTCTCTGAATCCTCAGTCAGCTGTGTGATGAAGGGTAAGATCTTCTTGAGCATGAAAATTGCCATAAAAATTAAAGGCAGTGAAAGACTGGTGTGGGTTTTAGTCACTTCATGTGTTCCACTCAATCTTTTGGATTCTAGTTTGTTTTCACTGTCCTCAACTTTATATATATCTATCTTTTCCCCCAAAATGCTTAACATTTTAAACATGAGGCTCCAGTACAAAATACCAAGACATCCACCATACAGTGAATTTTTAACCAGCTGTCACAGTTGTGTAAGGACAAATCCCTATAATGAATCATTCATATATATATACATATATATATGTATACACACACACACACATATACATACATATACATATATATATCAATGTTCATATGTGTATAAAGTATAAACATTACTGACTCAGATTCTAATTACCTGATAAAAACTCCCATTTCCTCTTTCATTTTTCTTTCCTTGTTCATATTAATCAGTTTTTTATAGTTTTTATCTTACAAAACTAATGTCTGTATCACATATATATCTGTTTATGTTGCCTATTTTTTTCCTCTTGGTTTTCTGACACTTGGCCCTTCCCTTACCATGCCTAGAATGTTTTTAATAAGTGAAAAACACTGAATATATATAAATATGGATGAAAACCCAGATATTGTGATCATGCACCAGAAGAGGATTATCTTTTCCTCTACTAGGTAGATTGAGAGGGGCTATCTTAAATCATTTAGGAATGGGCCAGGTTTAGGCTGGATTAAAGTTTTTATTAAATTAAACTAAAACTCAGTCTATATCTCATTTTCCCTGTCTCTAGTCCAAAGGTTTTTGTCACTTCCAATTAAGAGATTGTTGTATTCACTAAGTCCATTTACACTAGAAGGTTTTGTCGTCTTAGCTCCAGGAGATGCAGAATTTTTCACTTTACTTCTCAGAGTTTGTAGCTTAGTTCTTAAGCCTCCTATTTTGTACATCTTCAGAATTTGGCACATATTAAGGGAGAGAGGATCAGTTCTCTCTTGAAGCTCCTTAAGTATCCAATTTCTTAACTCCATCTCACCTAACCTCCAAAGTATCTATTGGTTTCTCTGACCTCAAAAGTGGCCCTCTGCCTAGTCAAAACCCACTTCTCCAGTCTACACATGCAAGAATCAGCACAAGCTTCCAGGGGAGGTACGGCTGATGACCATTATTGTACCTTTCTAAGAGTCTCCCCTTTCCATGCTTTTCACTTATCCAGATTTCATTATTTCTGCAGCTGTGTATTATCTTTAAACAGGATTTTTATGTTTATTTTGCTTTTGGAAAATTGTTCTTCTCAGCAGATGACTTAGTCTACCAAAAACTACTTTAAGCTACATGGAACAGAAATGCCTATCAATCTATTCTTATCTTATTTAGGTCTTCTCAAATTCCTATCAGTATACTGCTCTGCTGTTGGGATGTCTGATTTTCCTGTCTCATGGCTTTTATAATGGTTTGTTTATAAGGTTATATCAGTAGTAATTTGAGAGGGAAGACAAGTTTACGTATACCGTCAGTAAGCCATCTTGAGCTAGAAATCCCATAATATTTTGAACCTTCTGACCTATATTTTTTTATGTTCAATTAGCCAACATATAATACTTGATTACTTTTTGATATAGACCAGAAATTAACAGGCACATTCTATAGAGGGAATATGACGGCACTAAATTCATATCTGCCAATAGTTACCCTCAATGTGAATGGGCTGAATGCTCCCATGAAAAGGTACAGGGTTTCAGATTGGATTTAAAAACAAAAACAAAAACAAAACAGGACCCATGCATATACTGTCTACAAGAGACTCTCTTTGAACCTAAAGACACCTCCAGATTGAAAGTGAGGGGATGGAGAACCATTTATCATGCCACCGTTCCTCCAAAGAAAGCTGGGGTAGCAATTCTCATATCAGACAAATTAGATTTTATATGCAACTAATGAATCCTTCTGACCTATATTATAGCTCTCTGATTATGTCTTTCTCTATTAATATATTATAAATTTCTTAAAGGTAAAGACATACGTTATTCATGTTCATGCTTGCCATAATAGCCTGTGTAACCACATATAGTAGGTACTCCTCATTTAACTTCTTAAATAAGTTAGAAAATAAATGAATAAATGACTACATGATGTTCATGGTCATTGGCTTTATTGGCATCTTGGCATCTTTTACATTATAAACTGTATTGCTTTTAAAAACAAAAACAATTGTATATAATATTAGAGGCAAATATTTTGTTTCTTTATAGAACCTGGTATATTCTATGCCCTTAAATGAAACTTAAGCGATAATAAAAACAATTTTTCTCCAGCTTCTAGGATTTCTCAAAGAGAATTCTTTAAAAATGAAGGACTTTAATCACCTGCTCCCTTTAGATTTTATAGTAGTTTAAGAAATATAATTTTAAATTCCTGATATATATGTCAGTTCTCTCCTAACACTTATTTCCCTTTAGAAAAGAAGAAAAAAAATCACATGAGAAGGAAAATTGAAGAGAAATGTTACCTAACACATAAAAAGTCACACTTTTCAAAGATTATATTTCCATTTCTACATAATATGCTCTCATTATGAAATCATCTGTGTGTTTTTGAGTCATAAACAAGACACTGAAAAGAAAATGAATAGCAATGAAAGTGGCTTTCTGGAAAGTGACATCTATTCCAATCTCAGAAAAAAAAAATGAACCTTCTGAAATATTAATTGATCATAATAAAGGGCCAAACTTTAGATAAACAAGGAGTCAGGGAGTATTTCCCATAGGCCTGCAGCTTGTTGTAAAGGTACCTATGAACACTGGCTTTGAATTTAAATTTAAAAGTAAATAAAAGTAGATCAGGCTATCAGACTGTCAACTTAAAAACTTCAACTGGGAATCTCATGTTTCTGTTCCTTTGCAGTTGAAACACAGAGTAGGAAAATACATAATTATACTAGAAAATAAAATTGCCATGATTCCTGGCCATTAGAAAGGCATTTCAAAAATATCAGCCTCTGCTTTCTTCCCAGACTTAGAAATGAATTACAGGTATAGATCATCCCAGGAGTCAATGAATAAATGCCCAGTTATTGTGGCAGTTTCCCAACTCTGTCAAGAGACCCTTAATCTAATGTCTTTTTCGTAACTGGTATAGGAGACGATGCCACAATCTACAGAGGTCCAGTCCCGTTTAGTCTTTATATTCTGCACCTCTCATTTGATTTTGCACCTGAGTATTTCCTTTTCCATGAGACTACCATTTATGTAACTTGTTTGCAAGAAACAAACCAACTTATTCAGCGTAGTTCCTTCAAACACCAAACTTTTATTACCAGAGGCTTCAAATGGACACCTCTCTGGAATGGGCCTCATCCGTGTAGAGTTCAATAGGGAAGAAGATGGTCAATTCCCAGTTCAAGAGTAAATGCCAAAAACAGTGACAGATTCAGTAGCTATGCAGTGTGTTAGAGTATTCAGAAAGACAGGCCTAACCTTGCTTCACCTTTACATTGTGTTCTCAAGTTGTCCCCACTGTATTTGGAAGAGCATAAACTTAGAGCAGTGAAGGCTCATCTTAGCACTTCCTTTGCATGTCTTTCCCTAATGGTAGGGCTTCCCTTTTTCTCCAGCATTTCTCCAGCATCTCCTGTGGTGCACAGCATTCCCCACTTTTCTCTGTGGATCGTGGGCACACAGCTTCCATTACCAACACTGTTTATCAAGCAGTGAGGCAAAATTACTTAGAATCTGGTCTTAGGAACCTAAATACCTGTGGATACAACTTCAGGTAGTTTCATGCCTAAAGAGCAAGCAGGAGCCCTTTCCAGATATTCATGCATGAAGCTCATTAACAATTCCTTCTCTCAGTAGCTGAAGATAAGTCTTTTAATTTGAAGTGGCCTTAACACTAATGAGTCATGTCATTACTCTGAAATCCTTTAAGTTGTCGGGTTTTCTTTCATTGTCTTAGTGAGGTAGAAATTAAGGACAGCTCCCATTAGCTCTCTGTATTTCCTGAAGCATCTGCTCATAGTTACAAATTGATCCATCCTAAATATTTATTTGTCTGTAAATGTCATGGAGTCAACACTGCACTTTAGACATTTTTCCCCCAAATGCAAAGTTTCTTTTAAAAGTTCTGTCAATAACATCATTTGCAATTTAAATACTTTAAAAATATGATCCTTCCTGCTGTGTTTTTGAATACTTCCTTCATATTTAATTGCTATAGACACTTTAGTTCCTAATTAAACTTTATTGTTTATGATGTTGCAGTCATTAATAGACATGATGGGGGGGGGAATTGGCTGGTTCTAGTAAATTCTCTGGCTGCTAATTCTAGTCTGAATCTTAATACCTTCCATAGCTATAATGAACTCATGGGGCTGAGAGAAAGATGGGTAGAAAGTGAGACACAAAGCAAGTACATAGTTCATGTTTTTGAGGATTTACTAGACATTCTGGAAGACAAGCTTGAATTGGACTTGAATTGAATTGGACTCGTTGATTTGTAGGGGAGATTAGCTTAGAAATAGCATCTCAAACACTTGCAAGATGAATATCTTCATTTTTCAAGGCTCCTTTCTCCAGCACATCCCCAGGTTTTGCACTGGTAACAGAGAGAGCATATATTGTGCACACAAAGCTTGCCTCATCCTCGGAGCCTTAAATGACTTTTATCGTGAGAAAATGGAGACACTTGATGAATCTGATGGGGTTTGGTCATGGAAAGATTTGCTATGAACCATTGCACCAAGGTTGAAATGCCCAAGAGGCTGACAAGCTTATTGCCCATTTCGGAGATTAAATAGTTTTGGAAAAATTTTCTCCCCTGGCAGTTGTAATTGTGTCTGTGAAATAAGTGTTCATTCTGCTTGAGCACCGTGGTTTGAATGCTTCCTTCTATATTTTCCCCCAGTGGATTGATTCTAAAAAGGTCTGCTCCGGTTTCCCCGTACCAGTGCAAATTAACCCATGAACTTGATAACACACCTCGCAACCCCCGCCCCCACATCCTTGCCATGTCCCATGCTAATGGGTAATCAGAGACACTGCCAAGTCCCTTTATCATGGATTATCTTTGTAGCTGTTTGAAGGCAGGGAAAGGAGCTGAAAAATCTTCCAGGTTAATGATGTGGTTATAAGAAATGGACAAAAGCTACTATCAGTAACCTTGGGAGTCTTCAGCTGCCAGAGGAGCCCCATGAGTAGAAAAAGTGGTCTTTGTTTGTTGGGACATCCAAAGCATGCGGGCCTCAGTTGCCCCAAAGTAAAATTAAGTGAGGGTAGTATCTCAAGAAGAAGAAAGAGGGTACACGCATAAAAAACATAGGATCATGACAGACAGTTCACCTCTCTATTCCCTGACTTTGCCCAGGGTCAACATTGCATATTAGTCTGCTAACTGTTGGAAAACATCTGACCTTTTGGGTGATTCAGAATGTTTCTGTTTCAAGGGGGTGGATAAAGATCATTATTTTTTAACACAGACTACACCATATTTCCCGTTCTCAATCAACACCTAGAATTCTTGGATATACCATTACAAGGAAGCCTTAGTATCATACCTCAAAATTGAGTGTGAGAGTATCAAAGAAACCTGGAGACAGTTAATATTTATTTCTGAATATTCACTATATCCCTAAGACTGTGCTGAGTCTGTGAGTGATTATTGTACTTAATCCTATAACAAGTCTATAAAGTAGGTTGTGGTATTATCCTGTGGAAGCTGATAGAGAGCTGAGCTCACACGGTTAGGAATTTGTTCAATCAATTTGAACCCAGGTATTCCTGATCCTAGAATGTAAGCTCAAATTATAATCCTCTACTCCCTTCCCTTTAATCCTTGGTACCTTGAGGAAGGAGGATGAGCTAATGCCAGAAATAATATGATTCTCTACTAACTAGAAATATATTCTATATGGGAACCTGGATTGGGTGGGTCTGATCTTTATGCCATTGTATTAATTGTGATGACATGTCACTAATTTTGGAAATGTTTTTTGGTGGCTCCAAAGCATCCTAGGATGGTGTTTTTAGCCCTATTACCTTGTTCATGTACCCTTCTCTCTCTGCTATTATGAAATGGCAGCACTGATCAGCATCCAAGCCTGAGGAGAAGCAGATGCAGTCCCAGGGTATGAGTGAAATGTTCAGACGATTGGTGGAATTAGCTCAGCATCACATCCAAACCTAGAGCCAACTGTTAGCCGAATGACAAGAGAACATGAAGGAATCTAGGCTGAATGTGGCCCAAGTCACACTGGATGTTAACTTTAGGTAGATCGTTTTTGAGAAAAGCAGAAATTAGAATGGGCAACAGAACTTGGAATGTAAGTACAAAAAGATCATGAAAATGTACAGTTAGAAGCATGTCTTAATCAGAGGAAATGACCACAGATGAGGTCAAGTGATTGGTGTATAAGCGTTTGAGGTTGAAGATGGCAGGTTGATTGCTATTTTCTTACATGTTAACCAGTTGGAATGGAGTAATTATTATTATATGGATTTTTGTGTGTTTTAAGTTTGTGTCAAGGGCAAACCTCTCCAGAGTCAGAGGATATTCCTTTCACATTCACTGCCTAATAGTTTCCTTCATTCTTGGCTGCATGTGTTTCCTTGCTTGGTTTATCCAATTCTGTTCTTCCTTCCCTGGTCCACCGAAGTACTTACATACGGGAAGGAAGGGGGATCAGGGGCAGGTGCAGACACCTTCCCTGTCTCACATGGATCTTGTAGGGATTAATGAACTAACATATTCTAAAGTGATTTTAAAAGGTGAAGTGCTATATAAGTGTCAAGCATGATTAACTAGCAGCCAAGTTATTAGGCACCTGAATATTATGCATCTTTTCTGAATTTTAGGAAAATGGATGTGCATATTCATTTTCAAAAGCACTATTATTTAAATGATATTCAGGCATTCAAAGAAAGTCTAGCCCAGTTCTAATTATCTCTACTTTGCTCATACCAGTCATGTAGACCTTAAGAGTGGCGTACTTATGCAACTGTGAGTAAGACAGATCCAATCACCAATCTTGCGGCATTTGCAGTGCACTGGGGGAAGAACACACAGCATAATACAAAATATTAGTTGCCTTTCAGCCTTCACCTCATCCTTCTAGCACAGGAGCTGTTGATGCCTGATGGTTGGGAATGTGAACTTTGGCCCAGACTCTATTCCCAGTGCAAACCCTCACTCTACAGCTAGCTAAGTGACTTGAGGAAGTTGTGTTACCTCCCTTTGCATTAGTTTGTTGATGTAAAAACTGGGAATGATAATAATTCCAGTTTTATCCTTCATACAGATAGGATGCTCAGAAAAGCAGTTCCAAACATGTGGCAATTGCTTGTCATTAATTATAACTTGTCATTAACAGTAACCAAAGCATGTTGTGCCCGTGGATAGAGAAATAATAAATAGAGAAATAGAGATGGTGGTGATTTTGCTAGCACTCCTGTGACATTTGGCAGTTTACAGAGCCATTGACTTACGATATTAACCTGTGTTTTTGCAGCAGTAGCTGTTTGCCTAGATACCCCACAACTTGGTGAGTTAGCTTAGCAGAGTGGTAGCTTTTATTTTTGTCTCATTTGCTCAGCAGGGGTGGAGCCCCCTCCTGGTAATTCCCTCCAGCCACTACCTTTTACCCTAGGTACAAAATGGACACAGCCCCATGCCTGGTCAGTCACAGACTTCTCGTCCTGTGGTAAGCATGTGAGCCGGCACAGCCCATCGGAGACTTCTCCTGGCTTACTAAAGAAGGATTTGATTTGAACTTGGAAGAAAAAACAGCTTTGCCTCTGGGTCTGTGATTGTAGAAGAATGTAAAATTAGAGTTAAGAGTGGCTGGATTCATTCAAGTGAAGAAGAGATGGCTGCAGTAGGAGAGAATGAAGCCAGAACAGAACAGGGCTGAGCTGTGAGATGGAGGAGGAGGGAGTTCTGGTGGTTTTGAGTCTTGATTGTAGCACTCAAAGCCCAGGTCCCAATCCTTTGATTTGGTCAGAGAGCCTAATATCCCTCCTGGCCATAAGAGCTAATGAACTTATTCTTTGTGTTCTCTTAAAATAGTTTGAATTGGTTTGTCTTTTGTAACTTAAAGAATCCTTACATAACAAGCAGGATAATGCACCCATTTTATGGATAAGGGAATCGAGGCTCAGAGAGGATAAGTGATCTGCTCATGAAAACCACAATACTAGTGTTTTTCAGAGCCAGAACTTCAAGTTTCAGGGCATCATCAGGTCGTGGCTCTCCACAGAGCTAATTCATTCACTGGTTCATCAAATATTTGTTCAGTCATGGAACAACAGTCTAAGGCAAGCTGTTTAGGGAGACAAAGCGAATGATCTGCAGGTACCCCTGGCTCTCTTCGGTGCTCCTGTCCACTCTCAGCTACTGCTGGCCCAGCAAGGGGTGAGAAATCGCCGAGCCAGTCTCCCTGTGTTTTCCACGTTGCTCCTCCGGTGAAACACAAGTCATGCCGTACGTGTCAAACACTTGGGCCTCTCAGAAAATCAATTACCAATCTTGCCCCTTCCTTTAGAAGCAAGCTTTTGTTTTTATTAGCATGTGTAAATATGGAATAACTTCTGAATGCAAATATGGATGCCATTTTATTTTTCTGACATGTTTGGAAGCAGCCCTGGGCAGGGTGGCAGTGAATCAGTAAACATCATGGGTACACGACACTGGGAATTCATCAACTGTGCACACGCCTAATAGGCTTCCGCCATATGTTCCATAATAGCATGTTTGCTGACATGGGACTGGGCTGCCCGATAGTATGACAAAGCTGCCATATCAGTTTCCTGATGTATAGCAACAGGCTCTGCTAGCCAGATGTAGAAACCCAGCAAGGTCATTGTAGGAGTAATTTCCATTTTGTGTGCTTCTTTTCCCCCTCATTGACTGTAAGAGAATGTGATGTGCCTCATTACAGTGTGATTCCAGGTGCATAACACAATAATGACCTTTATGCGAAAGACTGAAGTTCACGTAATTGATAAGATAGACTCCCATTTTGTGATGTTGGAAACCATTAGCTGGAGGCAGAAACCGTGTTAACTTCTTGACATAGGAGGTCACAGGGTCAAGGTCAAGGCCCAGGCTGCAGCCATTTCTGGGCTTAGAAGAAAGAGGGAAACAGTGCTGCCTGGCAGCCTGAGCACTTGCAGATTTCCTGTGAGAGCTGGGAGAGGTCCTGGCGCCTGTGGAAAGTTAAGGGAAGGCCTGGGGATCCAGATGGGAAGTGAAGGAGTTGCAGCAGGTCTGCAAGGAGATGGGCCTGAGTGCTGGGCTTCTCCACATAGGACTGCCATCCTAACCATTGCCTCCCTTTCTCTTTTCAGGTCCTTACTGATTTCCTCTGCTTTGCATCAGACCCAAAATTATACTGTCTTTCCAGAGGCATTCCTTCTTTTTCTCTCCTAGATCTTAGATTGTTGGTGCTCACGTGGGAAATCAGAGATTGGTTGTGGTGTCTTTACAATGACCTGGGAAAATTGAGGATTCCATTTTCACCCACCCAGGGAATAGGTTTCCTGGCAAAGCCGTGTGTGGCTTCTGTCCTTTAGTAAAAACGGCCAAACAAATCACGTCCTTCTCTTAAAACACAATTATGGCCAGTGCGTTGACCGGCTTTTTATTAAACACCCATTTACAGATGGCATTTGAATACCTGAAGCCATTCCAGACCTCAGGACCCTTTCTAATGGTGCGGCAGCGTACTTGGGAGTCACTCATAACCAGCTCTTGTTATTCTTGCTCGTTTTTCTGGTTTTGCTCTGAGGACACGGTGTCTCGTATCTCCTACAAACTACAGGAACCCAAACCTAACGTAAAAAATAGGCAATGAACACGGAAAGTAAAAAGTCACACATTATCTGAAATCTAGAGCTTGTAATTAAAGAAAGAAGCAAAAAAAAAAACCAGAATGAGAATGTATTCGGTCAGACAGAAAGAGAAGTGGGGATTTGAGGATGTTAAGCAAAAGAAACAGAATACCTAAAATGATGAATAAAGTGGCTTGTTTGTTTATTTACATCCCTGGAGTTCTAAGCATCTTGGCCTGACCACGGGTTAACAGTTTTTTTAGGAAGGGCCTGTTGTGTGCGTTTATTGACATTTGATTTCCAGAGCTTCTAGCTCAATCAGGGACAAAGGCTTTATGTTTCACTAATACTCATAGATGAATAATGCCTTTTTAAAATACTGCCAACTCTGCTGTCATTTCAGGACCCCCCGGGACTCTCCTTATTAGGATGGCAGGCGAGCGAAGAAATGAGTTGGGCCGGGAGGTGGCAGGGGTTAATTTCATATTTGTCACGAGATCTTGCATGATTTCCCTAAAAGATATTTAATTTCCACTGGGCATAATAACTTGCAGCTGCCGGAATGTGCTGTATACTAGTGGCGAGTTCTTGTCTTTGGAGATTTATGCAAGTTGTTATTTAAAAATAGAGATCCGGGAGTTACAGCTGGCTAATTCGTCTACCACTAAGGAAAGCTCAGCAAGTGACCCACTTAACTGTTTCCAGGAACCACAGCCACGCTGAAGCGAACTTTCAATAAAGTCCTACCCAAAGAACCAAACAAATACATCCCTGTGACATTTCGTGATCTCCTCATAGTGTGGCCGTCACTTCTTCATGACCCTTCCTTTACCACAAACACCACTCCCTCAGTCCCTCATCCCTACATAGTTTGAATTCCTAGGTGGACGACCTGTGTCCTCCATCCCAAGGACGGATGTTAGACGCTGTCAGGCTCTCCTTCCTCTGTCTCTTCTCTCTGTATCACTCACCTGCTCAGCCAACGCTTTCAGGGCATGGTCCTGCCATATCAGCTCCTAGACTCAAGTGATTTCCCACTGGAGCACCAACAATCTAATCTGCCTGACTCTAGAGGGCTCCTATAAGACACCCAAGCCATATATAATCACCCATAGTTCCTCTGGTTTCTCCACATGCACCTTCCTCTCCCGGCATAATGGTCTCTCCCCTCTCATACTGTCCCTTTGCCCAAATCGCCTTTCCATTCTTCTCTCAGCACGAAGATTGTCAATCGGTCCTGCATTGGTCCACAGTGCTTACCGCAGGCCATGGCGAGTTTTCTCCTTGGACATGACAAAAAAGAGTTGACATAAACAGGTCATGACACATTTTTATTGTGGGTCTATGAGGGCCCTGATCTTATTTTTAAATCAACCAATTAATTAATGTATTATATTTATTCCTCTGCCCTTCCCCCTCTGTCTAGGCAGGCATTCTATTATGTTTTATGTACATTTTTTGATGGCATACATCTTTGGCAAATAATTACCATTGTTATGTGTGCTTGTACTTGGATTTACACATCTGTTCCTTCCTTTACTCACTGTCTTTTAGAGTCTGTGCATGTCTTTCAGTCTGGCTACTGCGTACCCCATGGTAGGCAACCATCACCTTTACCTCTCCACTTTCTCCAAGATGTACATGGCACAGGTTCCTCCCACCCTCTGGATCTTCCCTTCTCTGAAATCCTTTGGTATTCATTTGCCCTATAGCTTAATTATATGCTAATGTTTGTTGTTTTAATTTTCCTGTGAGTTTTTTGTTTTCTCTTTGTCTTTTGTGTAACTCCTTGGAGATCAGAGACCATGTCTTGTACTCTTCTCTCCCCTACTCTACCCATCCCCATCTCTGCAGACCTTGTTTGGAGCTTGGTGCATAATTGGCACTCAGTAAATCCTTGTTTATTCAGTGAATTCAATAGCATGACTCCATGAGGGTGTTTTTTCTTCCTATTTATACCCCCAGTATCTAAAATGGTGCCTGGCTGGTTGCAGATGATCAGGGGATTTGTTTGAAGCAAATGGGTAGCTTATCTTTCGCATGAGAAAAGGAATTTGGAATAGTAGTATATACAGAGGTCAGGATACTACATTCTAGTTTCTAATCAGCCGCTGAATAGGTATGCAGCACCTGGCATGTCAGAGAGCTTCTGTAGGTCCTGGTTAAACTGAATGATTTCACAGATCCTTGTTCACTCTAACTTGCTAGGCTTCTGTGACTTCCCTAACAATTTTTCACCATGAAGCAAGAGAGTCTTCAATATGAAATCACCTGCATGGAATGAATACAAAACAGTCATACTCAAGGCACTAGAGCATGGGGGAGGGGAAGAGATGAGAGCATATCCTATGGGTTCTGATCTTAGGCTCCCAGAATGATTAGGAGGACAAAAATCTTGCCACCTGTAACATGCTTAGAAGAGTGTCTGACATAAAATCAATGCTATGTAAATCTTTACTATTATTTTTATAAATTTATAAAAATCTACTAGCCTGGACAACAGTCTCTTGTATCGCATTTGGAAGTCTGGTCTTCATGTTTGTGCAGACAAAGCCAAGAAATTCTAGTGTCCTTGCTGAAATTAATAGTTCTATTTTATAGAACAATAATCACAAGACAGCACCCTGATTTCTTTTAGACCCAAACTGTTGTCTTTTTGGTAATGGGCAAGTTCTAATTTTTATAGCTTTTGTAAGATGAAGCAAAGGAATAATATCTTTCAAGATCGTGTAGCAGCCAATAAAGATGCTAGAACAAGAATCCTGAGTTTTGTGTTAACTATCTATCAAAAAAAAAAACAAAACTGTTTTTCTGTAAAGCAATCTGTACAGTCTATAGTTTGACTTAGAAATGAAAACAGAACAGGAATGTGTTAATATCTTTGCTAATGATATTTTTTTCCCTTTAGCAGGGAAGAAGTAACTAAATAATCTAATTTGCTTTTTCTTATCTTTAGGGAAGTGAATTCAAATATTGGACAAACCATTATTAAAATTCTAACAGCATTTAATGCATGAGCTTGTTTTTTGCCATAAGGTTCCTTTTTCTCTAGGTCAAGAGGTAAAGCTATTTGTCTAAAAGAAAAAACATTAAGTGCATTGGTGATGGGTTACAGGTTTTATAACAACTGTATTTGCTTCATGAACAAAAATAGCATTTAATAACTATTTTATTCTATTCAACTGGGCAATAGAAGTCTTAATCAAACCATTTCACTTTAATACTTTTACATTTAAAAAATCCAATTTGTGAATTAGTCTGTTATCTAAAAGTTAAGAAAAAAATCAGGTAAAAATACAAAATGGGAACTGGGAACTCCAGATGAACTGGCAATTTCTGGACCAAGGAAAGATTAAAAATTCTACTCAAAAAGTTGGAGAAATAGATATGTAAAATGTTCCATTAACAACAACAGCACAGGAAAATAACTATGTATCATTGGTTTTAGAGCTCAGAAACAGGAGTAAACTACGACTTACATGTTGAATGGGGAATTTTAAAACACATCTTGTGTTTTTGCTTTCGTTTCTGGGTTTTGGTGGTGGTGGTGGTGGTTTGGGTTATTTTTGGACTCATTAACTTAATTCAGGAGAGTACTATAGATTTATATTAAAATAAAGATGAGCTGTTTTCTTTCTGTGTTGTGTTTCTCTGGTAGTCTCAGCTAAAGCTGCCAATTATTTCCATATGGTATAAACTGAAATAAAATACACATTTTTAATAGCCAGGGAGGATTGGCATGAAAATTAAATGAGCTGTATGGGAAAGACAATCTAAAAAATCTGAAGTCCTAGACACATATTTGTTTCTGTTATTATTGTACTTAGTAAAAATCAGAGCAGTGTCTACCATGTTTCAGGACCTGCTTCGGGCACTGAGGAGTCAGAGAAATAATTATACTCATCTTTACTTTCAAGGATTTATCATTATATAGGCAAACAGAGAACGTCATGGTAAATGCAGTGGTAAATGCAGTGATAGAGATATGTAAGGTGCTTAGGAGAATAGAATGGGATCCCTAAGTTTTTAGAGTCAGGGATGTCACAGAAAGTTAGGAAGAGGAGAAGAAGGGAGTCCCAGGAAGAGGAGATGGCGTGAGTGTAGCCTTGAGGTGAAAAATAGCACAGTGTATTCTGAGTTAGTAAAAGGATCAGTATGACTAGAGCTTAAAATACCGAGCAGAGAATAGCAAAAGATGAGTCTCAAGAGAGCAGATTATGGAAGGCCTGTATATTTTGTGAAAAGTTCAGGTTTTATCCTGTTGGTGATAGAAACCCAGTGAGGCCAAGGCATAACATAGGCACTTGGAGAATACGGAAGGTGCATTCGAGCGCCTGAGGACGATATTGCTGTAGTCCAGTTGACAGACGGTGAGAGCAGAAACTTAAGCAGGGAGAACTGGATAGAACAGAGAGGGCAAATCTGAAAAAGAGAAAAGAATAACAATGTATGGTGATAAATTTTGTGAGCATTGATGAGGATGACCCTCAAGCTTATAGTTTGACTGATTAGGTGATTTGTAATATAGTTTATATCCAAAATACTGAAGGAGAAACAGGAAGAGGGGATGATATAGATGTTCATTTTTAGGCATGTTTATCTCAAGATTTCTATAAGACATTCGATTGAAGGTGTTCTGGAGGCAGTTGGATATATGACCTTGAATTGTGAACAATGTATCTGGGTGGGAAATTCAGATTTGTAAGTCAGCAGCATAAAAGTAGTAGTTAAAACTCTCAGAGGAAAGAGGTGAGGGCAGATGCCTAAGAATGCCAAATTTCAGAAGTTGGGCCAATGAGAAAGCCAAGAAAGACACTGGGAGGGGACAGTGAAATGGGGTATGAAGGAACCCAGAAGTGTGTCATGTCGCAGAGATCAGAAGAGTAGAGGTTCAGGAAAGTGCTAACATCCCAAGTGAAACCAAAGCAATGAAATCCAGTATAAGGACTTATATCCTATAAATTTAGAAAGCCGTGACTTTAGGGGACTTTTTCAGAGCAGTCTTTGCAGAGAACTTTGGATGGGAGGAAATAGAGGGATAAGATGGCAGCTAGAGGAAATGTATTATCAGGAGTGGGTTATTTTAAGAATAGAGTAGTTGAAGTAAGGTTAGAGGCTGAAGAGAATGAACCAATAGTGGGAAAAGGTAGGACTCTAATAAAACAAACACACAAAAATTCATGTAGTACATTCCCGAAGGAAGTGGGAGAGGTGGCAGAAGCCGAGGGGAAGATCCCTAGGAAAGGTTGACATAAACTCTTAAGCCTCTGAGACCAGTAGGACAGCTGGGAGGAAGAGAGAGGGCGACTGGGGGGAGAAGGAGAGGTAGGTCATGTTTCATGGCTTTAGGACAAATGTCAAAGTATTTACTTATTTTCCTAAGGACCACATACAATGACGTAGCAGATGAAATCTTCAAAAGTCCCTCATTATCCTTTTCAGGGTTACTCTCCACCAGCCATTAAAATATTCCCTCTCTACCCTCGGTTCTCATGCTGCTCCTTTCTTAACTCCATGCATGTGGGCTTTTCTCCAGCAGTGCTGGATTCCCCAACACTTGGGATATTCCCTGAGAATATCCACTCATTGTCCTCATTCAAGTAAATTATAAAAGACTGCATTCCAAGATATAAATAACTGATATTCCAGGAGCACTTGCCCTTTAGATGGATATCTGGTTCTCGGGGGCCTTACCTTCTTAGTCCTCACCCCTCTGTTCAACCTTTCTTCCCACACTGCTTCCAATGCACACTCTCTGCTCTAGTCACACTCTAGTCTTCACTGTTTCAAAAAGTGAAGCCCCTGCTCTGGAAATTAGAATTGGAATAACATTTAAACAGGGAAGATTTTCTGAGTCATCCCCTTTGTCATGCCTGACAGAGGAACTCCAGAGGCAGCTCTGTACAAAAGGGTGCTTTGGTTTCTGACACAGCATATTCCAATATATATAAAGCTTCTGCCCAGTAGAAGATTGAAGCTACAGATTAGGAATACTATTTACCCCTTCTGTACTAATAGAGGCTTAGGAAAATTTAAATCAACATTGCTTTTTTAAAATGAGGCTTTAATGCTATTCACTGGTTAGTGTTACTAGTTACTAGTTACTATTCACTGTTTAGGTCACAGAAGCAAAGACAAAGCTCTTTCCTCTTAAAAAATAAAAATATAAATAGTAATTTTCATTATGTCCAAACAATCTTCAAATGAATAAAAGGGGAAAAAATACCTATAGGAGTTTCTTGGGTTCAGCATCATACCTAGATGCCTGGCTCTGCCCAGGTACTAGGTCTGCCCAGGCAAGTAGTAAAATACCCCAGAGTCTCTGGTCTCTGCTGAGTCTGGATCTAGAATGGACAACTTCATGATTAGGGCATTCTGGTTTTAGAGTCAAACTGATTTGCTTCCTGTTTACCACTTACAAATCATGAGACATATCTCAGGGTTGTCGTGAGGATTAAGTGTGATCATGAATTTAAAGGGCTTAGCTTTCTTGTTAGTACATAGTAAGTTCTCAATAAATGGAGGCTTCTATTGAATTATTACTATTAATAATTCATGCCCTGATTTAAGAAACTGCTTAACTGGCCTCGGGCAGAGGCTGGGATTGCTTTCTCATCCAGCTTCAGCTAGATGGCTATGAAATGATAAGTTTCCTTTTCAGATACTTGCACATCCTTGCCTCTCTCTCACCACTGATGCCTACTGTCTGTCATCAGTTAATGATTGGCCACTTAAGATAATCGTTTCCCTCAGAATCAAATGTGCTTACATTCGGTGGCACCCACTGTAGTGCACTTAATTTAGTCCAATAATATGCATCTCGTAGATAGGCCCTGTATAAGTGAGAGCCATAATGATAAGCTATGTCCTATTTGTTCATTTTGAAGAGACTCATTAGGGACAGTGGTCCTCAGTATTAATGAAATGATAGTCTAATTATAGAATTCCAGTTGCACATACAAGTGCTAGAATTAGAGCATTTGCCACCTAACAGGTAATGTCATTGTCTACAGCTTGCTGTTGTCCCCTTTTTGGATGCTTCCATCTTGGTCCAGATCTCATCCTATCCTTGGGCCTCTTTTGGAATTCCTCCACCTTCTGAATCCTGATAAAAGCCTAAGCTATAAACAGCTTGCTTTTGGGTGGAACAACTCATGCCTGAAAAGTTGATAATGATTTCAGAATTTCTTTTAATTGAGTTTTTAATTACAACACAGCAAATATCCCATTCATATGTAATTTTGACAAAGATGACAAGCAATTTCATATTCTTTGGAGATCATTTTACAAGTGTGGGAGCCTATAGTTAAATACCAGCTGCCTTGTTTTTGGACAGGAATACCTGACAACCACTTACTCAGGGAAGATCGGGAACTAGAGCATCTGGATCTCAATAAATTATTTGACAGAACAAGTGCTATAACACAAGCTGCTACTGGGAATGTATATCTGATTGGCTGGCTTAGAATCTCACTTTTCTAATTTATAATCCACATATTATGAATTGGGATACTGTATAGCCAATGGGCATATGGGCAGGTTTTACCATAAATAATTTTTTTTAGATTATCAACACAACAGATAAAATATACAAATAAATTCTTCCAAAATGCAGAGCTTTAACTTGAGATGGGTACCATGATTCTTTTATTCTTTTTCTCCTTTGGCTTTTACTTAAGAGTTGTAAGAGCCCATGCTCAGAGTCACAGAGCTCCAGAAGTGCAATTAGACCAAAGAAACTGCTGCATCCCAAAGAGCGGAGAACCAGTCCAACAATTAGCTGGTCCCTACCACCACCTCCCACAGGCTTTCAGAGGCCATTTGCACAGGCCATTATAATATCTGGAGGTCTCAGATGAGGCCATGGAGCAGTAATTCTAAGACTTTGGATTTCGGAGACCAGGAAAAAGAATTCTTACTTGGAGTTCTACTAAGGATAGTCACCTTTTTTATTTTGCCAAGTAATGATGTGCAAATTTTTTTTTCCTTTACTCGTTTGTTAATTTGTGAATATTAAGTATATACTGTCTGCATCTACTAAAGTATGCCCTGGGAATGCAATGAGAAACAAAGCTAGATAGAATCCATGCCCTCGTGCCTTATCATTGTGGTGGGGGAGAGAGTTATTAATCAATTATACTAATAGTTATAAAATTCACATTGAGATAAGGACTATGAAGGTTTTGTGAGAGCACATAACACATTAATTTTATATGGACAGAGAAGGGCAGGGAACTCTTCTTTAAAATTGTGCTTGGGGTTTTGGAGACATCTTTGAGCTCACCGAGTAGACACCATGAGCAAAGCTTACCCTCCTGAGTTGAAAATATTTATTGACAAGGAATTATCACTGAAATTAAATGGTGGCGGATATGTCCAAGGAATATTGCCGGGGTTTGATCCCCCTATGAGTCTTGTGATAGAGGAATGAGTGGAGATGGCAACTATGGGAACCAGAACTCTGTGGGATGGTGATAATATGAGGAAATAGTGTCATCATATTAGAAGCCTTGGTATGAGAATAAATTATGAGTGTGTTCACTGGAAGAAATCAATTGCTTCTGAATATCCTCCCTCTATAGCATCTGCTTTACTACAATATAAAATTTGGGCCATGTGCATTTTCACATTGAACTTCTTTTGTTAAATAAATTTTTGTAATAGTAAAAAAAAAAAAAAGAAATAAAATAAAATTGTCCTTGGATTCAGCCCATGGTAAGAATTTTTAACTTTATGCTAAGAGTTACCTGGATGTCACTGGACAAGAGAGAAGGAGGAGTGGCAAGAGTGAGATCACATGGAACAGAATGTCAGTGCTGTCAATATGATTAGTGTGACGGCCATGTGATGGTGAGTAGTTGGATTTGAAAAATATTTTGGAGCTAGAATTGCTGAGGCTCATTGATAAATGAGGGGATGAGGGAAGGAAGAGAGAGGTATTAAGGATGACTTCATATTCCTGCCTTGAGCAACTTGCCATTTCATATACCATTTACCAAGATAAAGGACCAAGAGAAGGACAGGCTGAAGCAGGAAGGGACAATCCAGGGTCCCTTTGGGGGGTTTCTTAAATTTAAGGTGCTTGTGAGACATCCAGTGCAGGCAAATACATGAATCAGAAGTTTAGAGGAGTATTTTACTACTAGATACACATTTAGAAGTTATCAGCATATTGATGATGTTATGTCATGGGGTAGATAAGATTTCACAGAAATAAGCATTCTGGAACTTAGAACATTTTTGAGGCTTGATACAGAAGGGGAAATCTTTGGAGCATTTTTCTATGAAAGTGATGACATTTTGAGACCCAAAATAGGAAGAACATAATATCCGTTCTTTAAATTAAAGACATTTCATCACATGAACTCCTCTCTCCATTGGCCTTACCATTCATATTTTGCTGCAGAATATTGAGAACTTTGTCAAGGAGCACCGGTTGCAAACCACTACCCTGGAGTCTATGTCAGAGCTTTGGGCAGGAAGGACCTCCTTTTGGTAGCAGGAGTTCTTTTTTTTTTTTTTAACCGAGAACAAAATTTTTATTTCTTTTTTTTTCTTTATTTTATTTTATTTTTTTATAAATTAATTTATTTATTTTCAGAAAAACAGTATTCATTATTTTTGCACCACACCCTTTTCTCCATGCGATCCGTGCCCTCCATAATACCCACCACCCGGTACCCCAACCTCCACCCCCCCGCCACTTCAAACCCCTTAGATTGTTTTTCGGAGTCCATAGTCTCTCATGGTTCACCTCCCCTTCCAATTTCTTCCAACTCCATTCTCCTTTCTAACACCCCCTGTCCTCCATGCTATTTGTTATGCTCCACAAATAAGTGAGACCATATGATAATTGACTCGCTCTGCTTGACTTATTTCACTCAGCATAATCTCTTCCAGTCCCGTCCATGTTGCTACAAAAGTTGGGTATTCGTCCTTTCTGATGGAGGCATAATACTTCATAGTGTATATGGACCACATCTTCCTTATCCATTCGTCCGTTGAAGGGCATCTTGGTTCTTTCCATAGTTTGGCGACTGTGGCCATTGCTACTATAAACATTGGGATACAGATGGCCCTTCTTTTCACAACATCTGTAGCAGGAGTTCTTATCCATCGCAGCTTCATTGACCTCTTGGACTCTTCACACTTAAGAACCCATCTGGGGTTTCTAAATTAAAGTAGCACAAAGAGTGAATAAGATCCTGTAGTAGGACATCAGTTCCCTCTTCTCCTGAAATGCAGTTCATTACCTCCTACACACTCGGTGACATTCCTAAGTCAGAGGGCTGCATTGGCAATTGGAGTGGGGTTATAGGAGTGCTCAGGGTCCGTCAGAAAGATATCTCCTGCTCCTGTCCATCAGAGCATTGGCCTCCATCACCTTTTTCTTTGCTAGTGGACCTAGTAAACATTTCTGAATGATCTGATCACAATGTTCCAGACAGCCGTGGTCAATCAGATTGAATGTGGAAGTTACTGTGATACTACTACTAACAATAATAACCATTATATCTTCATACTCGCAACGGTTATTGAGAATAACATTGTTAACCCTTTGTGTCATGCACCCTGTCATGCCCATACCTCATCCTATGTAAGCCCTAACTACAGTTTAGAAGGTTGGCTCCATTTTACAGATCAAGATACTAAGACTGGAACATTGACTTCCCAGGTGTCCATGTCATTATTGTTTTTATACTGCATTGTAATCATATGCTGTGCTATTATCCACTATGGTGGAAACTCGCTGGGACTCTATACTTCTCCTGTTTGAAACCTAGCACCTAATGGTGCTTGGCACATTTAAGGGGCTGGTTAAATATTGAAGATCGTATATACTCCTTAGTGACAGAAGCCTTTCAAAGGGCGGTGATTGTGTCTTTCATGATTTAGAGTCTCTCACAGGCTCTAGCACAATTCTCCATAAATATCCGGAAGGTTGAATATGTGGGTTTTAAGTTGGCCGAAAAACTGGAAATGAAGAACGTTCGGAGGGAGCTGCTGGAGGGGGGATGACCACGGAGGGAGGATTAAGAAGATGTGCCGCCTAATGAGCTGTTGCTGCAACCGGGGGTCTGATTCTTATTTAAGCATTCTTATTCATGACCTGGGTGGAGAAAAGGAAGAAGCTGCGCGTTTTTGAAATTCACTAATAATTCCAATTTAGAAAGTATCGTGAGCAGCTCAGGCAACAGAAATAAAATGCAAACGACCTTTGAGACTTGAGGTATGTAGGCTGGGAATAATAACTTTGTGAGCATTTGAAAAAGGCAAGGCAGTGCATACACCTGGGGGAAGAGAGTCCAAACACAGAGCTGATCTCTGGGAAGCAGACGCCACAGCGCAGTGATGCCAAAGTAGGCCCAGGGGGCATAGTGGTCTGCAAATTAAATTCAGGCCAGCCAGGCAGTCTGGCAGGATGAAAGGGAAGGCCAGGTAGAGGCTGCCTGTGCAGAAGGGCACGGAAGAACAGTTCCTCTGTGGACACTTCGAGCCGAGCAGCACCTGGCACCACGCGCTCTGTCCCCACCACCTCATTACTGGGACAGCTCAGGCAGTTTGGAAGAAGTGCAGAGAATAGCAACAAGAATGAATGAATTCAGGGAAGGACGTGGGTGAAAGATTAAAAGAATTAGATGGGCTACAGTTTAGTTACAGAAAGCTAAAGGGAAGAGGAGGGAGAGGGCGGAAAATGAATAATAAATAACCAAGTCTACTCTAAAATAACCAAGTGGAAACGTGCAGAATACCCATCAAATTGAGACTTTTCAGAGGAAAATGGACATTTTCTTCCAAGCCATGGGCTTCTTGCCTCAACTGGCACTCTGCCTACCCAGGTGCTCAGTAAATACTGTCTTGTAAAATAACCTTCATTTGCCAAGAGTGTAGGATCCAGGAAATAGACCAATAGGAAGCACATTAGAAAGTCAGCCAACCCTTCCTTGCCTTAGTGCCCAGTGAGGACAGGATTAAAGGAACTAGATTTCTGTTGTGTTATTCAGGTCAGACTCTTTTTTCAACAATGACATTGCCTCTTCCCATTCAGATAAATAGAGAACAAAATAGAAACCTCTGTAGCACAGGGAATGCCCAAGACACGGTTGGCTAGCCTTTGGTTAAATCCTATCACTGCAGTTTCCTTTATGTCAAGGGGACTAGAGAGATGCTAATTTTTTTCCTTTCAGCTGATAGAGGAGGTAGGTGGGGAGAGCTGTACCTCTGGACTACAGGCAGACTTGGTGGACTTCACTTCTGAAGGATCAAACACACAAAAATCCAAGTAGATGGGTTAGGGGTTAATTCTTTGTGTTATAAAAAGTCCCTGAGAACAGCAACTAGCTGGTGCTACGGAGTCTATTGTTTTCAGATCATTAACTCCCCAGTTCTTAACCTGAGATAGTCAGATACCAGATTCCCAGCCAGTTGCAAAGCAGTCCCACACCCAGTATTAAGCTCTAGCCTCAGTGGGCTCCGTGGGCTCCTCAAGCAAGCCAGCCCTCTGAAACATGCTGTTTCCGTCTCTGTGGGGCTCGTCTACCCGCCCACTTCCCTGCTCCATTCTTGCTCTCTGCAGGGTTGGCTCCCTCTCCTTCCTCTCCTCTCTATTTAAATGTTGCCTCTTCTAGAAGCTCTCTGTTCAGAATGATTTTGCCTCCAAATAAGAGGAAATCTCCTTAATAACCAGCTGAAAAGAAGTTCAGTATGAACAGTCCAACCCAACCATGGTTCAGCCGTGTTGTCAGGGACCCGGGAGGCCATATGCTGTGGGGATAGAGCATCCCTGTGCTCTACCCCCACAGCATATGGCCTCCATCTTCATCATCTCACGATGTCTGTTCCACCCCCAGGATCACATCCTGCTACAGACAGAATAGCGTGGAGAGAGTTAAGCGGGGGTGAGGGGTGGGGAGGTTTATTTCTAGTGAGGCTTTGCCTTTTTATTCAGAAAGGGCCACTCTCCCCAGAGACTCCTAACTATGTCTGATGGGTTAGGACTGTGCCACATGCAAGGGAATCTGGAAAATGAAGATTAGCTTCCCAGCCTCTATAGCAGAAGGCGGCAGGGGGTAGGGTGGTGTGGGTAACTTTCAGGTAGTCAGATCTCAGTGTCTGTCACAGTATCTGCCCCTTGCCCTGCCCAGTTATTCCATGCCATACTTCCCTACTTCTCTTCATGGCATTTATCATGGTTTGTAGAAGTACATTTGTAATCCCACAGGAGTGTGATATATATTCATTCCATGTCTGGCTCTTTTACCACTATATCACTAGAACCTAGCTTTGTGCCTGACAAAGGAACTTAATAAATATCGCTTAATTCACGGGCTAGTTGGCTGCTAGAAGAGAAGAGAAGCTACCTCTGAAATCATCATAAAATCACAACCTCCCAGGAGAATAGGCTTCTGGTTATGGACATCTGATTTACATATAGTTCCTTTTTTTATTATTTATTAAAAATATTTCAAATGTAAGGAGGTATATATATGTATATGATATATTCATGAAATATGTGAAATAAAATAATGAACATTCCAATACCTACCACCCAGCACTATCAAATTCACAGATTTTGCCAGAGGCCTTTGAAGTCTATAAATACCATTGTTGAATTTCAAAACAAAACATCTCAAATATTGAATCCCTGTGTTCCTTTCCCTGTTTCCATGTTCCTGCCCCTGCCTCTCTCTACCTGGAAGCAACCATTGCCCTGAGTTTGGGTTTACGAGTCTAGTATGTGTTGTTATACTATGACTGTCTATACACATCCTTAAGCAATACAAAACAATAAGATATTGTGTTGCATGTTTTCAAGCTGCATATAAATACTGTATTTTGTATGAACACTATACACATTCTATAAATCCTAAAGTGTTATTCTCCAGTCTTTTTGATCTGTCTTATTATTAGCATTAATTTAGTTAACTAACTTAGCCATATTTTTGCATGTAGCTATGCAGTTTCATTGTGTGAATACACCATAATTCAGTTATCCATTTTTCTCTTGATAGACATTTGGATTTATCACTTACAGTGTTTTCCTCTTACAAATAATGATACCTACAAGTAATATTCTTCAACATATGTCCTTGTCAGCATATGAGTGTTTCTTAGTGTAAGGTACATACCTAGAAGTGAAATTACAGGGTTAAAGAGGTATATTTCTTCAATTTTCCTTGATTTTGCTGAAGTGTACTACAAAATGTTGTACCAGTTGATATTCTCACAAGCAGTAGATGAGAGAAATTGTTTCTGTACTTAACACTTGGTATCAGATTCTGATTTTTGTCAGTCTATTGATACAAAATGATATCAACATTGTTTTAATTTGTATTTCCCTGACAATGAGGAAGTTTGAGGGTCTTTCAATATGTGTGTTGGACAATCAGGTTTCCTTTTATTAAAATTGCCTAATTGTATCCATAGCCCTTTTTAGAAGTATGGGAATTGTGGGGGGTTTTTTTTCTTATTGATTTGCAAAATTCTTTACATATTATAGATAGAAATCCCTCCTTGTTGGGGCATCTGGGTGGCTCAGTTGGTTAACCCTCTGCCTTCAGCTCAGGTCATGATCCCAGGGTCCTGGGATAGAGCCCCATATAGGGATCCCTGCTCAGCGGGGAGCCTGCTTCTCCCTCTCCTTCTGCCCTTGCTCCCACTCATGCTCACTCTCATATCTATCTGAAATAAATAAATAAAATCTTAAAAAGAAAAAAAAAAAGGAATCTTTCCTTGTTAACACACTTTGAAAATGTCTATGCCCAGACTGTTGTTTGACTACTTATATTGCTTGTAATATTGCTTTGTGAATAGGAGAGTTAAATTTTAATAGAGTAAAATTTATCAGCCTGTTATTGGGTTGTTTGGGCTTTTTATGTCTTATATAAGGAACTTTTGCTTCCTCCAAAATTTTAAAGATATGCTTTCACATTTTCTTATAAAAACCCTTAGGCTTTTACTTTCCATGATTAGTCCAGCTGGAATTATTTTCATATAATATAAAAGGATCTAGCTTCATTTTATTTTTTCCACATGAATAACTAGTAATCTCAGCAACATATTGCGTGTTAAATTTTTTGGGTCACTTACTGAGTTTCCGTATCAGAATGGTCACTTTCTGAGTTCTGTAGTATGTTTCAGTAGTCTATTTTTCTATTCCTGTGTCAGTATGGAAGCCGTACTGCTTGGGTTTGAATCCTAACTCTGCTACTGCGTAGCCATCATGGTACCTTGAAAGAGATTCTTAGTCTCTTTGTACTCCAGTTTCCTTTTTATTTGTAAAATGGTAGCAATAATCTTATTAAACCGAATAGGTGAAATGCTTTCCCCTGGCATTTCAATGCTCAATAAAAGCAGCTATTGTTTTTATTTGTAGTATCACTATTATTACTACTAATTGGGATATTTGATAGAGCAGCCACCTCTCCCTTTTTCTTCTTCCTCAAAATGTTCTTAGTTATTGTTGACATTTCACTCTTTTAAAGGAATTTCAAGATTGGTTTATAATGTTTCATAAAAAAGCCTGTTGAAAAGGCAAATGACATTGCATTGCTACATGGATTAATTTGAATCTTCTTATCCATAAACCTGGTATACCTATTTGTCTGTTCAGTCCTTTTGTGTCAATCAGAAAGTAATTTTGTGATTTATTTCATAGAGATCAACATATATGTGTTAGATTTATTCTTAGTGGTATTTTAGTTCGGTATTATTTTGAATGAAGTACTTTTTTATATTATTATTCTTGAATGGCTTATTACTGCTGCATAGAAATCTTCTCATTGTTGTAGTGATACTGTATTTAGTCACCTTGCTGAACAATTACTAATTCTAATGGTCTATACATTCTCGTGGATTATTATGCAAACCAGCTGACCATTTATACAGAGAAACAGTGTCGTTTCTATCTTTCCAATATGTACCTCATTTAATTTTTCTTCTTTTATTGAGTTGACTGAGAACTTCTAACAGCATTAAAGAAGAGTAGTGACAGCAGGCTTCCTTGTCTAATTCTCACTGTGATGGTGACATTGTTAAATTTCATTGTTAAGTTTGATCCCTGCTGTAGATTTTTGATAAATAATAATTATCAAGTGTTAGAAAGTTCCCACTTTCTTCTAATTTCCTAAGAGTTTAAACTTAAGTAAATGTTAAATTTCACTGGTTTTTTTTTTGCATCTTTCGAGCGTATCAAGGATTGTTTGTTCTTTAATTTGTTAATTATTAATATTGTATAATGCATTCATAGATTTTCTAATACTGAAACATCTTTCATTCCTAAGATAATCTGCATTGGTTTCTGGAGTGTTCTAAGGAAGCACCTGGGTCTTTTGCTAAAGGACAAGAGACCTTAAAGGTTTTTGAGCAATTACTATTTCATTTTGACTTCACACCAGTTTTTTTGTTAGCTTTTTAATGTTTGGCTCATAATTTCTTTATTTCTTTGAATTTTTTTGGAATTTCTACATTTTTAAAAATGAGACATGAAAAAGTTGTATAATAGTAGCAAAATAAATGCACAGTGAGAGAGGAGGGTGGAAGTGTTAGCTCTGGTTATTCTGGACCATGAAATGAAGGGATAGAAGAACTTCCTGTCAGCAGAATTTCTTGGGTAATTTGGTCCAGTGCCATAATTACTTATTTACTTAGTAGGTGAATCATGCTGGCCATTTGTCTAGAAATCTGGTGACACCCGTATCTAGTCTTTCAGGAAACAAATCCTTAATTGCTCCAGGTAGCTGGGTACTGTTTGTGAAGTAGGAAGGCTTGTCTCCCTAAAGGCTTCCGAAAGGCTATCCTGGTGACTGATGACTGAAGACAACTGGTGATGGAGGAAGAATCTGTTCTCATTCTCTTAGAACCACCTTTGTTTTTTCCCTGTTTTTATACATCTTTGGTAATTGTGTTGTTTTTGAGTCTTATATATATGTAAAACCTTTTGCAGTTCTAATACTCAGCAAAGAAACCATGTTCTACTCAATAATTAGAGCTTTCACACTAAAAAATTATTTCAGTGTAATTGCTCTTGGTGGTAAAATGCCAGGTCACTGTATAAATACGGTTTTGATGGTTGTTGAGCAGTCCTCTTTCAGAATATCTGTCCTAATTACATGCACATATTCATACAATTACTGTCTTACCAAAAGAAGTATGTACAAATAGTAACGATAATGTGATGTCCCAGTCTGTTGGCTTTAAAAAGGATTTCAGAAATTGATTAAAACATTTAATGTTGGCTTCTACCTCAAGGACTTGTGAAGCAAATACTTTATTCCAGCTGGAAATGTGTTACAAAGGGAATATTCTTTTCTCCTTCCCTTTTCATTCTATAGAACATAGGAAGAACGATACCAAACTCCTGGGAATTATCTCCTTGATTAACTGTGAAGTAATAAACATAGGAAAGCAGCAACAATTCATGCTGTTGGGTACTAAATCTCCACCTTTATGGCCTGCATTTGGCAACTGTCTCCATTTTTGACAGATAAAGTACATCTGTGAATTTTAAGCTTCTCAGGTTACAGTTAAGATATGTAATTAGATTTCAAGATATACATCTTACCCAAAACTTCTGCTACAGGGGGGAAAAGCTAATTAAGCGAGGTTTACTCAGCTTTAAAACAAAACTTCAACTTGAAAATGGATGGGAGAACTCCACTAGTCAGAACACTCCCCATGGGACCTGTTACTGTTTAATGAGATGGTGTGTTCTGGGACACAGGCTTTTCTTTTTCTGAAGGCTAGAGGCAGGAAGTTTACTTGGTTAATAAAGTGAGTTCCTTTAAACATATATTTGATGGATAGATGGATGGAAATTAGTGTTTTGAACAATTTGTTGCATATAGTTTTCTGAGCATTTGCACTCATTGGATGAAAGCTGAGAAACCGTATTAACTCAAACAGGCTGATGAAGAGGTACTTCAATGCTTGAAGCAAAAATATATTTCAACTATGTAAGAGTGGGCTGCTAAGGACTAATTCTAGGCTAGAAATACTTGTGATAATCATAAGGACTACAGTTATAAAAGTAGTATTTCTTGAGCAGATACATATGTAAGCACTTCCTAGACATAAAGCATTAACTTATTTGTACTCATGAAAACTATACAGAATAGGTATTCTCTTATTTTATAGTTAGAAAGGGAGGTTCAGAAAAGTTGAGTGATTTGCCCAAGGTTATGTAAGTGTCTCCCTTGACAGGTTAAATTCTCTCTTCTGTGAAATGAAAACAGACTACTTGATTGTTGCCTTTTATAAAATAGCCTTAATACCCTAAAAAATAAAACTTCCTTGAATCATAAAAGAAGAGATTTCACGAAAACACCAGAAATATCGGCTCATTAGGGTGAGCATATATTTTATTGTTAACAGACTCGGGAAATTCATGTGGGATGAAGTTACTATGTATCTTCAAAAGATAGTAATCTTTTTTTTTTTAAAGAAGATAGTAATCTAATCAGGCAGATAAAACAAATGCATTAGGAATTACTTGAAATAATTAAAAAACAAAATGTCAACAAATGCAAGGTAGGCAGGTACTTAGAATTGAGTTCTACTTCCTCTGGACTTCATTTGTATCAGTGGTAAAAAGATGGGGGTGGGGTGGCAACTGCTTCCCTTCAAGGTTTCTTCCTGCTCCCAGACAAAGGTTGGAGAGCCAAATGAGTACATATGAACCAATCAGTTTGGAGCACACAGCAAGTAGCAACTACCAAAGCAAAGTGGGAGCCAGTCATTCAAGATCTTCTGGCAATAAGATTTGAACCAGATCCAAAGAGGGTGAGAGATTGATTAGTCAGAGGGGCTGGGGGATATTCAGATTTGGGGATAAAGGTAGAGTGAGGATATTGATCAGCTGGAGAGTGAGAAAATAGCAAGTGTAAAAAAGGGCGCAGGAGTGACAAATTGAATAAATTGTTCTAAAGTAGATCAGGAAAATTAAAGGAAAAGTTTGATAACGCACATTAGGATGACCAGCGATCACTTTTTTTTAAGGCCCTGTGTGCCAGAGCAACTAAATCTGAAACTCTGGGAAAAGGACACTGTTTTTATAAATAGTTTTATTGAGATATATAATTCACATACCACATATTTCACTCATTTAAAGTTTACAGTTCAGTGCTTTTTAGTAGAGTTGTACAGTCATCAACACAATCAATTTTCAAACAATTCTTATCACCCCCACCAAAATTTACCCACTAATAGTCACATCCCAATATCCATAATCTAACTCCCAGCTCTAGGCATCCACTAATCCACAAAATAGATTTGCCTATTCTGAATATTTCATATAAATGGAATCATATAATGGGTGACCTTTTTGACTGGCTTATTTCAGCTAGCAGAGTGTTTTGGGGGTTCATCAGTGATCTAGAATGTATCAGCACTTCATTATTTTTTATAATGGAAAAATACTCCATTATATGAATATATACCTATACAATTTATCTATTCATTTACCAATTAATGAACATTTATATTGTTTCCACCTTTTGGTTATTATGAATAATTGTGCTGTGAACACTCATGTACAAATTTTGGGTGACTATTCATCTCATTTCTCTTGGTTGTATACCTAGAAGTGGAATTGGTGGGTCACATGCTAACTCTATGTTTAACATGTTGAGGAAAGACCAGATTGTCTTTCAGAGCAGCTATGCCATTTTCTATCACTAGCAGTGATGTATGAGAGTCTCAGTTTCTCCATTTTTGTCAAGACTTGTTATTGTCTTATCTTTTTGGTATTTGTCATCCTAGTGGATATGAAGTGGAATCTCATTTGGGTTTGATTTGCAGTCCTCTGATACTTAATGATGTTGAACATCTTTTCATGTGCTTATTTTCCAGTTGTCAGTCTTCTTGGGAAAAACTCTATTCAAATCTTTTGCCATTTTTTAATTGGTTGTCTTTTTGTTATTGGGTTTGATAATTCTTTATACATTCTAGAAACAAGTCCCTTGTTAGATATATAATTTGCAAATATTTTCTCTCATTTTTCTAAGGGTTCCCTTTTCACTTTCTTGACAGTTTTCTTTGAAGCACCAAAGGTTTTAATTTTGATGAAGTCCAATTTACACATTATTTCTTTTGTCATTTGAGATTTTGATGTCATAGCTAAGAAGAATTTGCCTAAGCCAAAGGCAAGAATATTTACTCCTTTATTTTCTTTTAAGAGTTTTATAGTTTTAACTCTTGTTCTTTGACCTATAATCCATTTTAGCTAATATCTGTGTGTGGTGTGAAGAGAGGGTAAAATTCAATTATTTTTCACATGGATATACCATGGTCCAGCACTGTTTTTGGAAAAAAACTATTTCTCCCCTCTACAAATTGTCTTGGCCCTATTGTCAAAAATCAATCGATCATAGATGCATGAAGTAAATTTTGAAATCAAAAAGTGTGAGCCCTCCAATTCTTTTCCTCCTTTTTAGAACTGTTTGGTCTACTTTGGATCCCTTGAATTGTTATATAAATTTTGTGATTATCTTGTAAATGGGACGTAACCTTTTCCAAACTACCCAGGTGATTCTAATGTATAGTCAGGGTTGCAAACCACTGATATATGTCTGAGAACCACAAATAATACTTACTGATCTACTACTATGCATCTAGCTCTCCACTGGGTGACTTACATTTTTTTCTTGCATCATTTGATCCCTTCAGTAACCTTATGGGACAGACACTATTATCTCTATTTACCGGTAATAAATTGGAGCCTAAGAAAGATAAAATCTTTTTTTTGAGATTTTTTTAAAAATTTATTTATTTAAGATAGAGTGAGAACAAGAGAGAGAGAGAACATGAGTGGTGGGAGGCAGGAGGAGAGGGGAAAGGAGAAGCAGGCTCCCCACTGAGCAGGGAGCCTGACACAGGGCTTGATCCCAGGACCATGACCTGAGCCGAAGGTAGATGCTTGACTAACTGAGCCACCCATGTGCCCCGAAGAAAGGTAAAATCTTGTCCATAGATAGTTGGTAGTGATGTTGAGATTTAACTTTGTTTTTGCATTAATTATTCTAATTCTTAAACACTATGGCATTTGTATCACTCTCATAACATTCGTATTAGAAACACAGTAAATCAAGTTTATTTGATGTACCTGAATCATGAAGGTATACAGGAGGAACATGAAAAAAGATGAAGCTTCTTAGGTAGGAGGAGCCATACATGGTGTTTGCCAGATGGCAGACAGTGACAAATATTTCATGTTCCACAACGGCATTTAAAAGAGGGGCAATCTGCCTAGTTTTTAGTAAAGTTAAATTTACTTAAAATACTTGACTTCTGAGATTATTTTCTTTACTGACATGTGCATCTATGTAAAACATATTCTTGTTAAATTATGTAGATAGTATAAAAATTATTTGTTTTACCTTTTGCTCTCCTGAATGATAATAGAAAGTTTGAAACCCTACATAAGTCTCCCAAAATTGTTTATTTTATTTTGCTGGTTGAGGAAGCCCAAGTCTGGAAACCATCACTCATATGCAATAGTGAGCTACTGAGGAAATTTGAGTGAAGTGAAATGAAACCTTTAGACGAACATGAGAGCGCCCTATCAACAAATGGTGTTAGGGCAGCTGCATATCCACGTACAGAATAATGTTAGACTCCTATCTCACATAATATACAAAAATTAACAAAATGGATCACAGACTTAAAGGTAGGAAATAAAACGTTAAAACCCCTGAAAGAAAACACAGGAGTGAATTTTCATGATCTTGGATTAGACAATGGTTTCTTACATTCAACACTATAAGCATAAGCAACAACAAAATAGAGAAACTGGACTGCACTAAAATTAAAACCTTTTGCAGTTGAAAGGAAACTATCAAGAAAATGAAAAAAGATAACCCACAGAAAATAGGAGAAAATATTTGCAAGTCATATACCTGATAAGAGATTTGTATCTAGAACATATAAAGAATTATTATTACAACTCAACAACAAGAAGACAAAATCCCAATTAAAAATGATTTTAATAGACAAAGAACTTGAATAGATATTTCTCCAAAAATATGCAACTAGCCACGGAGCACATGAAAAGACGTTCAGCATCATTAGGTATCAGAGAAATCAAAACCACAGTGAGCGTCCACTTGATGAGTACTAGGATGGCTGTTATCTAAAAGATAGACAATATTGAGTATTGACAAAGATGGAGAAACTGATGGGTGCAGTTTCTTTGGGGCTGACAAAAACAGTCTAGAAAAGTAGATTATGGTAATGATACACACAGCTCAGTGGATATACTAAAAAACACTGAACTCTGTACTTTAAAGGAATGAATAATATGGTATGTGAGTTCCTACAAAACGATTAAAAAGGAAGAAAAGATGATTAAGTGTCAATGTGGAAGACGGGATGTTAGACTGACACCGTAGATAAGGAAGTAAGCCAAGATAGTGTTGATATAATCCAAGGAAGGGATAAGCTGGGTTTGAATTAACATAGAGGAAATGGGAATAACACTGCGGCGGCAGGTGTTAGATCAGAAGGTACCTAGGCAAACTACCTCAACATCATCCTTGATGGGTGGTAACCACCAGTTTATTTAAAAACACCCAGGGATGCCTGGGTGGCTTAGCTGGTTAAGCATCTGATCCTTGATTGTGGCTCACGTCTCAGGGTTGTGAGATCAAGCCCTGGGTCAGGCTCCATGCTGGGTGTGGAGCCTGCTTAAGAGTCTCTGTCTCTCCAAATCATAAGAGACTCTTAATCTCACAAAACAAACTGAGGGGGGGGGCCAGGGGTAGGAGGGTAGGGAGAGGGGGGTGGGGTTATGGACATTGGGGAGGGTATGTGCTATGGTGAGTGCTGTGAAGTGTGTAAACCTGGCGATTCACAGACCTGTACCCCTGGGGCTAATAATACATTATATGCTTATAAAAAAAATTTTTTTAATTATTTTAAAAATTAAAAAAAAAAGATTCTCTATCTCTCCCTTCCTCATTCCCTCTAAAAAAATAAATAAAAATAAAATATAAATAAAAAAATAAAGGCACCCAGAACTGAGGCCTCTGTCCAGCAGTTCCTCTCCTCCAACTGGCATAGCTGGAAAATAATTTTAATTAATTTTATTGTCTAGTGGCAAAATGTGCTTGTCTGTAGCATTTGCCCTTTGTTTGAGGTCTGCCTTGTAAAAATTGGCATGTTGCCTTAACTCTTGAAAATTTTGTTTGTTTAGTAAATGATTAGGATCTGTTGTGGATTCTAGAATATATAAATGTCTGTACAAGAAAGGTCAGAGAGGCTAATTCTCAAATTAGAAATCTATAGTCGAAAGACTAAGCTGTTAAGCAGATGTGCAGAGGAAGGGATCAAACCCCCATGTGGCATTGGACCAGCTCTCACACCAGGAGTCCATCTGGGCTGTGCAGAAAAGGCACAGCAGCACCAGCACGACGTGGAGACTTCCTGAGGGCATCTCTTTGGAATACTGAGAAGGTCCTATCGATACTCCTGACATTCAGCTTAATCAAGATCGCACTCTTTTTGGCCACCTGACAATTGTTTACATTACACAGACAGAATTTTTCTCTTAAGATTCCATTAAATATTTAGCACCACTAAAGAAAAATACAACCAGCCACACGGCTGTATCAGGATGGGAAATCAATCAGTTTTCAATCTTGTTTGGCAGCTCCCTTCACTAAACCAGGCGGGCAGGAGTCCCATGGAAAGGGAGGAAGGGCTGTTAGGCCTTCAGCCAGAGATGAAATCAAATCTTTGTTGGTCCATCTACTTTAAAACCTGCAGCCCTTTCTGTATGCTGGCAAAGGGACACACTTGGAGAGGCAGAAGCCTGGCATCGTTTTTGTCTGGAGAATCAGAGATATCTGAGAAGTCATGCTGATTGTTTCCAGCACCTTCTTTAAAATGTTGCCCTTTTCACCCATACATAGTTTTCTCCAGTATTCCCCAAAGGAAGATAGTGCTTGGGGTTTCGGAGTCTCGACAACAACCTGATGACAAAGTCAGGCATATTTAGTAGCCAATTTAACTTTCATACGCCCAAGCGGTAGAAGTAATAGCAATAATAACAATAATAAAAACATTTTGCATTTATTTAGCATGGTACAGTTACAAATCACTTCACATATATTATCTTATCTAATTTACCCAGTGGAGAAAACTGTACTATTTAACTGTTCAATATATGTTTAATTTGATTGTATTATGAAAAAATAGGAAGCAAGAAGTTTTTCTCCATAGGAAAATAAAGGCCATAGAAGAGTTCTTAGCCCAGCTTCCATGGGAATGCTCAGCAGTGTTCTTTCTTCCTCCTGCCCCTCCAAAGATATTTTGACTAATAGTAAATGTTCCTAATACCTTCACCAGAAGCAGAGAGTAGCAACAATTTCTCCCATTTTGTCAAGGAGGATCCATTGAGCATCCCAAGTCCACAGAGGAGTAAACAAGAGCATATGATGAACTTGACCACATTTCTCTGATAAAGAGAGTCATAGCAAAGAAGTATGTTATCCACTTCTCGTCTGCTGGTTTGCCTCTCACCAGACCATAGACTTAATCTTGCAGTGTAGGTTTTTGCAGAAAACAGGACAACCTACCAGGATGAGCCAGAGATTTAACACGAAGCTAATGAAGCTTGAGCACCAGGGCCCTTGACTTGCATGGTACCCTTTTGGAGGTAAAGAGATCACAGGAGGAGGAACTAAATCTTCAGGTCTCCAGTAACTTGTGATTTACCTTTTCCTTCTAAAAATTTATTTTCTTACCTAATTTGTATTTGTAATTTTATTTTTTCTTCAAGGCCCTCACTCCTCCCAATCATGTAGGTTTTAGGTCTCATGTCACTTGGATCTACCCTTGAAAGGACTTGATTCAAAATAATACCACAGCAGGGGACGCCTGTCAGACTCATTCAGTAGAGCATACAGCTCCTGATCTCAGGATTATAAGTTCGAGCCCCATGTTGGTGTAGAGATTACTTAAAAATAGAATCTTTAAAATTAATACTACTACTACTAATAATAATAAGAATAAGAATAATACCATAGCAAATGGCTTCAACCATCATGGCAAGGCTGGATTTGGATTAAATACCAAACTATTGATAGATCCACTAGTGATACAAAAGTGGTGAGATCAAACAGTAACACACCAAATTCAAATATGCAATGTAAATGGTGAATCTTTTTTTTTTTTTTTAATCCTGCATCTTTATTTTTCTGAAACTGATCTACTCTTCAGGCTCCTCGTCTTCCACCTGGGTAGTAGGGAAAATTCAATTTGGTAGTTTTTTTTTTCCTCTCTCTTGTTCCCCGCCCCCCTCAAAATACTCGTTTCCAGGTAAAAGCTTGAACTTTTTAGAATTTTCTACCTCCCCATTCTGTTCCCCCAAATGGTGTCTGGGTATAGGGAGTAGGGGTGGCAGGTGTCCCTTGGTGTTGGTATCTAAGTGCAGAGGGCCCCTCTGATCTCATTCATGATGACTGTGGGGTTTTTTTTCTGGCTCTCACTGGGTAGACTTTATAGGGATTTGCCATGCTTGGAACAAAACGACTTCAGCTGGGGGCATGCCCCCTTAACACACATGCCATCCTCCTCTCGCTCTCTTCCAGAGTGCAGGAGGAAGCTTGAGTTGAGTAAGATTCTGTATAGCTAAACACAGGCCATTTCTCTCTGTGGGGCCACCCCTGAAGTCTCCTCCCAGAGCACAAACACACTACCTCCTCCGTATCAAGAGACATCAGGACACATATCTTCCCATTGGCTTCCCCTCCCTCTCTCCCTGTTTCTTCCCACAAAGGAAGTTCTCAGAGAAAGAGGAAACTCCTCCACCCCCATGTCCCATTTTTCTCTTCCTTTCTCGAATGGGCTGCTTCTAAGTCATCTCCTTCCTCCTGGAACAATAAACCTCACAGCTCATCTACAGTAATGGAAAAATGTCCTCTCTATGTTATAGAAAAAGCACAACTATGCCTGATTTGTGCTTCAGGCCGGGTTCTTGATGTGTTAATTGAGGCTAACAGATTTTAGAAAATCCTTTTCATTTTCAACTGATCCAGTTGTTCAAAACGATTGTCTTGCTGCCTGTGCCAAAGATTTGGATATCCAAAGCCATGTATCAACTCTCCCTTTACCTTTGCAATCCTAGCCTAATAATCCTAATCCTCCCTGGGGCAAATGGATGCCTCTGGAACACTATGGGGATGTGCATGAAAGGCTACAGAAAGAAAAAAAAAGCATGTTAACATAATTCAAAATTATTACTTCGACCACAAGACTATTAAGAGGTCTTTTTTCAGATTTTCTTTGTAAGTATTTCTATTTTGAGGAGTGCTGTATTTTTGTTTTATTTCAGTTACTGGTCTAAGTGACAGTTTGCTACTCTGATATACTTAGAAACTAGTCAGGTAAGTGCATATTTAAATTTGGTTAACAAATACCACTACTCAAATTCTTTGAGTAGTAGATGTTAGGTAATAGTGAATGGCAGGTGCCTTCTGGAACCTTGGAGGTCAAATTCCAACCAGCAAGGGTTTTCCAGATTCCACTCCCAAGTAGTGACCTACTATATACACGTGGCTGTCCATCTATATATACCTCAGACGCGGCTTGAGTAACAACTAGAAGGTAAAGAGCAATTCATACTTAAGACATCCCAACAATAGAAGGACTGTGGCAAGAACTCCCAAACAAGTCTTCCTACATCTACCCTCTCTCCCTCTATCTTTTCTACACAAAACCCAGAATGTTTCTTATAAACCTAAATTACCCTCCAGTGGTTTCTCATTACTCAGAGTAAAAGTTCATGTTCTTTGCAATGTCACAGCAGGTCCTCCATGTCCTACCTCCGGCCTCCTCTCTTCCCATTCCAGCCACCCTTGCCTCCCTGCTGTGCCTCCAACCCTTGGGCACACTCCCGCTGCAGGACCTTTCCAAGTACTGGAGCATTCTTACCTGGGATACCCTGTGGCTCATCCCCTCATTTCCTTCACACCCTGCTGAAATGTCACCCCATCCCAAAAGTTCTGTTGGACCCTGCTGAATGAAGTCCTCTCCCTGCCTTACACAACACTACCTGCCTCTGCCCCTGTTTGATTCTGCTTCCTAGCACCTACTCTGGTGGTCAGAATTCATTTTTCATCTCTCCACTGGAAAGTATACTACATGAGATGGGATCAGCTTTATTTCTTGCTGAAATCTTAGCACCGAGAGGAGTCCCAGGCACAAAGTAGCCTCTCAGTTACAGTGACCCACTGATCCCAGGTCACTTAAGAACTTCTCAGTTTTAGCAGAAATTTTTACATGCTTGGAACCCACTCTGCCCCAGGACACCTGACTGTTGGCGACCCCACTCTCAATAAATAGCTGGTGGTGAAAGAAAGGGAAAAAAAGAATAAAGACAGGGAAGGAGGGAGGGAGAGGGAGAAAGGGAGAGAGAGAGAAAGGATCTGAAGATTTCCCTATTATATATGTGGAAAGCAGAAGAGATATTTTTGTACTGTTTTCAGGGGATGCCTGGATCAAATTAAATATGTTTTTTAAAGCAGTGAGACCCTCTTATTCTTGGTTTTGATGTTTCGCAGTATCATAACACATCTGATTGGAATTTCAATTTCAGGTTTAATATACTATGCAAGCTGGTGTAGGCTCTATAATTATGCATATTCATGGGAGCAATCATGCCCTTACTTTTGAGATGACTGGCAAAGTAAGGTACTAACAAGAGAACAATAATCAAAGAAACAGGGGGAGTACCGATTGTTATTTACTTCCAACATTTTACTAGAAAAACTGAAGCAAAATGAAAGACTTTCCAGTGATGTACTAAAACCAACAAAACAGTGTTACAAAATGTCATTTTTTCCCTTTCCCTTTACACAATAAAACATTGTAAAGCTGCACCACTGGTCAGTCTCTCCACCAGATGCAATAATATCCAAATGTGAAGGTACTTAATAATATTGCAGTTTTAATTTTTAATTTCTTTGATATTTCAAAGATGTCCTTTGAATCACCCAGATCAAATCCAACTGGTGCTATCTCTTGTGGATCCTTACGTCATAGTCCCAAGGACCACTGTTCTCTTCCAGGTGCATTTCAGTTATTTACCTGGATACTTCAGTCTGTCTGGGCTGGGCGTGTCCATTTGTAACCAGTCGTGGAATGTAAAAAAGGAAGATCTGCCTTCCTAAGCTTGCAATTGTCAGTTGTGTATCAGGACCAGACTCTCTGTTGAGTATCTGTTTCATTTGGTCTAATAAGCAAATAATTACATACCTAGGTGGTTGTATCTGTTTGATTGAAATAAGGTTATTGCTGCCTTGTGGTCTTGCGGCAATGAGAGAAGAGGCTTCAGAAATCAAGGCAACAAAGAAAACACTTTAAACTCAAGACTTACTATTCTATATCCCCAGGGCATGGCAGAATGCCCAACTCACTTACTGTGGGCCTTGGGAGGTTGCTTATCTATTATGTCATTCCATCCTGTAAGCCACCCTGTGAAGCAGGTGTTATCACACCTTGCCTGTAAAGCTCAGAGAGGTTCAGCAGCTTGCCTGAGATCAGATGACAGGTACACAGGAGAGGCATGCTTCGAGCCTTGCCCTTCCAACCGTAGTCTGGTCATCATTCCAGGACTCCTGTGCATTTCCTCCAGTAATTGAACTGATTTATGCAAACCATTTCCCGTTGTTTTACCGTACCAAAGCCTATCTACAGAAACGTATGGAAGGTTTGTGCCCAAGCCCGCTTCTGTATCTTGTGTGTACTTTCTTCCTGACACTCTCTTTGCAGACCATCTCTAACCCAGCATGAGAGTTGTCCATAAACCCTGTGCAGTAGCTTTGTAATTTGGGATCTCTACAGGAGCTGACTGCATTGAAACAGTGCATGGATTAACATCTACTTCAATACACACAACCATTTCCCACCCACTCCAGCAGTTTTTACCCAACCAAACAATAGCAGACTGAGCTCCTACACTATGGAGAGGAGGCGATGGAAAGGCATAGTAGAAATACTGACACACCGTACATTACTTAGCGTGCAGGTGCATTAATGAACCCTCGCCTCAAATCCCAGGTTTGCCAGGAGTGTCTGCGCTTATGTATCACAGTGAAGCCAGCTCGGGTGTGAGGGGAAATGCAAGCAGTGTTCATGCCTGTGCTAAGCATTTTCTGGAACCCATCACAAAAGATGCATTTTTCCAAATGGATTTTGTTAATTTAATTTATTTTGCTCATCTGGTAGCTAGAAACCTAGAGGGAAATTGAGAAGAATAAACGGGTGAAAGTACTCCAGGGGATGGCTTGTCTGTGGAAGCACCCAGGCATTCTGAGCGGACCTTGGTGAGTACTGCTTGTCAAAGGCTCTGCTATGCATTTTGCAGAATAAAATAACCCCTTCTTCAGCTGCTGATAAGCCATTCTCTAGGGAAATGAATGAAGAGCCATATACTACTGTCTCTGCTGCTCAAATGTACACTTGTTTGAAGTGAAAGCAACCAAAACAATATAAAAAAATAATAGTTTAAAAAATATTGTGTTTTCCTTCCAAGACATATTTTGTCTTATTGATACAAAACAAGTTCAGTACAGGCAAGAAGGAAGAAGTATTCCAGACTGAAAATGGATTTCAGCTTGGCAAAAATGAATTAGCAGGAACATGGTAAGTCACTTATTTCACCCAGTACAAGGCCTGCCAGATTAACCTTGCGTGAGCTAAGACAACTAAAGAAAAGTCTGTGTTTATTCTGCTGCAAAATTAGCCAGGCAAATCAAAACAAGACTCCCAGGCAAATCAAAATGACATGTTCAAAATAAAATCATGTTAATATGGGTTGCAAATGCAACTTTATTAGCAAGTCAACTTTAGGAGAAGTGCAGTCTGGATGTGAAAATCTGATTGCTTGAAAAATCACTCCCAAATAATTACTCTCTTAATAGGACCACAATTAAAATCACACAGGATAGCATGTGGAGAGCCTCCTCCCACTTCTCACCCTGTGTATTATTTATGGCTGCAGGTTGGGCGATAGCCCCAAATATCATATTTCTCACCAGAAACAGCACTAAGTAATTGGGTGCTCCAGGGCTTACTCTTCAGTACTGAGTCATTTTGATTAGACCCATATTTTATCACTCTGAGCATCAGATTTTTTTTTAAGCCATGGAACTTCTGTGTTCTTGCATTTGATGTTCATAAAATTGAGGAAATCAGTTTTTCCATCTACTTTTCTTTTCAAGAATCAAGTGACTTAGTGTCTCATCTAGGTTTAGGTGGCTTGAATCACCAGTCACTTTCCGTCTGATGCTAGATGTGAACGCCATCCGTTTTCCGTAACTGAATGGCAAACTTAAAGGGCTGGGCCGTGCTCTAAACTGTGCGAGTGCTGGATTTAATGTAGCGAGTTAATTCAGCCATTTCTCAGTAGTGTACACTCACGCTAGTTGAGCTAATAATATCCATCTGAAATCAACATGCATTTTATGAAATATCTTAATAAATTTATTCCAACTTTATGGAACATGTTAATAAAATATCTTTATAAGATATAAAACCTTTATGAAATATCATTAAAATATACGCATAGGGACACCTGGGCTGCTCAGTCGGTTAAGCATCTGACTTTGGCTCCGGTCGTGATCCCAGGTGCCTATTTCTCCCTCTGCCCCTCCCCCTGCTTATGCACTCTCACTCTCTCTCTCTGTGTCACATAAATAAATTAAAAATATATATGTATAGTAATGAGCAATTCTTTACCTATGCTTTGGATCATCTGCCCTCAGTCCAAGGGCCCTTGTTCTGCTCTCCCCCCAGCCTCCCTACCCCCTTCCCTCCTTACCCCCTCCATTCTTTCTTTCCTTCCATCCGCCTTCCCTGCCTTCCTTCCTTGCTGTTTTGCTTCTTTCCTTCCATACATTCAATGAGTTCTCTGTACTGTTGATTTTTCTCCATGCAACCTATGAAAATGCTTAATTCTATTTTTCTTACTCTTTATTTTTTCAATCCCATACTCTCCTGTCTTTTTTTTTTTTAAGATTTTATTTATTTATTTGACAGAGAGAGATCACAAGTAGACAGAGAGGCAGGCAGAGAGAGAGAGAGAGAAGGAAGCAGGCTCCCTGCTGAGCAGAGAGCCCGATGCCGGACTCGATCCCAGGACCCCGAGATCATGACCTGAGCCGAAGGCAGCAGCTTAACCCACTGAGCCACCCAGGCGCCCCTCTCCTGTCTTTAATATGATAAACTCTTCTATCCTTTATTTAAGTGCTTCAAAGTGGTGTGTACGTCTTTCTCCCTAAATTTTCATCGTCTTCTCTAACTCATGCAGCTGAGTTTTCACACTACCATAGCAATAAACTTGCCAGTCGTATACAATGTTGCGAAACTGCATGGACATTTTCTTTGTTTTTATATCTCTTTCTGGGACATCTGATCCATTTCCCTTTAACAAAATTCTCTCTTCTATTCCCTTGGCGGCCCTCACTCTGTATGTTCCTCTTTCATCTCTTTCTTTGGATTTTCTTTTTCTTAATCCAGAAATATCGTTCTCCCCAGGATCTTTTTCTTGGTTCTTTCCCTTTTGTTCTATATAGAATTCTTTAGGTGACCTCATCCATGTCTATGGACTTAGCACTTCCATGTTTATATTCTCAGCCTATGAGATCCAGAATCAAGAATCAGTTATCCATAAGATGTCTGTACTTCAGTACCTTTGTAGGCAACTGAAATTCAAACTGCCTAAAACTGAGCACATTTTCTTTTCTCCCAAAACTTCTCCTTGGTTGGGATGCCTGGGTGGCTCAGTTGGTTAAGCAGCTGCCTTCGGCTCAGGTCATGATCCCAGCATCCTGGGATCGAGTCCCACATTGGGCTCCTTCCTCGGTGGGGAGCCTGCTTCTCCCTCTGCCTCTGCCTGCCATTCTGTCTGCCTGTGCTCGCTCGCTCTCCCTCTCTCTCTCTGACAAATAAATAAAATCTTTAAAAAAAAAACTTCTCCTTGGCTTATTTTCCCTACGATGGGTGGAATGACAACATGCTTAGTGATGGGCAAGGCTTCTCACCTTCCACATTCAACTTTGCATCAAATTTTATCTGTCCTATGTCATATCTGTACTTCTCCCATTTCCACTGTGTTGTTTTTTTTCCTTTTTAAGTATTATTGCTGAAGTTAATTGACATACAATATCCTGTTATTGTCAGGTGCATATCATAATGATTCAATATTTTTATACATTACAAAGCGATCCCCACAGTAAGTCCAGTTATCACCTGCTGCATTTTAATTGGAATCTTTCCACTGAATTATTAAAATTTCTTTTGAAATACTATCTGTACTTCTGGTATGACCTCCTCCAAAAAACAAATCCAATCATATCACACCCCTGATTAAAATCTCTCTATGGTTTCCTACTGTATTAGTTAGGTTTCTGTAGAGAAATAAACCTGATAGGTTATAAGATACTGGACCCCACAATTATGGAGACTGAAAATCCATCTGGAAGCTGAAGGACAGCTGTGGTACAGTTCAAAGTCCTAAGAACCAGGAGCTCTGAAGAAAGGAGATTGATGTCCCAGCTCAAATAGTCAGGCAGAGAGGGAATTCAAACTTCGTCTGCTTTTTTTTTCTACTCAAGCTCTCAGTGGATTGGATAGTGCCCTCCCACACTGAGTAGGGTCATCTAGCCTACTCAGTCCACCCACTGAAATGCTAACCCTTCCAGAAACACTCTCAGAGACACACCCCAAAATAGTATTTAACCAGCTAAGTAGACATTCCTTAGCCCATTCAAGTTAACACATAAAATTAATCATTATACCCACTATTTATATTGTGTCCCTTCTAGAGTATTTTCTTTATGTTTAGCATGGGGCTTACATAAAATATTTACGGTTATAACAATCTATTTTAAGTTGATAATAACTTCACTTGTATCCAAAAACCCTACACCTTTACCTGTACACATTATACATTACGATATCGCATTTGACATCTGTTTATATTATGTATCCATAAATATAATGTTATTTAGTTATTTTTAATACTTTTGTCTTTTATCTTTTATAGTAGAATTAAAAGTGATTTCCTTTAACTATAGTGAACAAACTGATGGTCACCAGAGGGGAGACAAGTGGAGTGGGTGGGTAAAATAGGCGAAGGGGATTAAGTACCGTGAGCACTGAGTCATAGAGGATTGTGGAATTACTATATTACACAACTGAAACTAATATAACACTGCATGCTAACTCTAATGGAATTAAACTTTTTTAAAAAATTTGGGAAATGGAAAATTAGATGTATAACTAGACACTAGATTAAAAATGTTGAGTTAAATACAAACCAGAAAGGAAAGTGATTTATCCACCTATAGTAATATAGTAATATGGTATTTTGTATTTATTTATTTATATACATACCTTTACCAATGAGTTTCATATTTTCTTATTCTATCATATTGCTGTCTAACCTCCTTTTGTTTCAACTTGAAGAACTCCCTTCCCCATTTCTTGTGAGGTAGGTCTAGTAAGTGATGAACTCCCTCAGCCTTTTGTCTAAGAAAGTCTTTACCTTTCCTTTCTTTTTGAAGGACAGTTTTTTGTTTTTTTTTTTTTTAAAGATTTTATTTATTTATTTGGCAGAGAGAAATCACAAGTAGTTGGAGAGGCAGGCAGAGAGAGAGAGAGGAGGAAGCAGGCTCCCTGCTGAACAGAGAGCCCCATGCCGGACTCGATCCCAGGACCCTGAGATCATGACCTGAGCCGAAGGCAGCAGCTTAACCCACTGAGCCACCCAGGCGCCCTTGAAGGACAGTTTTGCCAGGAAGACTATTCTTGGTCAGAAGACTAATTTCAGCACTTTGACTATATTATTCTGAACCTTCTAGCATGCAAGGCTTCACTGAAAAGTCTGCTGATAATCTCATGGGGGTTCCCTTGAGAGAAGTTGCTTTTCTCTTCCTATTTTCGAAAGTATTTCTTTGTCTTTGACTGTTGACAGTTTGATTACAATGTGTCTTGATATGGATTTCTTTGGGTTCATCTTTTTGGGATCCTTTGAGATTTCTGAATCTGGGTGTCTGCTTACTTGCCCAGATTTGGGGAGTTTTCAACCATTATTTCTTTGAATAATCTTTTTGCCCCTTTCTCTCTCTCTTCTCCTACATAATATATACAATATGGTCTCATAATATGTCTTTTGGTTTACATATGATGCCACATAAGCCCTTAAGCTATCTTCACTCTTTCTCACCCTTTTTTCTTGTTGTACACCCACGGTTTCTAGACCCTAGTTTAGAAGATGAGATTTTTTTGAACTCATCCTGAACTTATCTCCTACCTCCTTGTCTTCTTCCCATCTCTACAGCTAGACCAAACTACTTTTATTTTCATAGTACATTATGGATTATTTTGTTTTATGTTTGTTGTTGTTTGTTTTTACAACTTTTTGTCTCCACTTCGCCCTCTGATAACTTTCTATATCCCAACCCCCTTCTTGTAGCAATCCTCTACTTTGTCTTTAAACCTTAGATCCATCATCATCTCTACTGGGAAATTTGGTGTAGACCCCCCTCTCATGTTTACATGCCCTTCTCTTAGCACTTACTAACTTTACTGTGTTAATGATAATGTTCTATTTGTCTTCATTTGCTTTGAGCTTATCAAGATATGTAGTTTCTATTAGATGTTCAGTAAATGTTTATGGACTAAATGAACAAATTAATAAAAGCAAATGAATGACTGAGCCCCTCTTGGTCCCCTTGAATCAAAAAAAAAAATGTGTGCTGTCCCTGTATCCCTCTATTTTTAAAAGAGGTAACTTCCACACTTATTAAGGCCAATCATCCTTGTTCCAGTTGAAGAATATTCAAAGTTGAAGAATTATTCAAAGAATATTCAAAATGTATTCTTTTTATTGAATATAATATGTTCAGTATAAATATTCAATATTCAGTACTAGAGGTTGTAGATGTACTGGGTCCTCTTTCTTTTAGAAAATCATGTTTTTTTGTATGGAACTGTGTTGAATTCCTCACCTCCATTAACTTGTATTTTAAACCTTCAGAGGACTATAGTATTTACTATCTTATAAATGCAAACATTCCTTTTTCCTAGATAAATAGAAAAGGATAGCTAGAATTATAAATAAGAAAGAAAGGTCTGTTTTGCCTGAGTGACTTGATTCTCTTTATTTACCACATGTAAAGAGTGACTGAATTCATTGTCACCCTGTTATGTAAGTGTTAATTCAAAACCATTGTGGCACTCACTGTACCTTGTACTATTTGGTTCTGATGCTTTGTAAGGGAATGATTTATGCAACATCCACATGGGTTTTCTTACTCTCTTACAAAGAGAAAAGGGGAAAGTTTCTATAGTCTCCTGTAGTAACTCTTTTAGTAGAAATTATTGTCTTTAAGTCAAAATCAAAATACAGAATAACATCTCTTGGTATCCTCTGTTTTTCTCATATGTTAGGCCTTTTGTTAAATAAGTTATCTTTCACATGGGAAAATCACCCTTTAGTCAACAAAAACATTAGCCAGAATTGTTGCTGTAGTTCTTTTCTTTTTCTTCTTGTTGGTTGGTTGACTTTACAACTTTTTATATGAACTATTTTTCTTTACTATTCCAGTAATATCCCAGCATTTCATTTACTTTTTAAACAAGGTTATGATATTTCCCTAACCATATAACATACCTTTTCCTCTTTTTATAACAAGAGATTAGGTGACTTTGATTGACTGAAACAATGCCTGACACACAGAAAGTGCTATTAAGTACTCAGAAAATGTGTTATGTATGAGTGAATGAACACAAATTTAGGCAAACATAAGAATAAAGAAAAAAATTAAAGTGAGGCTATAATTAGTAGTGTTTTGGTTTGTTTCTTCTCCTATGCATTATCTCTTGGTGGTTTCCCAAGAATAGTTAATTGTCTATGTGACAAGGACTTTATATCCTTATGTCACTGGCCTCCATTCCTTTCCCCCATCAGTTTTTCAAATTATTTTACCAGATCACCAGATGCACACCATTAGCTACTGAAGAATCTCTTGTCTGTCTCTTTAGCTTCTCCATAAATACACACATTTCTTCATTTGTTTTTAAGGCAATGCTGTATGTGTAATCATGTGTGAATCTTTATTGAACACTTATGGGATGAGCCACCTGTTCTTACAAATTAGCTGAGTCCTCAAGAAGGCCCAAATTAGTGAATTAGTTGATGAAGGAAATTTGTTGCAGAAACAGCAGGCAGCTAAAGAATTTTTCAGCTTGTCAAAAGTATTGTTAGTCTTACGGCTTGGCAAAGAGACAAGAAGATACAATTTCAAACACTTCTAGGTAGTGACTTAGTACCTTAAATTCACTAGAGAAGAAAATGAAATTGCTTGTCTTATCAGTTAAGGGAAGCTTTGCTGAACTCAGACCATAGCCCAGAAAGTTAACTAAGTTTTGTAGAAATGGCTAATCTTTGCTCAGTGATCAATGCAGCTCGATTAGCAATGTATTGCTCTAGGAGTTGTGGGAAAATAGGCTTCATTGTTTTAGCTGTACCTCGCACTCAAGGCAATGCTGAGCAAATCTGAGAAGTCACTTGGCCAACTCTCATGGCCAAGGTGACATCGTATTCCTTTTCTTTCTCCTTTTATTTTTGTATCATACAAAAATAATAAAAGTTCATTTTAGAAAAATCATGAGAAATGAAAAGCATAAAGAAAAAAATAAGCACATTTAATAATTTATCTATTGAGATATAATTACTGTTAACATTTTGTGTTTATCATCTGGTCTTGCAGTTCTAGGAAGTAATGGGTAGTCTCATCATGTTCTTTGAGTACTTAAAGCTATTCGGGGTAGGAGTGGGTGGTGGCAGGGGCAGTAGAAAAGTACCCAAGGAAAATATTCATGCTAGAAAAATACCTTTATCTTTTTTGTCGAATCTTGTGGGTAAGAAAATATTCACCATTCAAAAAGTATTACTTGAACACCAACTATGTACCAATTACTGTTTTAGGTACTAAAAATACTGTAACTAATAATCCAACAATGTCTTTGTAGGGGCCATAATAATGGAAATGGGAAAGGAAAGGGTAGAAATACCCAGTGTAAAACTTTAAAATCCAGTAAGTAATTTGTAGCCGAACTGTTCTAAATAAGCATTTATAGGACTTGGTATCTGGTACAGTTTTGAGTGATGATGTGTTAAATTCATGATCAGAAATTTTATCTAATCTGTGTGTCTAAAATAGTGAATTACATAAAAATGAGAAAGTCTTATTAGTCTTATTTCTAGATGATATTTTACAGTCTTTTGACAATTACTTAAGTCTGCACATGGATAGAATTTATCATCAGTTGAGTCAAATCTATTAAGCTCATAGACTCTCAGAGATAGAAGAGATTGAATATTACATGGTCTGCCCTCTCTGTTCTACCTACTCTGTACTCCTGTTCCCCATGGCTGAATCCTCTCCCCAGCATATGAATCATTAATTATCCGCCTCTTTTTGAAACCTCCAGGCACAGAAATCTCTATTCTTATTGAGGCAGTCCATTCTACCAGGTGGTAGTTCCAGTTTTTAAAGTGTTCTTCCTTACGACCTGCAGTTTCTCCTGTTGAAAATAATGTGCAAGTCCCAGAAAGTGTCTCAGGTAAAGGAATTGAGGCATGAGCAAATTTCTTTCCCAAGCCTCCAAGGTCAACCAGCCAGAGAGACCCTGAAACTGTCTAAGGTACTAAACGCTCTTTCATTAAACCAGTGAAGAAGATAATAGAATGGATAAGGAAACTCCAGTGGTATATGGAAGGACTAGGGGTGAGGTGATCTGGCTTTGACATCTATCACTCCTTTGTCAGCAGGGTTGATTTCTTCTGACTTAGCTAGTTGGAAGGGTCACCCCTTCCTCCCTCCCTGATCCTTGTGTGGCCTGCCTCAAGCTAAGCCAAAGAATTTGGTCTTGTGAACTCTATCTGGGCTCTTCTTTGGTCAAGAGGATCTGAGGAGTTGAGACATATTAATGGAAACTCTGCACTTGGAATGGCAGCTTCAAGCAGCCCATATACCTATTTTTGTAACTGAAATGAGATTCTGACATGCAGACTAAGCTGTCATGGAGAAGCCAGTGACGAAATGCCTCCTCAGTGTAAGCCATAACAAAAGTTTCTCTTTATATGCAGAGGAAATGGAAATTCACTGTCACCAGAGGAATGATAATCATTCCTAAGTTCTCTTCCAAAACATTGCAAAAATACTAGCAGTCTTGTTGTAACAATGAAACAATTGAGTTTTCTCTCCATCTTCTGATTTCCAGTAGCACCTGAAATCTACTCATATCCTCTAATGCCCTTTGTGGCCAGTGAAGAGGAGAACAGACTCTTCATTAACTTCATCATTGATTCATTCACTAAACATATATTGAGAACCTAGGCCATGTCAGACACTCTCACTGTGCTGAGGATTCAGAGACCAGTCAGACAGAGCATCCTCCCGTCCCCCAAAGAAGCCCTTGGAGACATACAAGTCAACAGGTTGTTTCAGAGATGAGTTCCCAAGGACAAATGGCAGTTACTTAAAAGAAGAAGGGGTAGGACATCCCAGGCATCACTGACAAAAGTTTTGTACCTCACCTGACACTGGTGGAGAGCCACTGAAGGGTTTGAAGGAAGGGGATAATAGTAGCAGATTTGTGCTTCAGAGCAATCTCCCAGACTTCAGTGTGTAGAAACAATGAAGTAGAAGTAACAAGGAGGACAAATGGGATGAAGAATGGATTGCTGCCTGTTGCTATATAATTCCAGTAAGGAATCACAAGACCCTAAAATGAAGTAGTAGAGTGTTGGATGGGTTGGAGTGGACTGGCTTAGAAGACACTGAGGAGGGAGGTTTGATGGCAACTTAATATGGGAGTGCATAAGGCATCCAGAGTAACTCTCGGGTTCTGATTTGGGGAATTAGGGGATGGTGGTGCCCCCACAAACACAGGTAAAGAATCATGAAAGAACGGCACACTGATGAAAATCTACCAGAAAGAGGACATGAGCAACGGTGTGTTCACTGGTGATGGCATTCAGGCACCAAGGCCTGGGAACTTTTCTTCAGGCATGTAGGCCCAGCCTTGGTGGTATGGACCAATGCATCTTTTCTTTGGAGTGTTAGCTTTCCTTTTTAATATAAGAGCTCCTGGTTAAAAGCTGTATGTCAGTCCCCATATGGGGTGGGGGGGTGGGGGCTCCAAGATCTAATTTTATTTAAGGACTCCAAGGCACAGAGGCTAGCCAAGATTCTGAGAAGATACCAAATAAAAATCTTGGAACCAATGGAAAGCAATTTTCATAATTAGGAGGAACACAGCACCCCATATATCATCGTTAGTCTGAGACAGGGAACAGAAGGTTGGGGTGGGGGAGGATGGTTTCTCTAAACAGGGAACAGGTGGCCAGTGTAGTCAGGGCCAGCTAGGGAAACCTTAGGCAACTCTGCTTAAAGAATGTCTCCCCTAGAGACTGTCAGATGCAATGGAGAACAGGATTTTTAGGTATTTGGCAATGAATGTTGCTCTTCATGATGGTGCATTTGTTCTTAAAGCAACACAGGGAAAGGCCAAGGGATAAAACGTAATGCAACCCATAGACATTATGGAAAATGAAGTGTTTTTGTATCTCCTAATAAACCAAAGTTTTGATATCATAGAATGTCCAAAAAGAAATTTGGCTCTCATTTGAATTGCTTCCTGTGAAGTTAATTGTTTGCTCCCAATCCATAATGATGATAGCTTTTCCCTTGCTGCAGTTAGACCAGGAATGTTGGCAGCCTGGGGCTGTGGAAGCCGGACCCAAACAGGTAATAACACCCCACGAAGGGCTGAAATATTAGTCTCCTGAGACACAGGCCGTGCAAATTTCTGTGGCTTACCAAAGAGGCATCCGTCACACCTTAGAGCCTGCCTTGTAGACTTAGCTTCATAAAAGTTGTGCAATAACTCTGGAATATACAGATGACATGTTAGAAGAAATGCCAGAAGGATGAGTTTGAAGAACCGTGATGAACCATTTCCACAGTCATCTCAAGGAACAAGAACGTTCCCATAGCGGAAGGAGCACATTTGCATGTGTAACAAAATTCCCTTCAATCTCTCTCTCTCTCTTTCTGTATATGTATAAAATAGCATATATATATATATATATATATATATATATATAAAATATCTTTATATATGCAATATATATTCTTCTGAAACAGTCATACACACTCATTATCTAGAGGCTAGAAACTCCAATACTGATCCAGTAGGATCTCTTGCCTGGGAGGAGTGTCCCCTCTCCCCATAGGTATCCAAATTCTGGCCTTTTCCCATGCCATTCAATCCGTAACTCTCCATCTGTTCTTCATGGAGCTTTTTCCTCATCACTATAGCTGTCCTTAGCTCCCCTTCTCCCTGAACTATTTAGAGTCTGTGACATAGATCACACAATCATCCACTTTGACAGACTGTTCTATGATGGTTCCTTTCCCCTCCCTACCTGGCCTCTGAGACCAAAGCCAGCTCCGCCATCCCTGCTCTTCCCCGCTCTTTCTGCTCTTTCCTGCTGCCACAGCGTCTGCTCCAGAAGTGCCCTTGCAGCCACTGCTGGGGGTGGGGGTGTTCCAAGAAAGGAACAAAGGAAAAAAGAAAGCAAGACAAAACAGATTTCTACTTCTGTGGTTCAAAGATTAAAATTGCGGTTTTGTGCAAAGTTCTTTTCCTTTGTTCACTTGATGCATAATCATTCAGATGAGATAACAGTGGCACCCCCCCCAAAAGGAGGGGAAATTTTGCTATGTAAATATTTTTAAAGGTTTTCTCTCTCTTCTGATCTGTTTTGTTTTACTTAATTTATCCTCCTGGAATCTTATTCAAGCCAAACTTGTTCATCTTCCTATTATTCTGATTTGGCTTATAAGGTTGTGGAATGGAGTGCTTTGTGGTTCCTCCGAAGGAACTGGTTTGCAGAAAAGGCCATGCTAGGCTCCATGTGTCCACTGTGTCCTTCTGCTGGGAAGGTAACCTTTAGTAAGAGCTATGGCCTCTTAATCTTTGAGTGGAAATTTCTCTTGTGAACATAGGGCCTGATGGTATCTTGGCTCACTAATTCATGCCATGTGGGCCAAAATTAAAGCATTAAAATTTCATAGATATAATATCATGTATAAATCATGTCATAAAAACATTCATTTCCCATAGACCTTGAACACTGAGCATGTCTTCCTCCAGCTGTTGTTTAAAGTTCATTACAAGCACAGCCATGTCTGTCAAAAATAAAGCTGAGGTAAAGTGGGGAATATTTAGTGCCAACACCCTCAAAGCCTCAAGATGCCATCCTCTCATCCCTATGCACACATTGCTGCCGTTAGTAGGAATGACAACCTCAAGCATACCTCAGTGCAATGATAAAGCTCCACAGAATTGTATCCAGCAGGCAGTTCTGGGAAGGCATCTCTGCTGACCTTAGTCTGTTTAGATGGAGAGAGACTATTTACCACTTTCCCCAAGTTTCTCTTCATAAAATTTCAATATGTTCGGTGAGCGAGCACAGTAGACTAATTAAGTAGATGGTCAACATTTGCCATGTTTCAAAAAATGACAGACCCTTCCTTCTGCCATTTATCCTTAGAAAGCAGATGGGAAAATGATAATTGTTTAAGTTACAGAAATAATTTGCCCTAGTTTACTACTTTGTCTTTTAAAATCATCTTGGGCTACGCCTGGATAAAAATCCTTTTGTTCTTTCGAAGTGGTGGAAATCAGAATCTCCACATCGAGGTGTTTCTGGGAGGTACATGGCACATGTTTGTTTGGTTTGCAGATGCTAATGGATATATAATCACATTTGCCAACCATAAAACCCCTGTTGGTAAAACGCTTTCATCTGCTATAATCCACTACTTTCTTGAAACATGCTAATTTGTTCTAATAATGCAGGGGCCCTTAAGGGTTTCTGTGTTGTGTAAACAACTAGTTGTGGTAAGCAATCAGACACAAGAGGCCATTATATAATAATCTAAACTCTAGTACTTTTCAGGAGCTTTGGAGGTTTTTGTTTGCTTGGGTTATTTTGTTTTCATTTCCTTGTGCTAGCATTTGACAGTGTGGTATTAAGATGGATGCTTTGACCTTTGATATGAAAAGTAGGTGAAGCATCTTTTTATCGCCTGATTTGTTGGAATGGAGAAGATTCTATATGGATTGAGTTCTTAAGATTAGCCTTGGGAAACTTGGAGCCCCTCTGAAGTGTGAATTCCTAGGTCTAGTGCATTTTCTCCAGGCTAAAATCGAGGTGGACACAGACATTTGGTGGCGTAGGATTCTCTTCCTCTTCAAGGCACATCTATGTACTCATTCACATGGACACACTTGACCATGCGACCATGCAACCAAGATCATTTTTCTGGTACATAATCTGAAACGTGTTTTTGTACTAATTGAAATACTGGTGTATTTGTTTTCAGTCGGATCTTAACCTTCTCCGACAAGGCTATAAGCAGTGTCAAGCAGAATATCAAAAAAGATGCCTCTAAGGAGCCTCATTGAGTCACGCACATATTTGTGTGGATGTAGACATACATATATTCTATTCAAGTGGACTGAGAGAGTTTCTATTTTTTTCTATCATATTTACATGTATTCACATCCGTCCATGTGGAGATAGCTTTGGACCTGCGAAAACCAAACCATTTGATGTATAGTAACTTGACTGGAAAATCTGAAACAGCTTAAAATAGTCTTGTTGGGCTCTTGGGATACAAGTTTATTTATCAAGTAATTTTTTTCTTGGTTTTTATTATGGATAATTTAAAAATACAGAAATACGAACAAGATAGTATAATGAACCTCCACGCTTACCTATCACCAGTCCCAGCAAACATCAACTCATTGGTCTACCCTGACCCTTCTCCACTATTAGACACATCTCCCCACCCCATCCTCTGTATTATTTTGAGGCCAATCCAAAATCATTTTACTTCTATTATTTCCTTTTCTAAATACTTCAATACATCTAAAAAAAATTTTTTTAATGTCAGTTTTTAAATATGGCCAGAATGGCAATATCACATTTAAAAGTTAACCATACTTCCTTGTATCATCAAATATCTAGATAGTGTTTATATCTCCATTTGTCTCATGTGTCATTAATGCTTCTATTTAAAAAACAAACAAACAAACAAACAAAAAAAACGAGATTTAAATGAAGTCCATATATTGCAATTGATAGATATGTCTATAATGCTTTAAAAACTATGTAGGTACTCAGGGGCACCCAGGTGGCTCAGTTTGCTGGGCGGCAGACTCTTGATTTTAGCTCAGGTCACGAACCTCAGGGTCCTGGGGTCCTTTGTCAGGTTCTGTGCCCAATGGGGAACCTGCTTGAGGATTCTCTCTCTTCATCTCTTTCTACCCCTCCCCCACTAAAATAAATAAATAAATCTTTAAAAAAATATATATGTAGGTACTCGCTTCCTCTCCTTTTCATTGCAGGTCACTTGTTGAAGATACTTGGCTGTTTGTCGCATAGCTTCTTCCTGTCTACCTTTTGCTGATTACATCCTCATAGTATAGTTTAATGTGTTCTTCGGCCTTCTTATTTCCACTAATTAGTAGTTGGATCTACAGATTTGATCACATTCTTTTTTTTTTTTTTGATAAGACGACTGCATATCTGATATCATCTACTTAGTAGATAGAACATAATATCTGGTTTCTGTTTTAAAGAGATGTTGGTGTTCAATTCTTAGTTCCACTAATTCATTAGAGATTATAAAACTAATATTTTTATGTTCTCACACATTCTACATTTATTAAATGTAATATTTCCGTGATTTAAACTTTTGTATCATTTACTCTCTAATAATGGTTCCTTTCATGTAGAAAAGGAAGGGTAAATTCTTTGTTCTTTTGTTTCTAGTTTGCAAAATAACAAGTTAGTTCCCTGGCGTTCTTCATAAGTACTCAGTAATTTTTTAATATCATGAAGAACCCAGGAATTAAAAATATATTGAAGTGTTTCAATCCGTTATTTTAATTATTTTATGGACACTCAAAAATCATCTCATCTTTGGCTAGTAGGAGCCTCTTAAAGCTGGATAATTTTTCTTTTAAAGATTGATTGATTGATTGATTGATTGATTTTAGAGTTTGAGAGAGAGAGAGCAGGAGCAGGGGAAGGGACAAAGAGAAACTCAAGCAGACTCCTCGCTGAGCATGGAGCCCGATGCAGGGTTCCATCTCACAACCCTGTGATCATGACCTGAGCCAAAGTCGGGTGAGACACTCAACTGACTGAGCCACCCAGGCACTCCAGTAAGTTCTTTTGATAGTTTGTGTCTACTCTTAACTCCGTTTGCAATATTGTTTTTCCTGAGACTTTGGAAATGGACTGCTCCCTTTTACTTAGAGCTAACCTTTCTGTCTCTTGCATATTCCAAGTGGTCTGGCACAGGGTTTTAACCAGAATAGCTTCTCAAGGAGCTGGTCTTTAAATGATAATCACTGAGATACACAAAAGTGCCAGAACACATTAGTTTTCAACATCATGTCTCCTTCTTCTCACATCTTTATGTTATCTTAGGGAACCAAATTCCCCTGGTATTTGGAATTCCAATTTTTGGGTGGTCTCTCAGCCCCGGACTGCAAATTGCTGTGTTCTTCTGCCTCTTCTCCATCACTGCCTGGCATGTAGTAGCCACTGGAATATTTGTTGAATGAATCGGTGAATGAATGAGCAAATGAAAAAAGAAAAATCTACTTTATCCTTTTACTTTCAACATAAGTCCAGTTTTTGATATTGTGATGTGAAACAGCACAATATAGCTGATAAGAGAGAGTTGATCCTGCATGAACAGGATGACAGTGGGTTTCCTGAGCCATTGGAGGGGAGGGCTTCAACAGGAAGCTGTCCCCTGTGTGAAAAAACATTCCCTGTGCAGTCTTTCAGACACTAATTTTGACAAGCACCAAAGCAAGACACATGCTTTGGCATGTTATGGGATTTTGTGCCAAAAGGTTGAAATAATTTAGAGAATCTGAAGGGGGTGGAGGTAGCATAGAATTATGGTTGCTTTAGCCATTTCTTCTGATCTTTTTAGGTGATTTATCTATTCTGATTTCCCTGAATTGTTTAGTGCTGAGATTTCATGGAAATAGGTGTTCTAAAAGCCACTAAATATTGTTTTTTAATTACATCATGGCCTCAAAGGAACAAGTAATCCTCATCTTCTTTTTATTGGCACTAAAATTCTCTATAACCACCAGCTCCCATAAAGATCATTCTTTTTAAAGCCTTGTTTTTCCTAAGGAATGTTGATTTTCTAGATAGATCATTGCTGAATGGAGTCAGGCAAAGAATAATCATTGTCATTCAAGTCAGTGCTTCACAATATATCCGGGTGCTAAGAGCCACTCTAATTGGAAAGAGTCCATGTGTTATAATAAAATTATTTATCCCCCAGACAAAGAAAGCAATAACTTTGTAACATGTCACATGTCAATGCTCACATGCACAAGAGATAAATACAGTTGGAGAGCAATAGGAAACAGTTTCCTGTGCACTTATCAAGCCCATGCTTGCCTCATGTCTTATCCTTTAAATCAGGAGTCTACAAATAGTTTTTTTTTTAAAGATTTTATTTATTTTACAAATAGTTTTCTATTACGTTCACTCAAAGATAAGTCATTTTTGAGCATTTGACCTCAATAAATTAGATTGAATCACATGAAATTGACATTTTATGGGTCAAAAATACTTGAACATTTGTAATTTCCTATTTTCAACCATGGATTTGTATGTACTGTTTACAAATATGCATATGAGGCACAACTCTTAAGGTGAGGGTCAACAACATAGTGGATGTGAATCTATTTCATAGTCTCCTGAATAATTTCTAAATTGTTTAGTTAATTCTCATCAGACTGTCACAGTTTGCATTTTGGCACTGTGGCTGGCTAGAAACTTGACCTGGCAGCAAGGAAGTTATCAACTGCCCATTTCTTATGTGCATCTGTTTGCATTATATTTTTTGTCAGTCTGTGGTTTCTTTGCAGGAATCTCTTTAAGCCTCTTGTCCTTTCTAAGAGGGCTAATTAATAAGTCAAAACTAAATAATATAATACATATATTAACCAATTTTACTAGGCTCCCTAAATCAGAATATGTCACAAGATGCTAAAGAGAATATTTAATATGTTGACTATCTGGCATGTGGTTGAGTGATGGTGCCATTGTCAAATAGAATATTATAATTTAATTGAACTTAATTTCTTTCTAATTTTTCATATGATATAATAGAAATGAAAGCTTAACTTTAATTGGAATTTCTCTTCCCACATGTGTCTTTCTACATGGCTTGGATTCTTCAGGAATGGTGGCTGGGTTCTGAATGGGGGCATCTCAAAAGTGAGCATTCAAAGAACACAAGGCAGACATTGTCTAGATTTTTATGACCCAGATTTGGAAGTCATATAGTGTTACTTATATCATCTTTAACTAATTAAAGCAATTATGAGCCTACCCAGATTCAAGGAGAGGGGACAAAGACCCTCCCTCTCTGTGGAAGAAATGTCCATTTGTCAAACTTCAATTTGTGGACAGTATTTAAAAACCACCATACTAAACCAAGCATGAATCCCTCAAAGTGCCCTAACAAATGGTCATCCAAGTTTATCGCCTCTAGTGATGAGGACCTCATTATCACAGAACACAAACTGTTCCCTTTTTGAACAGTATTAAATATTAGAAAATCATTTCTCGAGCCGGACAAATATACACTTTCTTATCACAAATATACACTTTAGTCCTTCTGTCCCTGGAAACCAAACAGGGCAAGTCAGCTTCCCTTTTTTGCTTTAAAGTAGCTTTCAAGTAAACCATATTTTCTCTTGGATGCTCACATTCCTAGTTGTTCTAGGAACGAAGTGTTCTATATCCCTCATTACCTGATTATCTTCTAAGCAAAGTTTATCCCTATCCCTCTATGGTGTCGCTAAATTTGAATACATGTTCCACTTAATACTGTCCTTTGCTGGCTGGGTCATTACAGTACTATTTGCCTATGAAATAGTTTCCCAAAGGCAAAATATATGCATTTATAGAACAAGCCATTAGAGCACAGATCCTTGAAGTGATGGCATACTCTGAGCCAGTAAGAGCTGGTGTGGTAGACTGTTCTATATACTTTCAGGCAGCAGACATTTGGGCCCCATATGGCAAATATTCTCAGCCAGTGAACAGTCCACTGCACCACACTGAGTGGAAAGTGTTCAGCAATGTGTGTTACACACCGCTCAGGAGCCTCTGTTCTTGGCATTTATTTCTGTGTTCTGGTGAACTGCTTCAAACCATAATGGCAGACAAAATGTATGCAAGGGGTAGTGCTGAGATTGAGACAAAGAAACACAGGAAGAGTATCATACCGGGTGTTAACATGCAGGGCTTCCAGCAGCTTAAGGAGCCTTTGATGAAAAGGTCAAGGTAACAGATGGTAAAGATCAGCAGGAAATTAGGGATTGGTGTAAGTCCTTCTGACATTCTGAAGGGCATTATAAAGCATCTCTGTGGGATTGACCAACAGTTGTCTGAAAAATTCCTAGAAGAAACTAAAACTAGAGCATGTCATGACTTCTAGTGATTTAACAAAAATGAAAGTGCTTGCCAGCATAGAATGCCAAGAACTTATCTTTATAGGGACTGTGTTCTTAGGACCCCGTGTGATGCAAAAAGAATTCGTATTCCATTTTTGAAAATGTATGCCCCAAACCAAATACAGTATTTCTGTATTTTAGGTGAATTTTGATTAGGGGATACTGAAATAGAATTAATTTTGCTACAATACAACATTTTTCATCTATTACTCAAGTTGAATTTAGATTTTAACAGCTACATTACAGGGTTGGCCCACAATAAGCTTCTTCAGTGAAGACCTCCAGTTCTTCTTCAGATGAAATTCTAGAAAGCCAGATTCTCTTCCTCATCCCCCTCCTAGCATTCAGTCTGGTCATAGTCATGATGAGGTATATGACTAACTTTTACTGGGCACTTGCTATGCTCCAGGAACAATTAAGTGCTTTTCACTGTCTCGGGAAATCTTCGTAACAAATCTATGAGGTAGTTACTTATGTTCTCCCGATCTTAGTATAGAGAGATTATAGAATCTCTTATATATATGGCCCAAGTAAGTAACTGTCCAAGGTGGGCCTTATATTCAGTAAATGATAGAGCTGGGATCAGTGTCGCAGTTGGGATTGTATCAGAGATGGTGACTATGCCATTTTTGATGTCAGGTATCCCTCCCATGTTGGGCTGTGTTTGTAAACTACGCAAGAACAGGACTTGATATGGCACGGTGCTTGCTTGGTTCACAGTAGATGCTGAGCAAGTGAATGAATGAATACATTGGGAATCAGTCAATCTGTGAATCCACTACTAAGCATCTGTGATCCAAAGTCCAATTCCTCTCGGTGCAAGTCAGGTCTGTCACTCTTAATGTGTACTAAAAATATTTTTAAAGCTATAATTTCATAATTATGGGATCCTATAAAAACATCCTCCTGCGAGAGTCAGCAGCACTGAGGCAGAGCAATCCTTTTGTTCAGGACATGTTAGGTATCTCTGCTTTCCAAATATCTTAAAAGCTAACAGCAGCCTCAGGCATGAAATTATTTCACGGGCAATCCTAATAGGAAGAACAAGCTCTAAAAGAGGAACATACAAGAAATTCTCCTTCTATCTTTTAGTGGAAATTGCCATGGGTCATAGCAACTCCAGAAAAATATGATATCCACCATTGAAATTATGTGACAAAAAAAAATAAAATAAAGCAAGATCATTGAGGTTTTTCAATGGCTGGGGGGTGAATGTAGGGGTAGGTGGTCAGCCTTAACAATTAACTAGTTGTAGGTTATCAAAAATATTGCCACTCCCTTAATGGACCTCTTCTTATGGGATACATCCCTATGGAAAGATGATACATCCCTCCCTTCTTTGATATGAAACTTGGACAGTTACATGCTTGGGCCAGTGGCTTGTGAGCAGCAGTGATGTGTGTCACTTCCAGCAGAAGGTTTTCAGAACCCTTGTGAAGTATACTACCATGTGGCCTTTTTTCTGTCACAAGGCCAGCCGTTTTCTAAATATGAGAGTTCCATTAGCCTACGTCCCAGAGTGAAGAAGACATCTAGCCAACCCATTATGATAATATAATACCAGCAAGAAAAAAGTCCTTATAAGTCACTGAGGACTTGGGTCTATTTGTTACCACAGCATACTAAACTTAAGCTTCCTGATTAACTAGTGAGTATACTTGAGGGAGTGTGAGTTAGTGGTAGGAAAGCATGTTAGGCATAAAAGGAAGCGCAGTGCCTTGCAGTCCCATCCACTTTCAGCAAAGGACAAGCCCAAACACAAACACCATGTCTGAGGCCAGAACTGGACAAACTGGGGATGGACATTTTACACAGAATGGGTGCAGACCCATGTCAGGACCAGGGCCATGGTCAGGGCTTGGGAATAATATGAAAGAAGGTGGTATCTTCCTGGAGAATGGCAGATAGAAAATAACATTCCTTTTCCTAATCTTATTGCTTCTTCCCTATCATAACCAATCACTTCCATAAGCCCTACCTTTGAAATACATAGCCTTCCACCATTGTTCAGTACCTTTTTTTTTTTTTTAAGATTTTATTTATTTATTTGAGAGACAGGGATCATAAGTAGGCAGAGAGGCAGGCAGAGAGAGGTGGGGAAGCAGGCTCCCCACTGAGCAGAGAACCCGATGTGAGGCTCGGACCCAGGACCCTGAGATCACAACCTCAGCCAAAGGCAGAGGCTTTAACCCACTGAGCCACCCAGGCACCCCATCTTTCCGTACCTTAAAATCACTGCCATACCTTAAAATCAATCAGACCCCAAGTGGATTTTTATTTTACTTATTTATGGGCTAAATAATGGTTTTAGGTGGCACGTCTCAGAGTCTGCTGTGACACTGAGCAGCCAGGGGTCTGGAACAGCCTCCCCCATCCCACCCCACCCCCATAAATCAACTGACCTACTCCAATCTATTTCAAATATTTGTCTTCTAATTAGATTTCATTTGTACAAGGGTTTTGCAGCCAAATATGTTTAGAAAACCACTGCCTCAGATAAGGCCCCAAGATCATTTCAACTATTTGAAATGATTATCATCAAATTCTGTGGACTCTGTTCTGGTCTGTCCTAATCTCAACCCTTCTTTTCTGGGCATGTGGCAGAAGAACCAGCACTACCGAGCTAAATATTCATGTGCGTTGCATTTTGCTCACAGGCACTGTATAAACTATATTTAGAACTCTGGATGTTGAGATGTACTGTGTCAACACTGAAATTTAATTACTGTGATGGACTTTAAATCCACGTACCTTCTTGCACTGTGGAGTGAATATTACCTCTCATGTTTGCTCATTCTCCTTCACACTCCTATAGCAGAGGGTTGCAATCTGTTTAGCGAGAGCGCCCACCTGCCTTTCTCTTCCAAGCGAATGAAATGCACTCTCAATTTTATGACTGTTTTATCTTTGTATTGTGAAAAAGAAGTATTGTCTTGCTAAACTCTTTGGACACTTCCCAATATGCGATATCTCCCTGCTCCTCCTATTATTACTCATTCCAGTAATAAATGATAATGTTCATTGCTAGGATTTGTAAAGCTCTGTCAGGTTAGCCCATTATTTTAAGCTCAGGTTAAGGTAAGGAATTTAGATTTATATAAGCCTGGTGCAGTTTCATTAAGAACCAAAGGCGTTTTAATTTTTCTCTCTCTTTATGCAAGGGACTTTACCTTTCTTAATGTTACATTAATCAGTGTTTTAATATTTCTTCAAAATGTCCCTATTCTCTGTGTATTATTTACTGTCGTTGTCAAAGTCAATGAACAGGAATAAACAGTATCTACTTGGTAATACAGAAACTACTGCCTTCTTGGCCCTTGTGTAATAGGTAAGCGGATGTTTTTAAAAATGAATCTATCCATGGTACTTTTCCTATTCCTGTATGGGATTTTGATTTTTTTTTTTCTTTTAATGAATGGCATAAACCCCAGGTCTGAAAACTAATAGAATTTCTGCATTTAGCTGCTGATCCATAACCTTAGGTTAGAATGTCCATCAGTTGGTTGGAAGAAGCAATGCTTTAAAACTGAAATGAAAAGATTTCTGTTATACTCCAGTAGGCACCAGATTTGAAAGCCAGTTTGGGTGGGTTATTACTAGAATGATTTTATATTAGTCTTGATAAGTGGTACAAAATAAGTAGTAGGACGTAGATACAGCCCCCTAAATGAGAATAGACAAGGAAATAAATGTGTTTGATTACCTGACACCAGCTCAGTCTGTGAGAGGGAAAGCTCAGTAGAGGTCCAGGGGTTGGGAGAGCGAGCATGTTGCCTTGGTCAGCACTCTGTGTGCATACATTGTCACTGGCCAGTGAGGGTATGGGAAGCATGACTGTCTATCCGGGGTGCCCCTCAGCTCCTGTGTGTGTGCAGAACTGTAGCTGTGGCTTTAAGATACCGTTTAAAGGACAATGTTTCCGAGGGGTGCCTGGGCGGCTCAGCGAGTTGAGCGTCAGCATCTGACTGATGATTACAGCTCAGGTCAGGATCTCCAGGTCATGAGATCAAGCCCCCTGTTGGGTTCGATGCTCAGCATGGGAGTCTACTTCTCCTTCTCTCTCCTTCTCTGCTCCTCCCCTGATCCTTCTTTCTCTCTCTTTCTCTCTCTCTCTCTAATAAATAAATAAAATCTTTTTTTTAAGGGAGTACATTTCTCTAGATGCTGATAGTCTGGTATAAACGAGGAGTGGCCTGTAGCACGGCTGCCCTCTCTGGCCCTGGGCTGTCTGAGGCAGTAAATAAAGTATATGCTCGAGCCCAGAAGCTGGTTCAAATCCCACTTCTATGACTCTCTGGTTGGGTGACACTGGGAAAATTAATCTGTAAATTTGTGTTTTTATCTATAAACTGGGAGATGCCATGAGGATTAAATGAAATAATCCGGGCAAAGTGTCAAGTCCAATTCCAGACACATAATGGTCTCCTGCTAAATGGAAGTTATGAAGACAGAGTGGCCCTCGGGCAGTGAGATGCAGGTCTAATGAGTTCTAGTGGGACAAGAGAAGTGGCATGTGGGCAGCAAAGCCCGGAGTCTGGGATTGGAAAGAGGTGCAGATAAATCCCACTGCTGATTGTAGCAGCATAAAACACTGGTTTCTGCTGGTGAGGCCCTACCTGTGCCCCCAGGAACATGAGGAGGGTATCGGGGGCACTGTGCTCCCATAAGCCTAGGGTATGCCAAGAGGGGACAGAGAGAGGAAGCAGGGATGGTGGGTGCATAGAATTACACATTGCTCCTTTTCCCTTTTTTACCCAGAACCACTCTGCTCTTTAATAGTACAGATCTCAGCTGAGAGCCCATTTCTCTTTGTACTGTGTGCCCCTGAACCCTCCTAAAAATGAATGATGGACCTAGTAAAGGCTCAGTGGTCCTGAATACTTTTTTTTAAATATAGTGTTGACCAAAAGAAATATACTTTTAAAAAATTCCACTAAGATATTTTTTTAGTGAAGCCATATCCAAATAAAGTATGCAATGCCTTGCCTACCTCTCTCCACCCTTGGCACACCCTGTCCTGATCTTTGCTTATCGACCACAGCAAACTCCTGCATCTCAGTGTTACAGAGGACACAAGGGAGAAGTCAATAAAAGTCACTAAGACATGTAAGGAAAAGAAAAAAAAAAGTTAACTGAATTGCAAACTTTTAACACAAAAGGACTGTACTTGGTATCTGCCATGGATGGAATGCTGAGAGGCCATTTGCCTGTTTGTCCTTCAGACCATGTTCGCCTTTCCTGCTCTACTGTCTACCACAGGAAACACCATTTTCCAGACTCTCTTAAAATCAGCTTCTGGCTAGCTCTGGCCAGCCAGGGTGCTGGGAGAAGACTGGAGGATAGGAGGAAGAAGAAACCAAGTATTTCTTATCAAATCAAGGTATTTCTCCCTCTGCCTTTGGGGGGCGGGGAGGTGGGCATCTCCAAGCAGAAAGTGTGTCTCCATTGGCTCCATTGCCAGTGGACACCTCTTCCCTCAATGGCCCATGTTTCTGCAGCAGCACAGTAGTACTTGTTCCAGACTGATAGTGCCGGTTTCTGGAAATACCGCCGCCCCGGGGGGTGGTTGCTTCTTGCTGCTGCCTGTCTTTGATATGCCTCATCTTCCCCTGACTGGCCTTTTAGCTCTTCCATCATCCAGGTCACCATTCCAGTATTAATTTTCCTCTATGTGAAGAACGTAGAGTGGTTTCTGTTTCTTGTCTAGACTCTGATTGATAACGCTACACATGGTGATACGAACCTACTTCTGCCAATGACTCAGTTAGAATAAGAAAGTTAATGTATTTAAGCAGATATATGTCTACACAGCTCTGAATAAAAACAAAAATGCATGAATAATGCACCAAGACATTCCATCACAGCAAAGCACTGTGTTGGTCTCTAATATTTCATGTCATTTGCAAATATCTCCCTGTTTGTTATTCTTGGGATTTTTTCATTAGAGCTAAACTACTTCACATGACAGTCGAATACTTCTACAATAGTGTGCAAGAATTCTGCACTTTTCCAGGTGAGAAAAATAGCTCTGAACTAAATTTTCCCCTTGCCCTGTGCTTTCTAACTTGTAGTCCATTCCTACTCACCAGAAGGCCTGCCCAGGGCCCTGATATGAAGGAATTTGCATGGTCCACAGGACAAACGCTCCCTGACCTGCTTTTCCCTATCTCCTGAATAAGAACCCTAGAAAGAAATTTTATTAAGTGGTTAGAGAATAAAATTTGCTAATTTTCTGTAAGAATTCAGACCGTAGTTTGTAAAATGGGCCATGAAAATAATTCATGCCTGAAACCTAGCATTACTGCGACGCAACATGCCAGGTGGGGAGCTGACCCTTCAGAGCTCTAGTCCCAACTACCCGGCTGTGTGAGTAACACTGAGAACCCATCTGAAAGAAGGGAAAGAGAAAAACTGGCTTGCTTTTAGGGATGGCTGCAATTAGCTTTGAAAACAGCAAGATCCCACTAAAGAGGCAGATACACTGGGGATTTAGATACTTAATGAGTCAGAAACCAATTCTTCCTCGATGACCAGCCCATCTTCATGCATAGAGCTTTTTGTCCACACCAAGTTTGGGAAGGAGAGGACAACCACAGTCCCTATTTTCTCTCTGAGGGGTAGAAGGTGGGTTCCAGGTCTGTTCTTACAATCCATTGTGTATTCCTTGCCGCCTGCCCTCTCCCTGGATGCAGCACTCTGCAAACTGGGAATGTATTTAAGTCATCTCCAGCTGAGTCCAACAGCAGCTAAGAGCAGGATCAGCAAGTGGCCTTGGAAAATGTGTTCAGGGCGGCTAAGTTGTATCCACGTGGCACATCTGTGCTCAAGATGTACTTCTTTCTCCTCCCCGTTTCCTAGGGTTTGTAGGATTCTGTAATCAAGACCCATACTTTCCTGAGGGCCTGAGCAACTGCTTAATGTGGCCACGTTTCATCTGCCATTACTTTCGGGGTCTTTTAATGGGAAAGAATATATCCCTTCTGTCAAGGAAATAGGATTAGGATTTTAGAAAGGCTATAAAATAATGCAACAATAAATTCTTCAATACCCAGTTGTCAGATATGTTTCACTAAATTGCAAATATCAGATTACTTTTTTAATTATTTCAGACCCACACGGGGAATTATTCAAGAACCATACATTAGAGGAGAAAATAGGCTTACCTTTCCTATTGTCAGACTCCAGGCATCCACACGGATCTTCACGGTGCAGATTTCAGCAGCCCTGTTAATACTGACTTATTTCCAGTCAGAGCTGAGAGATCAAAAAAGACAAACCCTCTGTGGATCCCCTCACATTTTTTTTAACTCATGTTTAAAATTAATAATTTTCTTAGTCATTCAACAGTGAATAATAAAGCTGGGCTCACTTATTTAAAGTTTTAAAATAGCTCCAGATTAGTTCTCTGTGATATAGGAAGCCAGTATGCAGAAATCCAGTCACTGCCCCAGGATTTCAGCCCTGACTGTGTGACCTTGGGCAGGTTCTTTAATTGCACTCCGTGCACTGTTTTCTCTGGAAAAGGCAGACGATAATGGTGTTTACCTTGGATAATTATTATAGGGATTAAACTAGATCAATTGTTCATTATTCAATAAATATGTCTTGAGCATCTCCTATGTAACAGACATGGAGCCTGTCCTTGTTGAATTTATGATTTGGATGGGGAAACAGAAATTAATCAAATAATTACACAAATAAATATAATTACATGTAGATGAGAGCTACAAAGAGAAGATATTTGATGCTATGAGAATATATGACAGGAGGACTTCTCTTAATCTGGGGAGAGGGGAGAATCAAGGAAGGTTTTCTGAAGAAATGCCAATGAGTTTGAGGTAGGTAGGATTCTTACAAGTGAACTAGGCAACATATGGGGAGAAGGGGTGGGAGTGGAGGTAGACATTTCAGACAGCGAGAACATGTGCTTAGGTTCTCTCCAGAAGCCCATCGCACTGAGACAACTATTGTCAACCTTCCTTTGGTTATGTTTATGTTATTTTTCAACCAAACAAGCTTCATTTCAATGCAGAAATTTGGGGAATTCCTTTGACGGTAGGTATGTATGTGGGTCCTTTTGTGACGTGCATATATTTTGCAGGCTGTAGAGCTGGTGTGCATGAAGTACATTGCTCCTGAACACATATGATGGGCACAAGTGGTCATTCATTCAAAAAAACATTTACCAGCTGTCTGTTCCGTGCCAGTCCTACCCTAAAGGCCAAGGATACAGAGATGAATGAGGCACGGCCTCTGACTTCAAAGACTTCAATCCCAGAGTTCAGTAAGGGAAAGAGATAACAAAGCACATATTTATAATATGCCATATCAGAGTTGTGTGTGTTTGGTCAATAAATTCTGATGGCAAGCAACTGGCCTGGCTGCCTCGGCCTGGATGAGTCAGTGACATCTCCACAGAGGGGGTAACACATGAGCAGAATTTTCAAGGAAACCCAGGACGGGCGTTCCAGAAGAGCATGTGTAAAGATACCACATCTACATCCCCAAGACCTAGAAAAGCACTCGGAATCTAGTATCTAAACAATCAATCAGTTTAGTTTACAAATGGCACAATAAGGAGTTCTACGAGTTATTCTGAATGGTTCAAATATACCAGGCAAGTAGAGAGCCAACTTCAGATACACGGCCAAAAATGTAAACAGAGGTAAAATAGTGAAGACTTTTTAAGGTGAGATGAAGAATCCTAGATTTCTTTCACTGGTCTAGATGGTGGGAAGCAACTGAAGTATTTTTAGCCAGGAGAATGACATAATCATCTTTGCATTATAGGAAACTCACTGTGGCAGCAGTTTAGGAGATGGGTGAGTGGCAGAAAAGACTGAAGGCTGAGAGACCTAGGACAGAGACGATGAGGTCCCAAGCGAATGAAGATGAAGTGGGTAGAGAATCTGAGATAGTATGAAGTAAATATCTGGTAATCACATGTGGACTTAAGGGAGAACAAAGTGATAGGGATGACAGGAAGTGGTTCTGGTCTACATGGTTGCTGACACCATTAATTGAGGTGTGGGGATAGAGAAATGGGAAATGGGGTGAGAAAACATACAAAGGTTGGTCTGGGGCATGTTGTGGAAGAAGAGCCTCATACGCACTCAGGGGAAATGTTCAGATGTAAAGAGCCGTGGGCCTCCTGGATAGCTTTGGAGATCATGAACTTATTTATTCACTCGTTCCTACACTCACTTAGGGGAGCACTTGGCTGGCTCAGTTGGTAGAGCATGCCACTCTTGATCTCAAGGTCTTGAGTTCAAGTCCCACATCGGGTGTAGAGCTTATTTAAAAAAACAAAAGCAAACAAATAAAAAAATTCACTCACTTAGGGAAGAAGGTGTCAAAGAGAACATTGGGGTTGCCTGACTCTTGCACTGTTCACCCTCCACCCATCTTCATCTCAGACCTTCTGGGCACTCCTTCCTAGTCACTGAAGACTGTGTGAACTAGCACACATCCCATCTCTGCCCCAGTTCCTGCTATTGCTCAGTTATTGTCCTTGCACGTGATAGCTGTCTTGTGCTGACCTTCTCAGGACAAGAAAACTGGGATGAATGCTAAGTGACATCTTGTCCTGCTGGACACCTGTCTAGAGATACAGAAGAAAGAAAGTCACACCCTACCTTACACGGAATGTTGGGGATTGAAGAATCTTACAGAGAAGAAAAAAACATTTTATAGAACAAATCTACTTTTAAAAGAACCATTTATTTCTGCACACAAAGAATAGAAAATATTTTTGTGTGTATTTTGTCTTCCTCTCTCTTTTTTTTAAATGGGTATCCACTCACATTTGCTCAGCTACTACGATTTAAAACTGTCAACATGATTTCTTCTAAATAACTCCTTGGGAAAGCACTTAAAGCCTCCGTTTATTATCCAAATGTAACTTAAGGACAAGAATGGAAGAATTATTTCTGAAAGAAAATAATCAATGAATCATTTATCAGTTTTCCTGCCCTTTGTATAACAAATTGTAATTAGTATGATGCCTTTGTTGGCAAGTGCTTATCAGACAAAATGCAGTATAGAAGCAAAGGAAAATTCTGTAAAGAATTGTGTTTTGCTAATTGCGATGCTATCACTGGAATTTTATGTGATTGCATTGTTAATTTTTAATTTGGTATCCTTAGTAGCAACAAGGTTATTAGCACCTACGTAGAGTTCTTAGTGTCCATATTAGATAACAAAATCTTGGTATGGTGAATATTGGAAATAAACATCCATCAAGTTAGAAAAGGGATCCAGAAGGCTCTGATAGCTTTATACAGGGCACATTTTTTAAAAAGCTTTTATTTATTTGTTTGTTTCCTAATTTGAGAGAGAGAGAGAGAGCAGTGGAGGAGGAGGGAGGACAGAGAGAGAGAAGGAGAGAATCTCAGGCAGACTCCGTGCTGAGCTAGGAGCCCCCAACACAGGGCTTGATCTTAGAACTCTGAGATTATGACCTGAGCCAAAATCAAGAGTCAGATGCTTAACCAACTGAGCTACCCAGGCACCCCGAATAGGGCACAATTTTAAGAAACTGAATGTGGCAGAATAAAAAAATACTTTATCAACCATCTTTCTAAACTACATTTATATTTTCTTTTTTGGGTAAAGAATGTTCCACACTCTGTCCAGAGTTCTAGAATCATGGCTCAGACTCTTTGTTGAGACTCTTTGCCCCAAGTTTGTCTTCATTCCAATAATTAATCATTGAATGCTTACTAGTTTTGATACTTTTTGGGGAATCAAAGATAAATGGGACCCAATCTCTGCTCTCAAGGTATTCACACTGGAGTCTAGTGGGAAGCACAGGCCTGTAGACAGATAGTTTTATTACAACATAATAAGCATGCTAATGTAGTAGGTTGTACATCACAGTGATGACACAGGAGACCACTTACTCACATGGAATAAGACACCCACTCACCTGTGGAAATCTCTAAAAAGTTACCCAGATTCACACACAGTCCATCACAATTAGCACAACAAAGAACCTGGGGTGGAAGAAACTCTCCTGCTGCCTCCTCCCACATTTCCACAAGGAGCTCCGGGATTGGCTTTGGACACGGTTCTGAACATGAGTTCGGGGATAACTTTCGGTAGCTACTGAAATCCAGTTACTTGGCCACATGACTTTAATTGTGGCTCCTGCAAATAAATATATATTTTTCTGACAAATGTTCAGGATGAAAAAATACTAACATAAAAATGAAGCTATTAAAAAAAAGAAGCTATTTCTACACATCTAGAACTAATTTTGTTTTTAATTAGAGAGCTAGCAGTCTTCATCAGTCAGTATTACAAATATGATATCCCACAATTTCCATTTGCAATACTATTCATGGATAAACCAAAAAGAACACACCACATCTACCCAACTCTTTGAAGGTTTTTCTCTCTCCTCTTAGAAAGAAACATACTATCCCTCAATATTTTGCTTGACTTTTAAGACCTTCAAATTATCAGACATTTCTAATACTCTTACTACTTCCAGCTTTTCTGAAAATCTGTTATCACTTTATAATAAATTATTCTTAACTCTATGCTGATATTATCCTCTCATAAAGGAAATACTCAGTTATAATAGATGTGTAAATAGAAAGGTAAGCAGATCAATGATAGATAAAAGATAAACGATAGATAGATGATTGATAGATAGATAGATAGATAGATAGATAGATAATAGATAGATATGGGTGCTCCTTTGGGCTATTTACCTCTCTTCTTTGATCATCTTTAACTATGATTCCATGGAATTAGCATAAATAAGCATGCATACTAGTACTATTCCTTGAATTGATCTGTGTGACTATTCAATAGATGCATGTACGTTTGTCTGGATATATGAAAAATATATATACTCTTATTCATCTGTCTACAGTTTCTCCAAGGACATAATGGTATGAGTCATCAATATTTATCAGACAGCGCTCCTCCAACAGACTCATAGGTCTCTTATAGTATAGTCCACCCTTGGCAATATGGAGACTCAGAACCAACTCTAGGACAACAAATACACCCTACCAGTGGGGCAGTATCAGATTGTCCTCTCTGGGGACACCTTGCAAAATCCATACTGTCCTGAAGCTATTCTCTTGGCATCCAGGTTGACAGCAGAAGTATAAAAAAAATAGCCTCATGCCAGGGAAGTGTGAGAAGTACCATGGTTTAAAAGCCTAATCCTGGGGCACCTTGGTGGCTCAGGGGGTCAAGCCTCTGCCTTTGGCTCAGGTCATGATCTCAGCGTTCTGGGATTGAGCTCCGCATCGGGCTCTCTGCTCGGCAGGGAGCCTGCTTCCCCGCCTCTCTCTGCCTACTTCTGATCTCTCTATCTCTGTCAAATAAATAAAATTTAAAAAAAGAAAGAAAGAAAGAAAAAAAGACTCATCCTGACAGCAACCAGTGTCTCCTATCACAATACCATTGGCATAGTTTCCAAGAACCCCACAAGAGTTATATCAATTAGAAGGAGTCCCCACACTCAAGTAATCTTAATGCTGTGGCTTCCTATCCGATGTTTATAGTTCTCCCCGATCAGATGCAATTTATCAACCAGGTGTCATTTTTATCATAAGCAATTTGGCCTAGTATCATAGTTGAATATTCTGTCTTATTAGGTTACAGAGGAAGAGAGCTAGAAAGTTAACTGAAGGTCAGATTCTCATGCGGAAGGAGAAAGATAGCATCAAATGTATATTAGCTTTAAAAACAAAAAGGAGATACTTTTAAAAAAGAAACATTTAAAATTTTGCAGTTTTAGATTTACAATCTATATTGTCAAGAATGTAGTACAAAGAGAGTTCCCATATACCCTACATGGAATTTCCCTTATCATTAGCATCTCACATTAGTATTTTTCATTTATCATGAATGATGAACCAAGATCTATATATCAAATTATTAAGTAAGATACATATGTTATTCAGATTACCTAATTTTTTTTTTAAGATTTTATTTATTTATTCGACAGAGAGAGAGATCACAAGTAGGCAGAGAGAGAGAGGAGGAAGCAGGCTCCCTGCCGAGCAGAGAGCCCGATGCGGGACTCGATCCCAGGACCCCGAGACCATGACCCGAGCCAAAGGCAGCAGCCCAACCCACTGAGCCACCCAGGCGCCCCTCAGATTACCTAATTTTAAAAAGTGGGGGACAAGTTTTCATTGGTGATATAGTCTATACTTAATCCATTGCATATTTAAAATGTTCAGAAACCACTCGGGATTATTTGACCAAGACAGGAATCATTTCAAGTGCAGTACTTATAACCCCAGAGTGTCGAGTATGTAAAAGTCTTTAGGTCCACATACTGATTTGTAATTCCCAAGAGCCATAACTATCAATAAACATCATTTATATGTAGTAGGCTACTCTGGACTTGATTTTCACATTGATTACAGTTAGTCTTACAAAAGTGAGCTACAGATTTTAAACCTTTGTGTTTCTCTTTTTGGGGGGGATATTAGTTTCAGGTGTACAATATAATGATTCAGCAATTCTATATATTACTCATCATGATAAGGGACTCTTAATCCTCTTTACGCCATTTCATTCCCATATTTCACCCATCCCCCCATCCAGCTCTCCTATGGCAACCACCAGTCTGTTCTCTATATATAAGAGTCTGGTTTTTTTTGTTTGTCTTTTTTTCTGTGTTCATTTGTTTTATTTCTTAAATCCCATATAGAGTAAAATCAACTAGTATTTGTCTTTCTCTAATTGACTTATTTCAGTTAGCATTATACCTTCTTGATCCATCCATGTTGTTACCAATGGCAAGATTTCATTCTTTTTTATGGCTGAGTAATATTCCATTGTATGCATATACCACATCTTCTTTATCCATCTTTTGATGGATGCTTTTATTGCTTTTATATCTTGTCTACCGTATATAATTCTGCCATAAACATAGGGGTGCACATATCTTTTTGAATTAGTGTTTTTGTTTTCTTTTGGTAAATACCCAGTAGTGGAATTACTGGATCCCATGGTAATTCTATTTTTAATTTTTTTGAGGAATCTCCATACTGTTTCCCACAGTGGCTGCCACAGTTTGCATTCCCACCAACAGTGCACAAGGGTCACTGTTTTTCCACATCCCTGTGCCAACACTTGTTGATTTTAGCCATTCTGACAGGTGTGAGGTGTTATCTCATTGTCGTTTTGATTTGCATTTCCTTGAGGATGAGTGATGCTTTTCATGTCTCTCTTAGCCATCTGTATATCTTTTTTGGAGAAACATCTGTTCATGTTCATGTCTTCTGCCCATTTTTTATTGGATTACTTGTTTTTCACGTGTTGAGTTATATAAGTTCTTTATCTATTTTGGATATTAACTCCTTATCAGATATTGAAAAATCTGTTTCCATTCAGTAGATCATCTTTTTTGTGTTGATGGTTTCCTTCACTGTGCAAAAACGTTTCATTTTGGTGTAGTCCCAATAGTTTAATTTTGCTTTTGTTTCCCTTGCCTCAGGAGACCTATCTAGAAAAAATGTTTCTACAGCCAGTGTCAAAGAAAAATTGCCTAAGTTTTCCTCTAGGGATTTTATGGTTTCAGGTTTCATATTTAGGTCTTTGATCCATTCTGAGTTTATTTTTGTTTATGGCATAAGAAAGTGATTCAGTTTCATTCTTTGACATTTAGCTGTCCACTTTTCCCAACATCACTTGTTGAAGACTATCTATTTCCTCTTGTATATTCTTGCCTCCTTTGAGAGGTAGGGTGGGGGACTTGGGGGTAGGGAAGGAGAGAATGAAATAAGATGGGATCAGGAGGGAGACAAACCATAAGAGACTCTTAATCTCAGGAAACAAACTGAGGGTTGCTGGGAGGAGGGAGGGTATGGAGAAGGTGTTTGGGTTATGAACGTTGGGGAGGGTTTGTGCTATGGTGAGTGCTGTGAACTGTGTAAGCCTGATGATTCACAGACCTGTACCCTTGGGGCAAATGATACATTATATGGTAATAAAAATTAAAAATGCTATAAAAATAATTTAGTTTAGTATCTCATTTTAGAAAATGAAGCAATCTATAGTGAAATATAGGGATTGTTAACAAGTGAATGACTAGTTCCATTGAGCCACAATAAAATTGAAATAACATCAGTCCAGGACTTTCCCCCTGTATTTCACATGTCAGAATATTTGTGATGACTGTTGCTATCAATGGATGGTACACTTGGCCAGCCACAATCTGGGGCTCCACACACAGAGATGTGTGGGATGCTGTCAGTCTCTTTAGACCTGAATTCAATTTTGATTGAACATGTTTATATTTGTGAGCTTATAATTATTCTTGAGTTTAAGAGATGGCTTAAAAGGTTTCTTTTTTTTTTTTTTTCTTACTGCTGTGTTTCCAGAGAAACTCACTGGCCTAAAAGATTCTAATAAAAGCAAAGAAAACATTAATAAAAGCAAAGAAAATCCACAGTTCAGTTTGAGTCTGAAAGTATAAAGCAAAGAGATACTGGGCAGTTTTCTATTGATTCATTTTCTCATTTGATCAGTGTAGGAGGCCTGCCAAAGACACTCCTCCCTAGAGTATTTGGGGGATAAGAAGCAGCTCTAATGAAGAAGCAGAGAATCTAGGTATTCCCATTCACTTCAGGTCATCTTACATTCATTTACTCAATAAATATAAGTTGCTTGCTTACCATGTGCTGAGTCCTGGTGAGAGCAGCTATGAGTTTCCTTCCCTCTCTAGTGGAAAGCTAGAGCCACACCCAGGTCAAACACAGGTTTTCATGTGCACACTTGCACGCACACACACACACGACTTTGGCCATACAAAACTGAATAGAAGCTGAAAATAGAGTTTAAGAAATTTACGTCTTTATATATCTGATTTTGTGTCCTGAGATTCAGACTGTTAACTCAGGAGTGGCCAGGCATGGCTTGAGAAGCATGGGAAAACAGCTACTAGTAAAATTATTTTTCTGTGTGCTGTGGATGGTCTGTAAGTTTGTCAACTGTTCAACTCTGCACCACATGAGGAAGTGGCATTGAGTGCATTGAGGCATTGAGTGCAGATCCTGGAGTCGGGCGTGCAGATGCTGGAATTGGCAGTGTTCCCTCTGACCATTGTGGGCATCCTTGGTGTTGGCAAGGCATGGGGGAGGTTGATTACCTTCCTCTTCAGATTTTCACTGAGCAAAAGGATTCTATTTTGAGAAAAGGTATTCCCATAATAATGTATACCCTCTAGAAGGAGAGAATATATTCTTGGCTTTAAATTTTGAAGGATCAACTTAGACTACTATTTTGAAAGAAATTTAAAAAGTGGATCCTTTGGACTTAAGCAAATGGACCTCTGAACAGCTTCTGAAAACAACTATCAGTAAACAGAGGACCCCTTAATGTTGTTTTTATAAAGAAAAAACAGAGACTTAAAGAGATTTGAATAATGGACCCAAATTCACACTGCTAGTAGGTATCACAGCTGGGATTGAAGCCCCTGGGGCCTGTGCTCTTTCTGCTGAGCCCTTCCTAAAAGAATGCATTTGCTTATGCTCTCTGCTCTGTGTGGCATGCTTCCTCTCCACCAGGCCCTGATTTTTGTCATCCAGACTCAATTTAAGTGCACGCTGTCAGCCAAGATGGCAGATACTCCACGAGCAGGGTGTCAGTCAGACTCTGGGAGCTCAGGGATCCCATGCACTCCTGTGCTTCTGCCCACTCCACAGCATCCAGGCTTTCAGGAGGAGAAGCTGCCCCAGGGCACCAAAGGAATGACTAGAGTCAAGCTGACAAGTAGAAATGTTTTATAAAATGTTGCTTACAGATTCAGAATTTAAACTGATGGTGAGGCCTTGGGATAGAAATACGAATTCTAATCCTATTTTGATCTTTCTTAGATCAAAAAAAAAATTTTTTTTAAGATTTTATTTATTTATTTGAGAGAAAGAGAGAGAGAGAGAACATGAGCAGAGAGAGTGGGAGGGAGAAGTAGGCCCCCCATTGAGCAAGGAGTCTGACATGGGACTTGATCCCAGACTCTGGGATCATGACCTAAGCTAAAGGCAGGCACTTAACTAACTGAGCCACCTAGGCACCCCCTCAAAAATATTTGTGTGCCTACTCCATTGTATTCAATGATGGGAAAAAGTAAAATACTTTTTTACACCTCCACTTATCCTTCTACTGATCTTGTCTATACTTATGCCTCATATGTGCTTTATAGACAAGCATGGAGCCTCCCTGTGAATTCCTACCATAAATACTTCACAAAATAAAAAATAAATGGAAGCCTCTGTTAAACCAAAAGGAAAGGATTCTTTTTACTAAGTGCCTAAGTGAGAACTGACTAGGATATTTCTTCAGTAATACTAACGCCTACCACATACTCCTTCCTATACCTATGCAAAAAATAAATTTCTGACAAAAATATGTGAAATCTAAGTGTACCTAATTCTCACTGCATTTCTGTGCTTTTAATGGAAAGTAAAAACAGTGGGTGAAACTTGGGAATATTGAATTTTATTTTTGAAGAGTAAGCTACTTTTTTAGTACTATTCTTTTTTACAAGACTGTAGGTTTCTTGCATTGCTTTTTTTTAAAGATATTTTTAGGATTGTGATTTCCATAAATTTTGTAGAAAAATACCATTAATGCTTCTCATTTATTTTTCATTAGCTGTTCACATTAAAATAAGTTGTCCTTTATCATTCTGTTATGCACAAAATAATTGAAATGTTTATGTAAGTTTTGTGGGGGGTGTTTGTAGCTTTAGAGTAGGAACTTATTAAAAAGGAACTATAACTATTGGGATTTTATCAAGATCAAAAGCTTTTGCACAGCAAAGGAAACAGCTAACAAAATCAAAAGACAACTGACGGAATGGGAGAAGATATTTGCAAACGACATATCAGATAAAGGGCTAGTGTCCAAAATCTATAAAGAACTTAGCAAACTCAACACCCAAAGAACAAATAATCCAATCAAGAAATGGACAGAAGACATGAACAGACATTTCTGCAAAGAAGACATCCAGATGGCCAAAGACACATGAAAAAGTGCTCCATATCACTTGACTCCATATCACTTGGCATCAGGGAAATACAGATCAGAACCACAATGAGGTATCACCTCACACCAGTCAGAATGGCTAAAATTAACAAGTCAGGAAATGACAGATGCTGGTGAGGATGTGGAGAAAGGGGAACCCTCCTACACTGTTGGTGGGAATGCAAGCTGGTGCAACCACTCTGGAATGCAGCATGGAGGTTCCTCAAACTGTTGAAAATGGAACTACCCTATGACTCAGCAATTGCACTACTGGGTATTTACCCTAAAGACACAAACGTAGTGATCTGAAGGGGCACGTGCACCTGAATGTTTATAGCAGCAATGTCTACAATAGCCAAACTATGGAAAGAACCTAGATGTCCATCAACAGATGAATGGATAAAGAAGATGTGGTATATAAACACAATGGAATTCTATGCAGCCATCAAAAGAAATGAAATCTTGCCATTTGTGACAACATGGTTGGGATGTGAGGGTATCATGTTTAGTGAAATAAGTCAATCAGAGAAAGACAACTATCATATGATCTCCCTGATATGAGGAAGTGGAGACACAACATGG
>NC_081570.1:63697479-63790970 GCF_022355385.1 Mustela nigripes
AACAGATGAATGGATAAAGAAGATGTGGTATATAAACACAATGGAATTCTATGCAGCCATCAAAAGAAATGAAATCTTGCCATTTGTGACAACATGGTTGGGATGTGAGGGTATCATGTTTAGTGAAATAAGTCAATCAGAGAAAGACAACTATCATATGATCTCCCTGATATGAGGAAGTGGAGACACAACATGGGGGGTTAAGGGGGTAGAAGAAGAATAAATGAAACAAGATGGAATTGGGAAGTAGACAAACCATAAGTGACTCTCAATCTCACAAAACAAACTGAGGGTTGCTGGGGGGAGGGCGGTTGGGAGAAGGGGGGTGGGGTTATGAACATTGGGGAGGGTATGTGTTATGGTGAGTGCTGTGAAGTGTGTAAACCTGGTGATTCACAGACCTTTACCCAGGGGGATAAAAATATATGTTTATAAAAAATAAAAAATAAATAAAAAGGAACTATAGTAGAATCAACATTTTATGGTGAAAAGGAACTGAATGCTGTGTCCACATATGAAAAATCAAGTCTAATTCAATTCAGAAGCATGGATTACCTGGAATATCCAAGAAATTATGATAAAATGGGTTGTTTGCTTATATTATCGCTCTCCTTATTATTTAGCCCTGTGTGTGTGTGTGTGTGTGTGTGCATGCGCGCGTGCACGTGCACACACGTGATGACAAAAGTGTTGCTTAGAAAACATAGGAAAGTACTTTATTTTCTATCATACTTTATTATTTGGAGTGATGCACATCAATGAGATTATGATCATTAATACTCAATTTTCAGAACACACAATTTGATATCCTCTGTGTTGTGTTTATTCTCTGTAGCTATAAAACTAATCTAGGTGGAAGAGAAAAACAGGTAAGAATTAAAAACCGTTTTTAGAGCAAAGATTATTTTTAAGTACACAAATCTGGAAATGGGATCGCTGTCACCTCTCTCAAATGAAGAATCCTATTTCAACCCTACTCTCATTATTCAGCCCAACCTTCTGTGAGTACCCACTTTGAGTACATACATTCTGCTGGAGGCAGGCATGTAAGGACTTATAAGACATGACCCCTGCTCATTTTTCCTGTGCCCCTTTCCCCTCCAAAAAGTCCTGGGTCTGAGAGTATACCAGTCACTACATCATCCTGTATATAAATCAGTTCCTCCTCTGTGGCCATCTCACTTGTGCTGAAAGTGCACTGAGCTATCTCTGATAGATGGACGTCTGATACATTTTAAAACATCAAGGTTATTGTAAAATAGATGCATCAAAGAAATTTTTTTGCCAGCTTCCAACTTATGAATATGGATTGGCTTTAATAATTAGATCAGAACACTACTTCAGAAACCATTTATCTAATCTATTTTTCCATATCTTATTTCACTGAAAAGTTTTCAGGAAATGGTCATCTTCAAAATGGGCAAGATGTACTGAGGTCAAGATGCCACCTAAAAAGTCTTCTCTTTCAGGAAAACAGCATATTAAAGTTCACTAATTTTAGTCCTCTTTGCTTTTTATTTTCTAGTGTTCACTGAAATGTAACTGGATAAATAGTAAGAATAAAATGAAATGAGTAAAGTAATTTGAGGGAAATGTATAGTTGTTTTAAATAAATAACAGAATTAGGACGTTGGGTCTTGGTTAAAAGAGATAATTATAGGGTAAAACATTTCAACCATTAGCTCAAGAAGCTATAGGAATTTATTTTTCCAAAGTTGGAAAAAGAGATTAAAAAAGAGGCAATGAAATTAAAAGTTAAAGATAATTTACACATAGAGAACTCCCTGTCATGGCTGGCATGAAGCTCGGTTTCAAACACTATGTTTTACTTAATCCTCACAACAACCTCATGAGGTAGGGAAAATTATTCCCATTTACAAGGGCACTGTGCCTGAAATTCCACGTGTTTCTTCCAAACCTTGGAACAACCAGTCAGTGGCCAAGTCAGGATTCAAACCTAGATCCCTTAAGAAAACCACTTAGCGTCCATCACCTGTAGACTGAGTGGACAAAGCCAATCTACCCTGGCATGAGGAAGTAATGCAGTGGGAATACGGAGATAAGCCCAGGCAGTGCTGAAAGGGACCAGCTGAGGGAGAGATGAGAATAGTATCACTCACAAAGAAGGAAAAAGAGAAAGGTAGAGCAGTAAGAAGTCTAACTAACAATTGGCGTGGCCATGATCCAAATAGGGTTCCAGGTGGAGAGGGAGATATCCTTCTTCAATTCAATTGAATGAGAACACATAATAAATGCAGAGGAGTTTAAGGAACTGAACAGGGAAGACAGGGAGGGAGAAGTCTGAGACTTAATTTTTTTTTAAGTTTTTAATTTATTCATTAGAGAGAGCGCAGAAGATCACAAGCAGGGGGGAAGGGCAGGTCACAAGCAGACTCCCTGCTGAGCAGGGAGCCCTAGGGGGCTCAATTCTAGGACTCCAGGATCATGACCTGAACTGAAGTCAGATGCTAAATTGACTGAGCCACCCAGGCACCTCCAGAGACTTAAATAGTTTCTAATTTCTTTGCCAAGTAAGAGATGAGGTCATCCTGTGAGAAAGGAAGGATGTTACTAGGGCTCTAGAAGGAGAAAAAAGCTGTCTCATGTTCACTTGACTGCTGAAAAAACAAAACAACAACAACAAAAACAAACAAACAAACAAAAACAACAACCACACAACATGGGAATAATAGTGGGTCAAACTTTTTAAAAATAATGTTTTGCCTTGGGAGTTGTCATGAGGCTTTGTCGAAGTGACTTAACTCTATGGGATATTGAGTATGCACTGGAATGGATTTGTTCAGCATTTACATTAACGAGTATTTAAATGCTGCAGATATAATTTCAAGGACCTTGACATGAATGAATAAAAGTCAATGCTATTGTATTTTTAGAAGAAAGAAAGAGGAAAAAGAATTGGAGAAAATTAAAGACAGCCCTAACTACAGACAGCTTGGTTAAAGATTGTGTGAAGCAAGCACATGGGAACAAGCTTCAGTGTGAAAATCTGATGCTGTCAGTTCACCCAAGTTCTTACTAGGGACTGCTTTTGTGGGGAGGCAGAGCTGGAGATGAGCATGGCGAGAGAAAAGGAAGGATGGGCAGGTGCATGCATCTGTGTGTGTGTGTGTGTGTGTGTGTGTGTGTGTGTGCACACGCGCACACGTGCATCCTCAAGGAGGAGATTATGAGTGAATGCAGAGTCCAGGAAAGCCAATAACAGGAGGAAAGACATGAAATTACACTTTAGATCTCCTAAATCATTTTGTTTGTAAGTTCTTAATATAGTGATAGATTTGTAATTTTTAAGTTTGTAAGACAAAGAAAATTTTAAAGAACCTTTAATTTGATATCCACTTGGGGGTAAATTTCTTAAAATCAGCCCCAAAACACAAACTTTAAAGAAAAAGGTTGATACATTTGTTTACTTATTAACTTTACTAATTAATAAATTGGTGTAGTGATCTTTATTTTTAAAAATTTCATCAGTTTAACTAATGGATTAATTTTAAGTTAAAAAATTTTAAGGAAAAAAGTAAAAAGATATACCACAGTGATAGAAGATACTTATAACACATACATATGGGAGTAGCATCAAGGATTCCTAAAAAATCCTTAAGAAAAAGAAAAATAATTCATTGGGGGGAAAAAAAACAAAACTAAGCAATAACCTCAACAGGCATTTCGCTAAAAAAGAAACATGAATAGCTGATAAGCATGTGAAAATATTCTCAACCTCATTAGTAATCAGGGCAATACAAATTTACATCAAATTAATTATATACCATTGGCAAAATTTTAAGGTCTGAAAATAGGTAGTATTACTGAGGATAAAGAATAGCTAGAACGTGTCTATGCTATTGATAGATGTATAAATTGGTCCCAGCCCTTTGGAAAATTTGGAAAATTATCTTGTAGTTGAACATTTGCTTCTCTTTCTACCTAGCAATTCTACTCATAGATATTTCCCCAGTGAAACACTAATGCAGGTGTGTGAATATTCATATTGGTAACATTTGCAAGAGGAGAAAGAAAACTGGAGATATTTCAAACATCCATTGACAAAAGAATGGATAAGTAAATTGTTATGTACCCATAAATGTATTTTACTATGGTAGTAAAGAAAAAAAAAATGAATGAACTGCAGCCACAAGCATTAACAGAGATGAATCTCACAAAATATTGAGTGTGAAAAAGAAAAGTCACAGAGGAACAAATATACAGCATACAAAATAATACCGTTTACATAAAACCAAAAAACCCACAAAACCAAATAACATTTTGTTCATGGATACATACATGTGTAGTAAAACTATACTGAAATAAAAAATGGAGTGATAAATCCAAAAACTAAAATAACAATCACTCCTGCTAGGGAGATGGGATTGGAATTCAAGGATCTGAATTGATAATACTCTATTTCTTAAGCTTGGTAGTTTATTATTCCATGGATGATGCATATATTACCTCTAGTCCTTCATATGTATGAAATATTTCATACTAATAATGTAGGTAAATCTGGGCAAAAGTTAAATGAGAAATAAAAAGTCAAGCATATAGAAGAAAACTTGGTGTTAGTTTATAAACATACATGTTTGGTTCAAATGCATAAATCTTTGTAACTCTCATTCTGCACTACATAAAAAAAATTGGCTGGGCCTTGCAAAGCCACAGTTTTTTAAAAGAATGGCTGAATATTTGAATTATGAGAACAGATGAATTCAGTGTTTCATTTTTAATAGGTAAGAAGTACTTTATTATAATGAATCTGTCAATTTGGCTTCTGTATAACACAAGATTAGAAGTATGTAGTGTAATATTTTCCAGAATATGTTCTACAAAACATCAGATGTTAAGGGTTCTGTAATCAGATGTGTTCAGGAAATGCTGGATACTACACCCACTCTTAGAAATTCATAAGTAAGTACCTAATCTGCCTGCTATAATAGTTTTTTATTAAAAAAATAATGAAAAGAGCAGTATGCATAATTTAAATATTCTCTGTGAGAGATGAAAAGAGAATATAAATGTAATTTCTAGCAATGTCTAAGAGAACCTGCACCAAATTACATCTCTAACAGTGTCATCTCCATCTCCTGCTTTGACCCTTTGCCGTCTGTTGACACATCAATTGTTGGAGTTCCCTCAACACTCATTCTTGTTCCTCTTCTCTCCATGATCCCTGTTCCTCCCCTAAAACTAATAATCTTATTATTTCAAGATCTCTCCTTACCAAAACTCATATTCTACATTTATCTTGGAACTCCACAAACTGAAATTTCACAGCATCTCAAATTTAGCACATCCAAACTAGACTCTGTTATCTTACACCCTGAAATAACATGACCTCTGGATTCTCCATTTCCATTATGGTGTCATCATCCCAGCTAGTTTTCAAATTAGAAATAACTTTAATTTGATTCTTTGCTGCATCTGCTTGCATCCATCTTGCTATTCTCTAGAAGAATGTTCCTTAGCTCTGTTCTCTTTTCTCTCTAATCCGTGCTATGCTATTGTAGTCTCTAACTCCATTATGGCTTAATCGGGTCTCCTATTTTGTCATTCTATCACCAGTATTTCCCAAATGCACCTCATAACCTACATAGGCTTATTATCATAAAATCTAACCATATTGTTTCCTAATAAACATCTGCTAGCCCTCTATATCTTAAAAGGTACAATCCAAATACACACATGTAGCAGAGAAGGCCCTTTCACAGTCCAACATTACAAAATCTACCTCTTTAGCCTTATTACCTGCCATTCCATCACAGACACTCTATGGTGTGGTGACATTAAACTCATCATCCCTTGAATGTGCCATAGTTTAATTTCTCTGACTTTCATTATATGCTGATATTTCTGCCCAGAATGCTCTTTCTTCATCTAATAAGCAAATTCCTATTCATACCTTAATACACAGAAATAGCCCTCCTATAAAGACCTTCTCTGACATCTACAATAAAAGCCAGTCACTTTATTTTCTATACTACCAAGAATCTGTTTGGACTTCCACTGGAGCTCCTGACACATTGTACTGTCTCTTCACCTAAACTCTGTCCTTCTTGCATTTTCCATAACCTATGGGCACTTGGAAGAATCTAACTAAATATATGGACTAATGAATAAAAAGCCAGATAGTACTTACATCCTTAAACTCTTCTTGTTATCAATCCTCCTGAACTTAATTTTTGGTGTAAACTTATTCAGTCTTTTTTAAGGTCATGTTTCCAGGATTATTCTCACTTTAGTCTTTTTATTTCAAAAATTGTTTTTTATTAAGCTTATTGAAATTTATTAAAATAAAGCATTTTGCTCCCCTTACTGCTACTTACTAGTGGCTCTTCCCAGGAGCTTTCTATTTCCCTTCATTGACAGCAAATGTTCTAGCTGTAGAATCTCTGATCATTTCCATTTTTCTCTGCCTTCAGAACTCATGGTTCAATTAATAAGGAAAGTCTCCATTATGATCAGGCCCAATGCTACCATATTCTTAACCTTTGTTCTAATAGAAAAAGATGCCCCTACCAGGTGAGGGGTTACCAAAAGGCATTCCTTTCTCTGGCTGATGCAGCCAGAACCATGGCAAACAGAATAAGGACTGGTTTCAGGCCCCCGGTGCACCCTTGTACCCTGCACAAGCTCTACAGCCATGACCTACCTCTCTGATTCTGACTCAGCAGCCCTGTACCTTATATGGTCCCATGATGGCCCCAGCCAAGCATACCACTTGCCTAATTATCCTTGGCAGCCAGCCTGCTGTGAGGTGACAATTCCTTTTAAACTACTTCCTTTATAAGAAATCTTCTGATACATTGAAATGAGCCAATAAGTCAACACAAATGGGAATTTTCATGGGCCGATGACAGATTCCGATTAAAATGTGGTTTTTACTCAAAGTTTTAGTGCCGTACTTCATATGAAGTACAATGTCATGACAAAATAGCAAGTCCATCCTAAGCCAATGAGGTAGCCCTAAGTACATGAACCGAAGTCAGGGACATGCTGATGTGAATTAAATTTCAGGCACACGTGGAATAAGCGAGTCCAGTGTCCAACGAATTTAGGAAATACTTAAATAAATAGAGGAGACTAAATGATATTTGGTCCTTTAATCAACAAATATTTATTGAACCCCTACTATATGACAAATATCTAAATCCTGGGAAAACAGAGATTAACCAAATAAATGACACTCGTGGAATTTATAATGGAGTGGGAGGAGAAGGACAGTAAATAAACACATCTCTACTCTGTCAGGTGGTATTAAGTAGAGCAGAATGAAGCTGGGTGAGAGGGTCGGGGATGAGGGTGGGGGCATCTGACGCTGACACAGGGTGGGCAGAAGAGAGCTCACCAAGGACGAGGGTTTGTCAGAAAGGAGACTACAGTCACGAAGCTGAACCTGTGTGAGCATATGCACCTGTGCCTATATTCTCCTGTGTTTTTATTTATTTATAAATTTATTTATTCATTTATTTGACAGAGAGAGAACACAAGCAGGCAGAGCAGCAGGCAGAGGGAGAGGGAGAAGCAGGCTTTCCGCTGAGCAGAGAGCCTGCTTCTCCCTCTTCCTGTGCCTCTCCTCGGCTTGTGCTCTTTCTCTCTCTCTCTGTTGAATAAATAAATAAAATCTTTAAAATAAATAAATAAAAATTATTAAATAAATAAAACATCAACTCTTTGCATTCTATATGTGTTACCAATGTTTCTTCCCCTACTTTGTCAATATGTTTTACCTTTGTGACTATTTTTGCACCACTGGAATTTTTATCAGAATTGGATCCAGACTTATTAATTTAGGGAGAATGGATATATTTTCCAGTCAATGAAATTGGTAGTCCTAGTCCTGAAAGTCCCACAGATTTTTATTAAGATTATTCTTTAGTATTTTATTTTATTTTATTTTAAAGATTTTATTTATTTATTTGACAGAGAGAGTGCGTGAGATCACCAGTAGGCAGAGAGGCAGGCGGGGTGGGGGGGAAGCAGACTCCCTGCTTAACATAGAGCCTGATGCGGGACTCGATCCCAGGACCCAGACGGAGATCATGACCTGAGCTGAAGGCAGAGGCTTAACCCACTGAGCCACCCAGGCATCCTTATTCTTTAGTATTTTAAAAAATATTTTTGCTTTTATGAATTTTAGGATTATTTCAGCATTTCGTATTTTGTACCCATTGGTTCTGGTTATTAAAGAAAACTATTCATTTTTAAATATATGTATTTTGTTCTTGACCATTTTATCAAATTCTCTTATCCTAATTGCTTTTAGCTTCCTTCTATAATTTTTTAAAATATTTTATTTATTGAAAGAGAGATCAAGTGCACACATGTGAGCAGGGCAAGGGGCAGAGGGAGAGGCAGAGAGAGAATCTCAAACAGACTCTTCACTGAGCAGAGAATGGAACACGGGGCTTGATCCCAGGACCCTGAGATCATGACCTTAGCAGAACCAGACACTCAACCAACTGAGCCACCCAGGTATCCCTGCTTTCTACAGTTTTTAAATAGTCTTTCAGGTATAAAGTATAAGATCTCTGTGTCTTTTCATCATTAACATTTCATATTTTATTCCATTCACTAAAATTTTCAGGACAATGTTAAAAGAAAAAAGATAACAGCATCCACTTGTTTTTTGTTCTTGATTTTAATGACACATATTCTCTAGCATTTCAGCATTACTTATGATGCTCACCTTTAGTTTAAGAGGTGTTCTTTATTATGTCAAGGAGATACCCCATTGGTCATAGATTAAAATAATTTTATTTGGATTGAATATTGAATTTTATCTATCTTCCTGGCATCTGTTGAAGAAATGGTATAGTGTTTCCCTGAGGGACTGATGCAATGAATTAAATTAATACAGGATCCACCAAAAACATTCTCCCAGAGAATACTTTTTCCACAAGCTAGTCCATGAAAAAAACTGAGTGGGGAGGAAATTGTCATCTGGTCAAATAACTTGGGGAAATGTTGCATCACACATGCTTTTCTTAGAGATTCATTAGCTCATTATCACGTGAAAGATGCTGACAAGTCTGAATTTGGCAGTCAAGAAATTCTGTTAAAAAATTATACACACACACACACACAACCTGTACTGCTGTATGGTATATTTACAAGCTGCTAAGAGGATTGATCCTCAAAGTTCCCATCAAGAGAAAAAGAAACATTTTCTGTTTTTGTGTGTATATATATGATATGAAGAATGTTAACTTCATGTGTATCTATATGATATGTGTGTATCTATATGATATGAAGAATGTTAACTAAACTTACTGTGATAATCACTTCATGATATAGCTTGTCAAGTCATTAATGCTCTACACCTTAAACTTATATAGTGCTGTATATCAAGTATATCTCAATACAATGAAAATAGTCCAGTTAACTTTGTTAAAACCACCATTTCTAAACATTACCTGTCCCACTTCCTTTATAGAATACTTACTAGTATCCCATGGACTTAGGGTTCAGTATAACACACTTGAGGAGTGCCATATTGCTAGCTTTCCCTATATTCAATTATCCTTGCACTCTTGGAATAGAACCCGCTTGGCCATAGGGGTATGACTGTTTAATTTGGTGCTAAGATCAGTTGGTTGGGTTTTAATTGAGGATTTTTGAGTCTATAATTCTAAGAGTAATTGTACTGTCATTTTTCATCCCTACCCCCTCTTGGCTCCTTCCAGGTTTCAGTATCACTCTGATGCTGGATTGGTAATATGAATTGGGACATGCTCCATATTTTTCTGGGCTCTGGAACAATTTATGCCGCATGGGAATTATCATAGGATTTTATTTTCTTAATTTGAAATATTTTCTATAAAATAGCCCAAAGAGAGATGAACCCAAACATAGTGCTAACTGGTTGTCATTGAGCTTATGATTGAATCCCCCTGTTAGCTCAATTTTCTTTACTGATGAGGCTTCAAGTGTCTCCATTTTTCTTCACTTCGACTAAACATGATTGCTCTTTGCTCTAGGGGGTGAACGGTTCAGACAGCCTACTCTGCTTGGAAGCAGTAACTCCTTGCTCTTGTCACTCTAGTGCGCCACAGAACGGGGGGCATCAGAGTCAGGTCTGGGAAGAAGATGACAGAAGCCCAGACAGGAGGATCACACTTCTCCATGAGCATGTTGTCTCTGATGCCAGGCAAAAGTCAGGTCAACAGAGCGAAGGTCTGACGGAAGAAACAGAGCTGGGTGAATTGCTGGTCTAGAATCCCAAGAAGAGGGTTGAAGAGTATCACTTGGGTTTTTAAAACACTTTGAAGCAGTGTTGGGATGATGTTGAACATTTTATGGTCTGTAAGGGGAGAAATGGGGTGTTAAGGCCACTTTTGAGACAAATTCCTCCCCCAGGCACAGAACGCTTTCTTCGGAGAGATGCCATATTTTTACAGACAATACTTCTCGGATCTTCTACGAGCTTGGGCATAAAAGCACACAAAAATGTTTACATGTTTTCCTTTCTAATACAAGGATTACTCAACACTAAAAGGCAAAATTTCTTATCTGTGCAGGGCCCGCCCGACTCATAGCAGGCCACTTGATGTGTTTAGTGTTTGTTGAATAACTGTGTATTGTTTGTTAAATAATTGCCCATGTGTTGACTTCCCCTGGTTTTATACAACTGACATGCCCCTAAAATGTTTAATTCATAAATTAAATGAATCCTTTTTTCCAGGTTTATATAGAACAACTCCTTAGGTGCTAAATATATGTGGGTTGTTTTTTTTTGTTTTGTTTTTTTGTTTTTTATCCTTCATTAGTTGGTGCATTTCTTTGCCCTGGAACATTTAATTTTAGTACTTTCAAGGTGCAATAATGGACTCAAATATTTCAATATACTCAAGGGAACTTAATACTCAAAATGATTTTTTTCTAAATAAGCTAATAAGTTGCCAGTTATTTCTGTTTGTCTTTTGACATGCTGAGTAGAATAAACATAAAAATAACATACCTTTGTCTAAAACACAAATCACAGAAGATATAATTCTTTAACCACATGCAGCTTGTATTTCTTTCAAGACAAAAAGAAACTGCTAAGATTACATGTCTCTGAGTTATTCTCTGAAATGTGATGAGTGCCGAAAAAGGAAACACGTATGTTAAAGGAAATAATAGCTATCTATAGAAAAGTGCTTCCCTCGGCTCCACGTACCACGCTTCTCTTCAAAGAAGCACATTGTGCAAAGGTGAGTTGTCGGGAAAAACTAACTCATCCGTTCATCTGGTCAAAGATCCTTCCACTCAGTAGCCATCAGTGGAAGCTAGGCCATTGTTTAACATGCTTATTAAATACTACTGCTTATGTAGTGGGGCACAAAGGGAAAAGAATCAAACGATTTTGGTGGTATGTAGCCATATGAACTCAAGATTTGAATGGCTAGACAACACTGAGTTCTTTGAAGCTCCTTGATGATCAGTCACAAAGCTAAAAATCACTCCTTAGCCCTGATTAGAGGAAAATCTGATTTTCCTGTTGCATTGTTTTCTGGAAAGAGATGATGGGGGAAAGTGCCACAGTGAAGAGCAGAGACTGAATCAAAGAATATTGATTTTGTGTCTAACCTGGCTTTCTCAGTTCCAGCACCTTACCAGGAAATACATAGAGGCTGTTTCCACAATAAAGTCCCCTATGACTAGAGAAAATTATTGAGCGGGGAGATAGAAAAACATATCTTTCTCCATGGCACTGTTTGAGTGTTGTCATAATATGTATTTTTTTTCTTTTTTCTTTTTTTTTTTTCTTATCCCCCTTTACTGGTTCCAATTTTTGTGATTTTAAAGAAAACGCCATGGTTGGGAAGGGACACCTTGTGTGTTGATGGTGGGTTCCTGCTACTGGAGTGCACGAAGATTTCATAGATATACCGCAGTGGGTGGACGTACTCATCCGAGGTCCACCTCTAAGCCGCTTTGTTACTCAGGGTCTTAGAGGAGCAGTGTGATGTGAAGTAGGAAACGGATGTGAGAGACAGCATGAAGGAAGGACTGACATGACTCAGTAACTAATGGGGCACGGAGGGTGCGGAAGTGGGCGAAGTCAAGGGTGACGCAGGTAGCCTGGAGAACGATGGTGCTGCCATCCCGCCCCACACAAAGAAAATTAAATTAAATAATTCCGGAGCTGGAGCCATCTACTATCTGACATAAGCCCTTGGCTGCATTAATACAATCATGATTCCTGACCCATGCGTGCGTGGAAGGAAACAGTATTCACAGCACCACAGTCGTGAGCACTTAGTTTTTCTTCTCTTACAATGTGCAAATCAGCAGTCGCAAGCCTGGGTTTTAGAAAGCCGCCTCAGTCAGTCAGGGCACCATCCCGAATACATTAGTCGTATTAACTGCATGCCGGTCATGGGGGATCGCTACAAGCCCAGTCCAAGGTGAATGGCAAGTGCTCTTTTCGTCAGGGTTACTCAGAGAAGTGGCAGGTCCGAAGCCATTTAAAAACTGGAAAATGGCCTTCTGATAAATAAAATGGCACTTCTGGGGCTGAACATAATTGGAAGAGCTTTGTGCTGACAGAAGACTAAGGAAGCTTTCTTTCCTATGGGAGGCTGGTATGCAAATGTCACTTTCTGGGTTTTGTTGACTGTGAAACTGGAGACAGCAACGGTAGGAGGGGTGCCTGGTGACAGGCAAAAGCAGGGAGGCAAGAGTCTTGCCTGTGTCTGTGTGATGACCTAAGACATTAACTGCCACGGGATTCCATTAAGTATGTGCTTTACCAAATCAGGAAGGTATAAATGACACTCTCAATTTTCAGAGTTTGTTTTGCAGTGAAAATTCAAGAGACTGAAATTAATTTAGTTAAATTGATATTTTACCTCGTGATTTCAGGGATTTAATAGTGAATATGCCTCTTGATCTTGATGTATCTACTGTGGGTTCATTTATTCTCTTTTCTTGGGCACACGGCACGTAGCTGGCCCTTTGCTATGATTTGTGATTTATAAAATGTACAGAGCGTAGTTCAGTCCTGATAGATGAAATCAGAATTCTGGCTGAGCTGTAGGTCAACTGACTAGAAAAGGGAATTTAAAAACTGATTCTTTGTCAGCTCTAAGATAAATAAGATCTAGGGATCTAATGCACAGCATGGGGAGTACAATTAACAATACTGTATTATATACTTGAAAACTTTTTTCTTTTTTTAAAGATTTATTTATTTGAGAGGGAGAGGGAGAAGCAGATTCCCTACTGAGCACAGAGTCCGTCGTGGGCCTCAATCGCATTATCTGAGCTGAAGGTAGAGGCTTAACCTACTGAGCCACCCAGGAGCCCTATACTTAAAAAACATTTTTAAAAAAGATTTTATTTTATACTTAAAAACTTATAATAGAGTAGATCTTAAATGTCACCACATGCATGTGCGCACACGCGCGCGCACACACACGCAAACTCCATGTAATAATATGAGGCATGGGGGTGTTAACTGACATTATTGTGGGAATCACTTCTTACAATATATACATGTATCTAATCGTCATGATGCACACCTTAATCTTGTATATGTTATATGTCATTAACATCTCTAAAGCTGGGGAGTGGGGGACCTGATTCTGGAGGTAAATGGCTACAAGGGGGGTGTGCGTGTGAGGCTTAACCTAATTTTAAGTGGTGATTTAGGCCCCATGTCTGACATGTGGTATATCCTTCAACATATTAGTAAGCCTTTCTTTTACATCCTCAATGAGAATACATTGGCAAACTGTTTAAACTTCCTTGGGGGAAAAAATGTTGTCAGTTTCCTACTTAGGCTCAATCTACATTCCAGAAACAATTCGATTAAGATGGACATATTGGGCGCCTACTGTGTGCCAGACATAGTTATCTAAGATGGGACATTTTTGCTGACCAGCATCCCTTCACTGGCAAGTTTCCAGTCAGTTTGCAAGTCAGCTGTTTATAAATTGGGACACATTTTGCTAAAGAAATTTAAAAATAGTGGTTAGATTCTCAAGCCAATCTTCAAAAGCTAATTTAATTTATAATAAAGTGGAACTCAACTTCTAATAGAATCCTCAAACCTAACTACCATTTATAGCAGTGATTTTCAACCCTGGCTGCACACATCACACTATAATCACCTAGGAAGGCTTTTTTGGTATTTATTTTTAAAAATAAGTACAAAGACTCAGACCTTACACCAAGAACAATGAAATCAGAAGCCATTATGAGAGCAGTGGTGGGAAATGGGGCCTGGGAAAGGGTGGAAAGCACTGGAAACAAGGCCTCTAGGGAGAGTGGCATCAGGCCTGTCACTAGAAATTGGAGGTCGGGGCTCCAGGGGGTAGATGGTGGAGCCCAGGTGTAATGCATGGATGGATAAAATAAGAAGGAAGGATGCCCCTGGGAGAAGGAATAGACTGTAGACTCACAGCCTTGGGGAGACTATGGTCTTTGGTGACAGTAAAGGGTTTTTCAGGAATGAGGACGTGGTAAAGGGGTCTGGAAACTTCCATTTCAGGAGCACAGGACTGGTGTGGCAATGACGCAGAGGGAGTGGGCAAGTTGGTCAGCATCACTCACCAGTTCTCCTTGTCCAGTTCATGAGGGAAGAAGACAGCTCTATCTTTAAACCACTTTCTTATTTTGGGATAAGGCTTTCACAGAATTTCATGCCTCATATTTCCTTTCTACAAAAGGCAAATGTTTAGATCTCTTCATCCTTTTGGCATCATTATGAACTCTCAAGACTAAGCAGAGGTAAGGGGAGTAGAAGAGGAATGGATGAAATCCAATAAATAGGCCCTGATAATAAAAGTAGTCTGGTGTTTCTGTCCATCTGCTGTCACTACCCAACAGCTTCCAGAATTCTGGAGCTCTTATTTCCAGTCACTCCCTTGCAAATGAGTCAGAATGTCAGGGGTCAGAAACATGGGCATAAAGTTTTATCAACAGCTGGTGGAAACAAATATGCCAGGTGAAGGATCTCAACTGTCTTCCTGCGTCCTTCTCATTTTTTATAGTTTGGGTGCTGAGATTTCTTTTTCCGACATTCTGTGACTGTTGCAATGCAGGGAAGTCTGTTGAGGTAACATTCTCACATTTCAGTCGACACTCTCAAGTTCTAAGTTGTACTCTATATTTCTTTCTGGCATTTTCTATAATATATTGCTTCTGCTCTGTGTTCTAGTTCTCTCTTTAGGGCATTTTGTCTGCCCTAAAGAAAGAAAGTAATGGGATCAAAGAAAATACTGGGCTAGAAGAATTCTGGAGACCCATGAAATTTTTCTCTTCTGAATGGAGGAAAGGAATTATCATTATCTTCCCCCTTCTTTACATTTTTGGATATTCCTGATTTTTTTCCTGATATGGGTAGGATAGTATTGTGAAAAGAGGTGGGGATGTCCTTTTTCTACAAGTTTCAGGAGGTACTAGCATGGTATGGAGAGAGGACACACAGAAAGGCTTCTTTCCACGTGTGAATTTACTGTAAGCAACAAACACATGGGTCCCTTCCCTATAGGTTGCTGGCCAAGCTGTGTAGCAACACTGTGGGGAAAACACCACCGCCTTGGAAGAAATTCTTCACTTCACTAAGCAGGAAGTGTAGCTCAGTTGGAAAATATGGATTAGATTTCAAAGGAAGACTGTTCTCCTCTCAAACAGATCCCATCTCAAGAATAGAGAGAAAAATTGATTTTTTTTTTTTTGGACTGAAACTTCTGGACAAAATTAAATGGGGATAACTTTCAACCTTAGTGGGCAAAGGGCTAGTTTAGCAGGTGAGACTCCATTAGCTCTGTTTCAAGGAAGATTCCCTCACCACATCACTTGACTTCAGGTGTTCTGCTGGAGCAGACAGACTCCCTTTGAAGGAATTTGCTAGAGGTGGACTAGAAGTACAAGATCCTGCTTTGGTACACTGATGATGGCCTATCGTTTGCAAAGGCATTGTGTGTAAGGTAGTCAGTGAATGTCAGCCTACTGGAAAACTGACAAAGGAAGCCTCCTCTTACGGAGACGACTTCTCATTGCCTGAAGAGTCATGTCAGTTGTTGCTTCTGACCTTTTCTAATTGAATTATCCTTCTTTAGTGAACCAGATAAAAACAATTTTAATAGATGGGGGAAATGAGGGTACTGCTTAGTTTTTCCTATTAAAAATAAATTTACCCCTCAAAATAATTTACTTCAGGACTTTTTGAGCCATGTACCTCGGTCAAAAAAGCGGTAATAAGGGCACCTGGGTGACTTAGTGGGTTAAAGCCTCTGCCTTCGGCTCAGGTCATGACTGCCTTCGGCTCAGGTCATGATCTAAGGGTCCTGGGATCGAGTGGGGATCCTGCTTCCTCCTTTCTGTCTCTGGCTGCCTATCTACTTGTGATCTCTGTCTGTCAAATAAATAAATAAAATCTTTTTTTTTAAAAAAAAAGCGATAATAGCTTCAACTAGGCAGCAAAACTAGTCTGTCTTAACCAGAAGAATGTGAGAGCTACTTCAGGTTTTTCCAGTTGCAGTTATGTGTAGCCCCAATTGCTCGGGCTCGGGCTGAGGCTGGTTTAGTAATGATCCCGGTGGTACTGGAGGCTTTAGTGAGAAGCTTGGATCCTTGATCTACTTCAATGGGGTGAAAAGACCTCAAATCTCTGTCTTCAATCCTTGTTAAAACTTTTGGTTGTTTAAAAGTTCTCTTTAAACATAAATTTTCATTTTGAGAGAAAAACAAGGGCTTGGAAAGCATTCGTGTCAGAAGCAAGTTTGAGTCTGATTCTGTGCTAGGATTTTTCCTAAAGGAAAATCTTGGTTTAACTCACGTTCCAGTTAAGTCAGAAAGCTAAGGGAAAGTGAGTCATTTCATTTCTTTGCTAAAAAAGGAAAAGTGGCAGGGAAAGGGCTTTTATCTACTTAGATATATTCCTACCTGATAATAATCTTTCCTTTTCTTTTCCTTCAGTCTTAAGGAAAGTATATGCAGAAAGAATGGATGATAAGAGAGCTAGAAGAGAAAGCCAAAACCTTCCATTAATTACCTTTATCAGGTTAGCAGTGGAATAGGTACCTATGCCTTAGGTAGAGAAAGGTGATTAGCATTCAGAATACCGAAGCCCACATCAATTTAGGAAGGGCATGATTTCAAGATAAGTTGAAGGGTAAGTTAGAAAGAAGCAATTTTTAAAGCCTAAGTATAAAACCAGGATCAAATCAAATAGTGATTGTTAATAAGAGTTAAAGATTAGTTAGAAGTGAAGTCCCTAATTATACCTGGAGCTTTTAATAGACTCATTTTCTTGAAAAAGGTCCTAGAGGTCGATCAACCCAACTTCATATCTCTGGTTGCAAAAAAACAGACACCTCCTCCAGCAGACACAAGCCAAAGAGAATTTATTGAAAGGTTACAGAACCTAAGGGCTGGAAGGAAGCCATGCCTGGGGAAAGAAGTGGATCTAGGAACTTGATCATTAGGTCACGACTTGTCCCTTCATTTTTTTCTTTTTTAAGTTGACTCACATCTCCACACCCGTGGCATGAAGCTGTTGTTTGGACATGACCATGGTTGAAATTCTAAAAGCCGTTTTCAATCTTGAAGTCATAAATACAAATCTATAAAGTGATAGTATCTCTGTACTAAAATATACAGCTGTACCCACCAGCATAGGCTCTTTTACTGTAACTGCAATTCTGAACCCTTAGTGACCAAAGACCCTAACCCTAACCTATGCCAGTCTCCTTATTCTGCCACCAAAAACAAACAAAAAAACATGGACCAAGAAGAAGTGGCAGGTTCAAGATTTCCTAGAGGGCTATGGATAGAATCTGAAGACTTGAAGTTCTTTGATGACTGCCCTGTCAGACATGTGGTGTCTTGGACGATTCTGAGACCAATGACTGAGAAAGAACTTAGTTAAGAACCTGAGTTTTCTGGTGTTAGCTGCCTTTGGGCAAGTAGTTTATATCTTCCCAAACCTTCATTTGTATAATGGGGAGGCTTTAGTGAGAAATGGGCTTAACACACTGAGCCACCCAGGCGGCCCACCTTATTAATGGGGGCATTAATACTCCCTACAGGTCAGGGTTGTTGTGAGGATTAAATGACATGACCCATGCACAGCTCTTGGAACAATGTCTACTACACATAAATGCCCCATAAATGATAGCAATTATTATTACTAATAAAAAAAAATTTAGTCAGCTCTTTTCTAAGTAACAAATAACCCTGAAACTCAATAGCTTAAAGAACATTTATTTCCTGCTCACAGGTTTGCTATCAGCTATAAGTCCGCTAAGCTTAGCTGAACTTGGCTCCAGTTTTGAGTTCATGTCTGGGGCATGGGTGTCCTCATCCCAGGAACCAGGCTAAAGAAGCACCCCTTACTGGGTGGCATTCTTCTCATGATGGAGGGGAGATGTGTAAAAAATGGGAACCATGTGATACTTTTTAAATTCTCTTCTGGGAACTATCACTAATTCTGTTCCATTGGTCAAAGCAAGTCATTGACCAAGCCCAAAGTCAAGGAGGCAGGGAAGTTACTGCACTCATAAGCAAGCCATGTTTGGGAAGGGAATGAACAGTACAATCTAGCACTGGAAGGTTGAAAGAAGCTCTAAGATCATTGAGACAAGGGCCTCTGGAGTAGCCTGAATAGTCTGAGACCAGAACCTACACAGGCTGTCCCTAATTTCTCATGTCATCGGAATTATGGGCCATTTAGGTAAACCAGAGGTCCAGGGCAAAGAGAGTTTGGAAATAGAGATTAGGTATAAAAGGACACTGTAGCAACTGTAGCATCTCTTCCTATAGAAGAGTTGCTTTAGAATTAGGTCAGCGTTTCTAGAGCCAAAAGGTATTTTAAAGGACTCACATCCTTAAAGCAGCATTAATGGTATTTGTTTTCATTTCCATTTGTCAAAAAAAAAAAAAAAAATCAGTAAATGTGATGCTTATGTAAAAACTGTTTCCCTTTAAACGGAGGTCAAGAGCCTCTAGGTGTGTATTGAGGAAGGCTGCTTGGTGGTAAGTGAAGATCAGAGAAGTTTGCTCATGACTTGTAACTTGGTTTATAACACAGACGAACACTACTGGGTACATCCGTTGTCATCACACATATTTTAATTGTTTTTATTCTTAGTCGTATATTGTTTACATTTGTTCCCAGTTCTGAATTAATGAGGAATTTAATGAGGAAGAAAAAAACATAATTCTGCCAATTTTTCCCTAGATACTTTTCTCCAGATCCATAAATTTCCATCATCTGAAAAGACTAGCTATATAGAACATCAAGATATCTCTAGTATTTCAAAGTGTAGTGTAAGGAAGAAAAATAAATCAGTGTTATGTACGCATCCTGTCTCTAACCAATAATCTATTATGAAAATAAACACTGATGCTGTTTTGAGGTCCAGTCCAGATAAGAGGACAGCGGAGAACTATTCAGTATTCCCTTTATTCTCATGCCTCAGTGCAACTGCAAAGGCCATTCCCTCTGTTTGAAAGGCTCTCTTCCTTCCCCTTTTCTGCCTGGTGTTATTTAGCTTTAATCCACAGATCAGCTCTTGCTCCCAACTGGGAAAGGAATCCCCTTCACCACTTGCAGGGAATTACTTCCTTGATAGCCCTATTTCTAAACATGGTCATCAAGTCTGTCTCCCCCAACTTGTCCCTGGTATTTCCCGGACACAGTCCCACAGTGTGAATGGATGAGACGAAGCAGAATAAACTTAATGAGATTAGAAACTGAAGAGGTGGGGCGCCTGGGTGGCTCAGTGTGTTAAGCCGCTGCCTTCATCCCAGGTCATGATCTCAGGGTCCTGGGATCGAGTCCCGCATCGTGCTCTCTGCTCAGCAGGGAGCCTGCTTCCTCCTCTCTCTCTCTGCCTGCCTCTCTGCCTACTTGTGATCTCTCTCTGTCAAATAAATAAATAAAATCTTAAAAAAAAAAAAAAGAAACTGAAGAGGATGTGGGGGAGAGCATTTCAGGAAGAAAGAAGGTATACGTTAGCAAAGTGAGAAAAGACAGAAACGGACATATACAAGATGTGTTTAAGGAGCGAAAAATGGACACACATAACTAGAAGAGAGAGTTCACGAGAAGTCCTGGAAAAGAAAGTGAGGAGTTTAGGTTTGTGGCAGAGATGCCCATTGTCTTAGCCTGCTTGGGCTGGCATAACAAAATACCCTAGACTGAACACAACAGAAATTGATTTTTCTCACAGTTCTGGAGGCTGGAAGTCTCCAGAGTGCTAGCATGGACAGTTTCTGGTGAGAACTCTCTTTCTGGCTCTCAGATTTCTCACTGTGTTCTCACATGATGGGAAAAAAGAGAGCTCTGGTGTCTCTTCTTCTTGGAAGGTCACAAATGCCATCACAAGGGCTCCATCCTCATGACCTCATACAAAGCTAATTACCTCCCTAAAGCAACATCTCCAATGTAAGAATTTGGGCATTAGCGTTTCAATGTAAGAATTTGGAGGGAATACCTTTCAGTCAATACCGTATGGTTAAGGAACCAGACCTGCCTTAATGAAGTGGGCCCATGAGCTCTCCACAATGCCTCCCTGCCATTCCTGAGGTTCCACTGTTCATCTAAGAAAGTGAACAAAATCCCAGAAATCAAGATTTCCAACTGAAGGGGCTTTAAAGCCAAAGGGCAAAAGCAAAATAACCTTTTAATTTCTGAGATGAATGAACAAAGTAATTTTTGTGAGTGGTATCTTCTATTTCTACAGCAGCCATAAATCATACCTTTGGGAGCTGTACCATTTTACTTTTAAATGTACATTTTGAAAAGAACACAGTCGTTTCTTATTATGCTCCTTTTGTACAATTTCGTTGCATTCATCACGAGTCAGGGAGTCCTGTTGATTCTATAGCAGGAAAACTATTTGTTACAGTCACAGTCCAAGTGCCTACTGATTAGCATGGGCATTTCACATGAGCTGATTGGGAGGATAAGGCAGTCTTCCTCTAAGATTTACTGCTTTCTCCGTTTACTCACGGTCCATTTTTCATTGTATTTCAGGTCTAGATTCCTTTCATTTGGTGCATTCTCTTAAGAATCACCATTCACGGTATGATATTTTTATTCATTTGAGAAGTTTACGTCCATTTGCAAATGATTCAGTCCAAGATCGAGAATTCTGCTGCCTGATTTGCAGAAAGTTGTTGCTGCCTAAAGATTTGCTGCGCATGTCCCATTGATAGATAGTACAAATATACAGTGTTAATATAATGGGAAAACTCCAGAGTATTTCCATAGCCCCTGACTATCGAATAATATACAAAAATATATGACTTGGGGACAGCTGAAATTGTTTCCACACTTTGAGCTCTGCTTCCATTAGACTGGTTCACAATATTAGATTGAATCCCAAGGTGCTACTGATAATCATCAGCTGTTTTTCTTGCCCAGTCTTTTTGTTTGAATGTATCCTTTCATTATCCACAGGCTTTTGAAAAAAAATGGGGGAAAGAATGTTTTTAATTGAATAATCTGTATTCTGTCAGGCATTCCTTCTCCCTAGGAAGGTATATGGAAACTTACTTTGCTATTTTTATTTATCCTGCCAGTGTAGTATATTGATGAGAGAACGGAGATCCAATAGTGTTAAAACAAGACATGAAATATTGATTAATTCTTTTCTTAAATTCCCTTTTTACTCCTGAGTGTAGCAGATTTCAGACGCTGCTGCCAATATTGTGCTCTCCAACAAACCTCCATTACTGGGAGGGTCTTGATCCCCTTTGGGCTTTGATAAATGATAATTATGCCTTTAAAATGTTAGCTTGGAGTGCTCCAGGCCTTGTTTTCATCAGTTCATTGAAGAAATGAGTAAGAAACAGTAAAATTTAGGCTGCAGAGTTTGAGCCAAAGGCCCCCCAAGGAGCCATTCCGTGAAGAGGAAGCAGCCAGAGACTGAAGCAACTGGACTCCTCATCCTTGTTCCTTTTCCCATTGCACACTCCCCAGTGCAAGTCAGGACTTGCCCTTTGGGTCTAGACCAAGTGAATGTGCTGATTCCTAGGGTTGTATTAAAAGGTAAGATAATAATGATTTAGTATTCAGCAAACCTGAATGGCTTCGGATAGGTTTGTAAAGAAAGAGAAAGAAGTAAGGTATGTGGCTGGTTGAAGAAAACTAGTGGGACAGTGAGTAGAGTGGGCAGAATAGGAACTGTAGATAAGGAGAACCTGGATTTTTAGGATCAGGGACATCTTCAAGGCAAGCCACCCAAATCAAGAGTAGGCACTTGGGAGTCAAGAGATCTATTGCCCTTTTAGGGCACAGGTGATCTGGGAACAGAGAGGAATCTGGTGAGCTACGAAAAAGAACTTACTGCTCAGAGCAGCACCCTCCCCCAACCAAGAATTGTCTCATCTAAAATATCAATAGTGCCGAGATTGAGAAACCCTGATATAGAGAAAGTGCTATTATTTCATCCATCAAAGGCCAGTTTTTTGAGTTCAGAACCCAAGCCACTGAGATAATGGTGTTCAATAATTAGCAGAGCATCCTGTGAATAAATAGTAGATTCAGTGTAATCCCATTTTCTTCTGAAGAGTATCCATTTTAGTTTCTTCAGTTCCTCCCCTGAAATTCCCCAGAAGGGAAATCTCGCTCATTAGAAAGTTCGAGCTTGCCAGGCAATAGGAAGAAAGTGCTTCACAGTATGCTTCCAGAAATGAGAAGATGAGAGAGCATGCTCAGAAGCAAAAGTACAGGTGAATGAAGCATGCTGACAGCCAAAAAGATTGGGACTGGTAAAAATAAGGAGAGCTTGACAGACAACGAATCCCTGTGGGCATGTGATGACCTTTAGACATCAAGCAACAGTAAGTAAACATCAAGGGGCAAGGTAGCTTATATTTTATTGGTAATAAACTAGATGAAAGATCATATTTTAAATGATATGCCTTCAAGCATGTGCTATATCAAGGTGTTGACAGCATCATTTTTCCAAGAGATGAGCGAGTAAATTTAAGTAGTTTCCAAGTAGTAAGTACCTTGATTACCAAGGAGCAGTGGGATGCAAAGCTTGGCCAGTGGAAACAAATGATTGATCGCTTCCTCTTAACACTCCTGCCTTTATTTTCCTCTGCACGGCTCATTATTCTGCCACGTTAATTTAAGCTTTCTTATTGTATTGAATTAGGGCTTTAAATTCTCTTATCATCCCTATGGGAATCTTGATTGTTTATTTGTAGATGACAATAATTGTTTTTATCGATCTCCAAATGTAGAAGGTATAAAAAGTGCTATGGCTGATGGCCAGCTGGTACAGTTAGCGCCGCGTGCATGACTGACAAATTACAAGACAATATTTGGCCCCAGAGGAGACCCTTGAAGAATTTTTAAAAGCATCTGATAGTTATCCCTAGATCCCTTCTAGCTGAAAAGCGTAAACAATTTCACATAGGTCGGCTCCAGTCTTTTTGTTACTTTCATTGAGCCTCCAGAGGTCTACTTGGGTGTAATTTATACATCCTCATCTCTAGCACACCCACCCAGCAGGAGTTTGGAGTGATGTAGCTACAAGTATTTCCAGAGCCAGTGCCATCCAGGCCAGTGAATTCCGTTAGGGACTCGGATCACCCGAGCAATTCTTCAGAAGAGTTTCTGGATTAATCTAGCAGTTGCCATTATGCCACTATAAGTATTCTGTAGATGACATTAGCTCCAAGTATTCTGAGGAGAAACCACTTTGCTATCCCCAGCATGTACTATGGGTAAGAAACCTCACATGATTTCACAACCCAAATTTATCAGAGGCACCAGAAAGAGAAAATGCAACTGTCTCATTAAAGTGCTGTTTTTAGGATGGGGCACTTAAGAAGTATGAGTCCCCACAGTCAGAACCGAATGCAACACAGCTTACATGAAGATTTTCAGCCTAACTATTATGATCTGTCTATCCAGAAACAAAATAAGGTTTTGCTTAAAAGTAATAGGTTAGGTTTAAAAGTCATCAAGTATCAGAGACATGGTAAAATTTCCTTATCGTTTGATAAGATGATAAGTTGACCAGATGCCGAATTTTGAAATCCATGACCTTCTTTTCCTGGGGTGAAGAGAAGACAGATAGGAAGAGGAACCAATTTGATGACTGTGCCCTATTTATCCTTTGCTTCTGTCCTGAAAGTTTGCTGTTGACCACTCAGAGTGACTATCTGGATTGGACCAGAATGAGCCAGGAGAACTTGTTTTGCAGAGTAGAGATCCACACGTCACACAAATGACCTCCCCTCCCCCCCACCACACTTTAAGCTGGAACTATAATGTTATCTTTGTCCTTGACAGCCTCTCTATGGACAAACTGACTTCTAGAAAACCACATAAAAAGAAGAAAATTTGCCCTAATTTCAGTTTCCTTTTTCTCTCACTCAAATTAAGCTTTACTCTCAATACTGTGATCTCATTGTATCCTTGGTCTTGGACAGCCATTCCAGCACGTTCCATGAGCAGTAATGTGAAAGAGGGAAAAGTTTAGTGACTATAGCCATCACCATTATGAGGTAAAACTTTTTACACCCTCTTTATATATGCCTCGGACATTTAGTGGCATGCCTACCACACAAGTGGGCATTAAATGTTATCTGACTGATTAACTCATTTGTTAGTTTCACATCCAGCATGTGTGGAGGATATGACTGTAGAATGGGTAAAGCTTAAAACAGATGGACAGTTGAGGGTGATGATCACAGAAGCATTTGGTTTTAAAATTGGAACAAACCTTAGATATGACTTAGTTCAACTATCTCACTTTGGAGACAAGGAAACTAAGATGACCCTCAGAGGTTAAATACCTTGTCCAAGGCTTGGTAGCAGCAAAGCTGGAATATGAAACTAGGTATCCACACTCTTAATTCCATACTGCACTCTGTACTGACTCTGAAACATACCTGGGCTTGTGCTTTGATACATGTACTGTGATTGTCTTGACGGGTGTGCTACCCCCACTAGACCATGTGTTCTTCAAGAGAATATTCATCATCACAGGGCACCTGGGTGGCTTAGTGGGTTCGGCCTCTGACTCTAGAGCTCTCAGCTCAGATCTTGACCTCAAGGTGGTGAGTTCAAACCCTGCACTGGGTTCCACGTGCATTTAAAATATATATAAGTTATTTCATCACTAACTTCTGGCATAGGATTGCAATAAATTTCTGTTAAAAAAAAAAAAAACAAATAAATGAGATCTGTTTTTCTTATCATGTACAAATAAATGCTGTAATTTTTAGTGATCTCTGCTAGTGTGTGGCCAGCCTAGTAATGAAAAAGGATAGAAAGGTTAGAAAAAATTTTAAAAGTAGAATGAGAAGGCAAAAAGAGGTAAAAAGGAGATACAGTTCAAGGAGAAATATAACTGGAAAAAATCAGTACGCAGACAAAATTTCTAGACTCAGTGTGGGAGCTTTTAATCAAGACTCTTGCCTCTTCTGATCCTCCCAATTTTCAAATAAGGACTTTTAAGCAGATGGTGCGTTAAGCAGATGTCATCGTTGCTGCCCCTCCCCCAGACTCCAGAAGACAGGATGGACGGCGAGTTAAATTGTGTAATAAGCAGAGTTGTTCTTGAGTGTGTTCTACCTCCTCTGGTACATCTTCCCACCCACTTGGCACTCATTCCTAACCCATGCTGCTGCTACTATTCTTATCCTGGAGGAAAGTGCATATAACTCTATATGATCCTGTTTCTGGAATATTTTCCATTTAGAAGACACACCAGGAAATACAAAGGAAAATGACTTACAAGGAGGCATTTCAGACTCAGTGGCAAGTGAGCAGAGCAGATGGATGTATATGGACTGGCTTTGTCTCTCCTTACAGATCATCCAAAGTCAATTAAAATAGAAGTGAGAAAACCCAGTTATCATACCCCTCTGTGAGCTAGTGTTTCTCCTGAAATACTTACATGTTGCCAGTCAATTGATATTAAACAATGCCTGTTTTGAAAAAAAAAAAAAAAAAAAAGAATCAAAGGATACAGGGTTCTAATTATAGCACATTGACGGCTTGGTACTGGAGAACTATATCGATATAGGACATCAGTGGAAAGCGATTACTGGCTGGAGGGGTACCCACAGAGTGGTTATCAGGGCTAAGTGTCCATTTCTAGAAGAGCTGGCTGTGCTCTAGTATGCCAGGAAGTCTAGGTGGAAGGTATGAAATGTAGTCTTTTTAGAAGTGGTGCTGCACAGTTGCCAGATAGCCTGGTGAGACCCAAATGCTCCTATGGGAAGAGATTAAGGAGATAGACAGTTACCCATTTTGGATGGATTGGGTCCCCTTGGCTAAAGCCAGGTATGGAGATCCAGCTTTTCATTCAGTATTCCCTTGAGCCATTGAAATTCGGCAGACCCTTCCCATCAGCCAGACACCTAACTACATCAGCCACTCTCTTCCTTTGGTTACTATGATTCCCATTTTTCCGTAAACATACCAAGCACACTTCCATCTTTGTGATTTTACCCTTTACCTTTCCTCTTCCTGGAACACTTTTCTCTCATATGGTCTGCTGAGCAAGTGACATCTGTCTGCTGTTACCAGAGGTAGAAGTCCAAGCACCTCTTCCCACTGTGTCTTATTTGAATTGCCAAGAAAAACACAACACAGTCAAACACTGGATGGAGCAGTGCTTTACTCACATAGAAAAGAGACAGAACAAGATCAGCTCTAAAAGTGAGCCTTGGTCCATATGGCCTTTGGGTCCTCCTACAGGCAACCAAAGGACCCTGTCTGCTCTTGGCAGGGGACAGACAGAGTATGTGGTTGGCCAGAGGTCATGTAGCACACATAAGCAGAACAAAGGAGTACACATTGAGTCTGAAACAGGGAATGGTATACCCACACAACACAATAGCCAGGCACAGAATGTGAGAGCTCCTTACCTCTTATAAAGGAAGTGGTCCGGCTTGAAGCCCATTTTCTTTTTTTAAGATTTTATTTATTTGTTTGACAGAGAGTGTGAGCAGGGGGAGCAGCAGGGAGAGCGAGAAGTTGACTTTCGCTAAGCAGAGAGCCCAACATGGACTTGATCCCAAGACCCTGGAATCATAACCTCTCAAAGCCCATTCTTAATACAGCCGAGATGAGAGTCAAAAGACTGCACACATAAGACCTTCTTTTCCAGTGTGCTCCACATGGCTTCTTCCGGTTCACACCCCACTACCAATAACAACCTTCTTCTCCCCACCCCAAACCAGATCTTTATTTCCATTTTCAAAGAGGCTTTCTGAGCACAGCCACCTCCAAATCTATGAAGAGAAAATCTTTGATTGCTTTGATAATTGCAGTATCAACATCTACAACAGTGATTGCACATAGTAGGTGTTCAGTAAAAATGTGTTGGTAGCATAGGTCATACAAAGGAAAAGTTTTGTTTCATGATGCCTAGAAATCAGTGAGGAAAACTTTTCAGATGCTTTCATAGAGCAAGCCATTCGCCTACACTGTATGCAATTTACCCTCGGAAATCCTACGAGTCTTAAAGAAAGTGATATGTCCAGGTAAGCAAGATAACACCATTATCATTCAGTTCCCATCAGGGCTCCAAGCAACTTTAGAAAATCTGTCCTCTGATATACAGCACTAATTTGTGTCTTACGGAAAATCAAATGAATTATTTTTTTACCCGAAGGGAGCAGGATTATTTGACTTCAGATATTTGCCATATGGCTTCTCTTCCATACAGCATTGCTTCTAGGCTTAAGGTAGTAAGAGTGAGAGCATGCCTATAAATTATTCAGAGATAATTCAAAATAAGTGTGTATCTTTGACAGATTGTCAAATTTCTTAATGCTTTTTCCTGATAACAAGTGCTATGTGTTTGATAGAAGGTTGCTCGTTTCTCACCACACTTTATTGTTGTTCTGTGTGTGTTTTTTGTTTGTTTTGTTTTGTTTCTTGTTGCTGTTTGTCCTTGTTCCCCCTACAGAGTCCAGTCTGGCTCTTATCTCAGCACGGGATGGTTTACCTTCATTCTGGCCATGGATGCCTGTTATGGCATTCACGTCTACGGGATGATAAATGACACCTACTGCAAGTAAGATCACAGGAAATTATTTTTATGCATCTCCAATTCTGATATCTTGTCAAAATATCACAATTCATTTCAATACCATAAATCGGAGAAACAGATAAAGCAACAATTATTTCCCGGTGCTCTTTGCTGACATGACATTTTATTGTCAGTGCATCAAGTTGTGACTTTTAGGGGTGATAAAAAGAAAGATATTTTCCACCACCTAATGTCAAATGTCAGAAGGAAGAGTTTCCCCTTAATCAGTGGCATAGCAGGGATCTGTGGCTTGGAAATACAGAACAAGTTTAGTGGTTTTTTAATTTGCAAAATAAGTTTGTCATTTCTGCTGCTCTAATGGCTTGATGGATAGCTAGCTACTCAATGATTATATTTGATCTTGAGGGACAAAATGTCCTGAAGCTTATAGAAGCTAACAGTTTAACAAAAATTCCTGGAAATTATAGTTTACTAATAAGTAATCTGCCAGATCCAGATTTAAAATACATGTGTTCATCCACAGTATATCCTGATAGAGAGGGATCATTTCTAATTATTTAATAAAATGAACCCTCCTTGTTTCATCCAGGTGTTGAAATTTATTTCCCCACTACAAATGATACCATATAACTCAGCCTTTTAATCATAGTGTCAAAATGGTAACTAAGCCACAGTCTTCATCATGAAATATTTCTACCCTAACTGTAAGTATAATGGAGCACAGATGTACGAAATATCTTACCCTAAAAAATCACAAGGCTTCTTCAAGCTCTGCAAGGGCATCAGGCTATCTGAAGTTTGCCTCCATTATACACCATTTCCTCCTTCCAAGATAGGTATATGTTTGAATGCAATTGGTGTGATATATAAATTTTATATGATTTATTAAGGCACTAAGGATCTGGTACATCTTCCTAAAAGCTTTTATACATAATAGCTTTTAACTGAGTTCATGGACCAGAATCATGCATGGTTTGCAAGTAAATGCATTTACTGGGCACATAATGGATTCTTGCAAGTGAATGCTTCATTCTTCATCTCAATTCTTCTCTCCTTTTCTTTTTTTCTTTTTTTAGGACAGAAGGATATAGAAAAGTCCCTTATCATTACTATGAACAAGGAAGAGATGAGTGTGATGAATATTTTCTTCATGAACATGCTCCATATGGGGGGCATAGGTTTATCACTGAAAAGAAAGTGTTTGCTAAATGGGCCAAGAATCACAGGATAATATTCACACACCCAAACTGGACAGTGTCTTGATGTTAGTTCTTTCTGATCTTGCCACAACACTTGACGTGATCATAATACCACAACTGTGATGCTGACGATGCTGATGATGGTGATGGGAAAGACAACGGTGATGATCAAGTTTCTGTACATTCTCCGAAACGGATGGTGACTCTGCCAGTAATTTGAACTTGGGATTTCATGGAGGGTGGATGTGCTCTTCACATTCTTTCTGAAGGTTCAACATTACATACTGCACTTTATAATTTAACTGGAATTGAAGTGAAGGCCAGTAACAAGACAGCAGTGACCTAAGAAATGGGAAGATTATCCTTCAGGATAGCTGCTCAGAATTCTTCAACAGTGACTACCTTTCAAAAGCCATGGGATTTGGCCTGGTGAGGCAAGGTTGACTCTCCAGTCTCTTGAACTTGAGCAGCTCTACCATCTTGTTGATTGTCAAACACTGATCCAAGAAATGCTATCTGGGCACAAGTACTGTACCACAGTTACTTGTTAGCCCAGAGGCAGGGAAGGAATCTCTTCCTGACAGAACATGGTCCTAGAGTTCCTCCCTCAGCTAAAGCCTCAGGCCATTTCCTAAGGAACAAAGAAGATGCCATGGACACCCTACCCATCAGGATCCTTCAAGAGTTCAAACACTTAATTCAAAATGGTTCAACTAGCCAATCTTGATGAATTTTCAATCTCACCACTTCATTCTCACTACCCCAAACAATATAACTAAACATGTCACTAGAGTGATCTCTATTATTGCTTAGTTATTTTTGGTTGAGTCCTAAATATTTCAGAAAGCTATTTAACATATAAGATACCAACACTGTAATAACATATACTGTGAAAGCATTCTTAAAACATAACCAAAAGGGTTTGGTTCTCTGCTTCAACATCCAACAACACAAAAATATATGCTTTTTAAAATCATGAAACAAGGAAAGCAAAGCATATTTTTACATCAATTTGTATCCTACCATACTTCATAATATATATTTGTATATTCAAATTTCTACTTTATAGGCTCAGATGCATCTCTCCATCCATTACATTATCGTTGCCAAGTGCCAACTGTTAGACATGGAGAGGAAATGGTTCCTGGTATTAAATCTGACCAGAGCTTTTGCCTTCTTGGGGTTTATTATCCCCACAGTGCTATCAGTTGTTATACCATAATAACAACACTAATAACGACCTTAATGTCCAAAGTGCTTTGTAATTTAAAGTCCTTATTCGTATGCTGTCCTATGTGATGCCACCCCCCTGCGCTGTTCCCTGCACATTCTGACATCTCCTTAGCAGATGATCTGTAATTTGTTCATTGCTTTGATATATTCCAGATCTTTGCCTCTGCTAATATTTGTATAGAATAGCATTTATGTAGACTAGTAACCGATTGATTCCAGTGCCAAATACAATATATTATATGAGGATTATGCAGAAAATATCACAAGGATGGTCCTGGCCATAGACTAGGACTCCTGTGAGCATAACTACGTTAGATTTTTTTTTTTTTTTCTCTTAGAATGACTCTTTTTAGGTAGAGAAAAACTAATGAAGCAGGGGCAACAGGAGGAAATTAACGCAGAGAAATACAGTTTCCTGTCCCCATCTTGAGATGACATTGTTCTCCATACACTCATTGCTCATTAGATACGAGAGGGTTGATTTGCTGACAGAAACCGAGAGACCAAAAATATCCTTGCAAATGATTCAAAAGACACAGCCGAGCTTAACTGACAGAATGATCTGGAGAATGAAAGTGATGACGCATTTCACGTCGGCAGCTCTCTACAGGTCCTTACCAGTGCTGGGTCCCATGATAAGTTCTCAAATGGGGCCATCCTGGGCAAAAGTCTCTTTGCTGCTCTCTGCCCCCGTTTGGATAACACCAATACCAGAGCCAAGAAAATGGCCAAAGGCCATTTCCATCAATACTTCTGATGTTTCCTTGTGTGCTTTTCAGTTGTATGTATGTCAGGTTTTGTTGAGTGAATGCCTGATAGAAATGCCCACTCAAGAAAAATAAACAGATGCAAATGTTAAAATTGTCATACAAATGGTTTCCCCCCTGTTGTGATACTGAAGTTCCACTTTTAAATAAAAAGGAACACTTGAATATCAGAATACTTCAGGGAATGACATAATTTATTTAGTATTCTGGTAAACAGAGGGTTAAATCGATTCGTTTTAGTCCTTACTAATAAGAAACTTTGCCCCCTTCCCAGCTCCCCTGCCTCTCCACACCAAGGAGACTTTTCCACACCACAGTTGCGCTGCTGCAGGAGGTGTGTAGAAAAGTCAGTGTTTCCTCCGCAGGGATGAGGGGACCCTCCCCCCACCTTCCTTGCTTTCTCTTCCCCCTTTTTTCCTTAACTGAGCCCCAACCCCACTTTCTATTACTGTTGTCTCTCGCCTCCTTTTTCTAAAAGTGGGAAACAAAAAACCGTATTCTCAATTTGGAAACCTAATTGGATGATTTCCAGTGTAATCAGCATCTTGGTGGAATCACATAACTTACTTTTCTCTGCAGTCTTAATGTTCTCTGCTTCCATTTCCTGTTCTTCTCTACCCTCAGCTTCCTAAATCTAGTGGAAATACAAAGTGTAATTTTTCCCATATTAAGAAATTTGTCATCTAAGATTTATGGATACAGAAGAGAATGACGAAGGAGAAATTCAAACTTGTCACACAAATTTCTGGCCAATTTCACTGGTTCTAGCCAACTGAAAGTTTACATCCAGCAGCTAAACATTGAAGAATTCAACTGAATTCACTTATCACTGATGTATATGTATTCTAGAAATCAATTAATATCTGTAAAAAACAAAGGCATTTCAATTCCATCCAAGGGTCTAGGCAAATGGACTACTGAAAATGGCCACAATGTGCTGAAATTAGCGTTAAAAACACGCAAGCTAGACATAATAAAGTAAATATTATTTCTAATTCTGCCGAACTCTAGAAATAAGCAAGGAAATTTAAAAAGAGTTTTAAAATGAATGTTTTGAGTCCTTTCTAAAGTAGCCTAGTGATTAAATAGTAATGATTTATATTGTTATGATAGCAATGTGAATTAGAAAACTTCTAGACTATATCTTACCTTGCTATGAAACCTATCAAAGAAAAACCAATTTGGAAAGATGTTTGTATATATGCACATAGAGTCAGTGTGGGAGTGTGTGTGTGCGTGTCTAAAAGCATACTTGTAATCCTATATTTTTCAGTGATGTGTATGAATCACAGAAAACCTATTTTAGACTTCTGTGAAATTTATTGGTTTACATTTTTGAATCCTGATGAAAAAAATAAAGCAAAAATCCAAATTAAACATATTTATTGTAAAGCGTACGTAAGATAATACTTAATGGCTGGCCCATAGAATAAATCTGGAGAAGCCGCTATATCTAGAACTAAGAACACAGATGCCACAGTTGTCACAGGTCAGACCTAAAAGGATAGCAGTCTGTATTGTAGGCTCTGACGATCTCAGTTCAGCTCAAGTCACATTGAAAAACACTCCATCAAGCTGCATTCACACTGAAGTGAATGAACGTGGTCCCCTTATTCAAATAAGCCTGTCTTTGGCATAAGCAAAACTCAAGCAAAATTTGCATGATTTTTATTATATGGTTAGAGAACTGTGACCATTGTGGAAAGAGAAAAGTATATAAGGAGATTACTCTTTGAGGATTTGAAACGAATCAGCCATTGAGGGAGCAAGATTCTGAGATGGGGACTTTGCTGACCTTTCCAGAGGTATAAAGCCATCAGAAGAAAATCTCTTGTTACTTCCTTAGAAAAAAGGCAACATTGAATTCTTCACCTGGTTATGTTAATTGGATGCTAATTGTAAGCTCAGTTTTCATTTTAATAAGCAAGATAACATAATCAGAAGGTTTACTTTTTTTTTTTTTAACAGCATACCCATCTAGCGTTTAATGTGGCATGTCGAATGCATGGAACAAAACTCTATAGCCCCACATCAGGCCATGGCAAATCTTAGCACAATGAATGATTTACAGTCCCAGAGCCATAAGGGGAAAAATGCTTTTCCCTCCACTGCATTGTAAAAAAAAGCAAAAACTCATCATTCTAATATGTATTCGTAGACCCAGTGCTAGCTTCGTAAGTATTCTAGACTTTTAGAGCTGCAAGGGTTTTAGAAACCAGCCAATCCAACCCCTCCATATCGGAGTTGAAGAAACAGACCTAAAGAAGTGCCCATGGCTATAATACAGACTAAGGGCAGTTCTAAGCCTCAAATTCTTATCTCATGTCTCCTTCTCTAGTACCAATTCCATGACTTTTTTTTTTTTTTTTTAAGCACAGAATGGTAGCTGAAAAAAATGCATAAATAAGCTAACTTGGAATCCAAGGGCTTTCAATTAGTAGTGTTGATTCTACTCATGATCAGAGAAACCACACTGAATTGCAGAAACAGTCAGATAACTGAAGGAACACATCCCTGCAATAGTCCGTATTTTCTGTTATCTATGTTTATTGCTAAGACTGCACCACATTCTGTTATCATGAAATTGAAGGACTAATTTAAGTAATGTAAAAGTGAGTATCTTACTTCCTTGTTGTTGAGGATGATCAAGCCACTGATACTCTAAGAACCACTGAGTATAGAGGGAGCTCGGTGTAACTGGCATGTCCTGTTGTCCAATTAGCTCCAGAAACCAAGTGTCCTAATTCTCAGATCAATTCGACTGCCTGTTAGGGAAATAACCTACCTGCGCTGGCTGGTGAAATTCTACCTTTTGTTTCTACACCGTCTCGGTACCACACACAATCTTTGAGGGCAGATACCCTTCTGGAAAGTAAGTCACACCCCCAACGCCCCGCAGGACTTAATCATCACTTGAGATTGAGAGAGTTTTTTCTTCACAGTCCACTCATACGATACTGTTGGAAGAGGAGAATTCTGAAGCTATATTCACTAGGCTCTGAAAATGGTTCCTTTGACTCAGAGAGAGCATCTTGTTTTGTTGCTTGTTTTTGCAGAACCTTAGAGAAGCCACTAGAGTAAAATTCCATGTAAATTGCTAAAGCATCAAATCAGAACTGTCCTTGGGCATTGTAACTTTGCAGAAGACCTCATTTAGTTTTTTTTTAAGTCCTCTACTTTTTTCCCCCTTTTCAGAATAGTCACAATTTGTTTATGGAGTAGAAAAGCTCTTCTTTCTCCACAGATATATTTCCCTTTGTTCATGCCTTGGAGACTTCAGAAAAATAGAAGCTCACTTTCATAAAAGTGAAGAACATCTTGATGAATAAATAGACAACTTCATATATTCATATTTTTGCCTATATAGTGAGCAGTGTCTCCTGAGAAACTCCAAAGGGACGCAAACCAGGGCATTTCATGGTTCCTTGTTACCAAATCTTCAAAGTACTGATTTTCTTGTGTTTAACTTTGTTGTCATTGCTACTGAGTAAATACCCATTTCTATTACATACAGTATATTTTATGCTTCCCTTTTTCTGAGTTCACACAGTTTTGGCTGTAATCTCTCATTCACTTTAAAAACCTGTAATCTTCATCTATTTATAGTAGAGACTGTAAACGCACGGTTTGTGCGCTTGGTGAGCTTTTTTTCTAGCATCGTATTGCTTTATTTATAGGCACCATGTCTTAGAATAAAGCTTACTAAATGGCAAAGGGCTACTGGTATATTTCAGTTTGGTTAGCTTTTACAAGATAAGTGAGGAGTTGTGAACAAAACCAGAGAGCATTTTTCATTGAGAGAAAAAAAGGAAGGTAGGAGATCGGGCGCGAGGCAGGGGGAGATACTCAGGATACCCAGTACCCAGGGCAGAAAGGCGTCCAGCGTACTACTGCAGAAAATGACGAGAGAAAATGTCAGTCAGCCTCCACACCATGTTTGGGCCACATTAACTATCTAATGCTGGGGTATATTTCCTTTCTTGCTGATCAGACCCAAGAGCAGGTTGGGTCAGTACATACGTTGCTAAAATACAGAAGTCTTCATTCTTTCCTCCCTCCTTTTCTCCCCCTCCACTCCTCTTTTGCTCCCAAATGTTCTTTCTAGAAAACTCGGCACTCTTGAAGTTAAACCTTGTATGTGGGCAGTTTCTCATTTATAAATCAACTCCTAGTACTCTACTAAACTCTGTAGGTGACCCTTATTTGGATAAAATCTTAAAAGGAGAGTCTTCTTTGGGAATAAACTGATAATAACTTACATGCCATGTTTATCATAGGGCTGTATACCTCATTCAATCCCCTTAAGCACTCTGTGAGGTGTGTTACTAGCACCGTGTCACATATAAAGAAACAGAAACACAGAGAGGTTAAGTTGCTTGACCAAGGAGGCACAGCTAGTGATGAAATGAGGTTTTTGAACCCACGTGGTTTGACCCAGAGTCCATACCAAGTTGGAGCAGGCTATAGGTATAATCAATGATCCCAACATTTCAGTGATTTAACAGAATAAGGTTTTTTTTTTAGATGCTCCTCTCCAACCAGCTTCTCTCCAAGGATGACTCAAAGACACAGGTTCCTCCCATCATGTGGCTTTGCCCGCCTCTGTATTCTTGGGAGCCTCTCTATTTGGCCTGCTAATGGGGAAAGAGAATGGAGGATTCTGCATTGGAGGGTTTTATGTGTAAGTCTAGAAGCTGTGTGCAGCACCCCTTCCACATTTTATCCAAGCTCGGTCACGTGGCCTGGTAGAGGTGGGCAGTATTTTTCGGTGTGCCCAGGAGGAAAAGGACCAGGGTTTGATAAACATGTAGCAATCTCTGTCAGAATATTCTTAGCCATGGTAACATGTAATTTTAAAAAATTATTTAGTTTTGTGCAACTGTATGAAGTATGTTGATAACCCTTTTTATTTTTTTTTAAGATTTTATTTATTTATTTGACACAGAGAGACAGATGACAAGTAGGCAGAGGCAGGGAGAGAGATGCGGGGAAGCAGGCTCCCCTGCTGAGCAGAGAGCCCGATGCAAGGCTCCATCCCAGGACCCGGAGATCATGAGCCGAAGGCAGAGGCTGAACCCACTGAGCCATCCAGGCGTCCCAATAATCCTTCTTAAGAATACTTAAGAAAAACATCTCTTCACATGGATGTCAGTACGCACACCCAAACAATATAAGCTGGGGAACAAAATATTGTTCTAGGTCCTATAATGCCAAAAAGATAGGAAATTATTTCCCTTACCCAAAGAAATAAAGACAGAAATTGGTAAGCTAGCAACCCTTTCAAGTGAGTTAACTCTACCAACAGTAGAAATAACGTGTCTTTTAATGTCTTAATGGTCTTTGGTTAACATAAGACAGATCCATCCTTGCCTCTGATCAACCAGTTGTGTGCGGGTGCCTCTTTGTAAAATGCCACAAAGATCAACTTCCCTTTTCAACTTCCCTTTGGTCTTCAGGTCTATGCAATGCCGTGATCGTTTTTTTTTTTTTTAAAAATGAAGCTGATGGTTCTCATATCTGAAAATAACAAATATCTCTCATGTACACCCGTCCGTTTCTCTATGCACACTGGCATATGAGGTTCAGAAAAGGGTCCTAAAATGTCCATATTTCCCCGTCCAGCACACAGTGTGTTCCCATGGAAAGAAGCCCTTCAGAATTTTTCTCTTCTGCTCCCAACATTTTTCTTCCTTTCTCAGTACTTTCTATTTTTGCACATTATTCTCTTTAAGCTATCTAGAAATCCTTTTCCCTTAATGCTAACAGAATTCCACATCCTAAAGTTCTTTCTCACCTAATAGGAAACTATTTGCTGCCTTGGGAAAAATGCTTTGTATGTTAGCATATAAATTTTCTTGGTTTGTCCATTGGGAGAGATTAGTTGAGACTCTAAAAACAAAATAATTAGAGAAGAAAAGCTGCCAGTGTTTACTTTCTTCCAAATCAATGTGGAATTCCTTTTAAGGACAAGATACTACAGTACCTATTTGGTAAATCACATCGGTTTGAATTTCTGTGTAAGACTTGTAACAGGTGATGATATCTGAAGGTGCTTTAGAGGATTAAATGAAGGTTCTCACTAGCCCATGGCTAAAGCGGCTGAGTAACACAAATACACAGCGTCTACACACACCGGCAGCACCTGACACTGTGCATTGTTGAGAATTCCTGCATCTATTATGGGTAACATGTTGCAAATATACTATTTTTTATGCTTAGGAAGTCACTTAAAAGTCTATGTAATCTTCCGGAAGAATTTTCCTCCACATGGCCAAATTTCTGCAGAAGTGTAACAGATAAAACACAATTCACTTAGAATGGTTTTCCATCTTTAGTGGCAGTTTAACCTCAACTTAAAATGGTTTGTCCAACACAGCTTTGGGGGAAGCTGATTATAATGGGTTTCATTCCCACCCAAAAAAGGGTTATACTCTATAATCTTTGGTAGATAAAAGAACATTAATGTTGAATGAGGACATTAATGTCATGCAAAGGCATCTGTGGATCGTGCAGAGCTGTGAGTGCTGTTCAATATGGAACAATATAAAAAGGGGAAAAAGCATTCAACAACACAAACATATGGGTTCAATAAAACCAAATGAAATTTGACAGGAACAAATGTAAAGCAGGGCACTTAGGTTTGAAAAAGGCAAGAGCATGACTTAACAGCAGTACTCTTGAAAAATATTTGGAGGTTTTAGAACACTCTACTGTGATACATAACAATTTCAAAGGTTGCTGTGACCTAAGATGCAGAGAAGAGTCTAAGGCAAGATAGTAAGGTTCAGAATGGATTAGACCACTTCTGGAACTATTTTTAAAACTTGTTTTCTCTCCTTATTAAGAAAATGCAAACATTTCCTCAATGCCATTAAGTTGTCATAAAACCATTTTTAATAGGTTGGTTGTACCATAATGTATTTAACAATTCCTCCATCATTTTTCACTATAAGAGGAATGGGCTTGTTCGTGAGTCTTTGAACACTTCTCTGTATTTTTTCTCTTTTATTGTACCAACGTGCAGAGATTCCTGCTTCCTGGCACCCTTGCCAAAAATTGGTGTTATTTTTTCCATCTTTGCCAATCCTACATATGCTAAAAATGTTATCTTGCTTTCATTAGCATCTAGCCGATTACTATGGAAATTAAACACTTTTGCCTATTTCTTAGAAATTTATATTTCTTCTCTCCTGCATTAGTTCTTCCAGTATTTTGCCCATTTTTTTATTGCTGTGGAAGTCACAATACCTTAATGATACAGACAAATGAGAATTCATTCAAAAGAAAGGGAACAAGTAAAGGGCAATCAAGATCCTGAGAGAACCGGAAGTCCTGTTGCACCAGAGATTAGAAACATTTAGCTAGTTTGATAGAAGGTGTTAGGAAGAACTAAATTCAAACATTTGAAAGGTATTAATGCAGGTACAAAATGAGTTTCAAATTCTGTGGTTCCATTGGACAGAACTACAGCCAATGGGTGAAATTTCAGATTTTATCTCAGGACATTGAGGAAAAAATCCAAAATTAGAATGTAGGTTTTTAGAATGAGAAGATTTGTGGGAAGTATTCGCAGACGGATCAGACTACCTACTTGTTTGTAGCATTTTACGTGACTAAATAGAAAGTTGGATACCTTCATTGCCAAGGTCCCGTCCAAAGTGCATGTTCTGTGAAATGGGATGCAACTCCCTCTGGGAAAGCAAGATTTAACACGGAAACTCTGACAAAATTAGCCTAAAAATGTTGAGTTTGGGTGCTCCTTGCCTTAGCAGCAACATATTCAGATACCATCTCTTAAAACAAATTATTTCTAATGAGAGCAAATTCCACCAAATTCATGTTCAGAGTTGGTTCCCAAATGCTGGGAGTTCATTCCATAGCTGGTCAGTGCACACATATACACGCCACAACCACCAACCCCAACTACTACTGCTGATCACTGACTTCATCCTTGAAATGCTACTCAAGGAGCTGTGACTTCTTTCCCTTCCCAGTGGGGGAAATTTGTTCACATTTCACACATTCATATTTTTATAGACTTGCTATTGTGCTATGTCTTTGAAATGTAATGACTCAAGAAAATTACTTTTGATATCATAGCATTCCTCATGTTGGTAATTTATGATAATAGATGTCACTGTAGATTTAAGAGTCATTTATATTGTCCACCTTTTCCTATTTCTGCAAGATTAAATAAATTCTTCATACCGAGTTTTGCTGCATTTTTCAGGTTTCTAGTCTGTATCACTCACTTTCAGTATATTTATAATCCTTTTATCTGGTCTTTGTAGTTTCAAAAATGGTGCCTTGTATATTTTATGTTTTGCGCAATCAATGCCCTATTCAAATTGCCCTCTTAAGGTTTTTGTAAAATAATATTCTCTATAATACAACTTTAAATTACCTGTCTTTTCCTTTACTAGACTTAATCCAAGAAGACTAATTGAACATTAAGCATTTTAATCATCCCACACTGTCAAACCTGTCTTCTCATTATTGAGAATTGGATAGGCCATGAGCTTAATTGTGTTGCTGGCAATGTAAGTAGACTGGAAGCTTGTTAATATGATTAGTATATAACTGTAGAATTAGTCCTGGTATTTATTAATATCTATACAAAATATTATTTTAACAAATACACATGGAATATAACCAATTCACGGTACTTCGTTTGTGCTTTGAAGAATACGGAGATGACTAGGCTATGGTACTTCTCTTTATGGCATTTACAAAAAAAAAAAAAAATTAGAAAACTAATTCCACCTTCCAAATAGCCACAGGATAACCCAGAACAAATTAATGGCCACAAAAATGATGCAAACGAAAATGTTGCTTATGATACAGAAGTAAAAAAATTCTAAGGAAATGATTTAAATATAAAAATTGTCATTATATTTTATGTGCAAGTAGTGTTCTAATATACTTATAGGGGGATTTAAACTCTCAGGATGACACAGCACATGGTGGACCTCAGGAAGTACATCTTGAATTTCTATTAACAATGCCTTATAGAAATTATTAATACAGGAGACAGCCACGAAGACATAAAGACACTTTCATCTAACACAAGATGAGGCTTTCTGACAACAGTATCTTGTGGAAGAAGAGCAATGTTTGTTTGAAAATGTAGGAGTTATTTTTGAAAAGTGAAATGAAAACGTCTATGGTAAAATAAAATGCTCAAAACTCTTCTCCTGTCTGCTCTGAAATCTGCTAGGGGACCTCAGAGTTCAGTCAAGTCTCTGGTACTATTTTTAAATGTATTCATTGAACAAACAGTACCTTTCAAAGACATTTCAAAGTAAGCTGTGAATTCAAATAGCATAGGATGTGGAACCAATGTAGGTGTAAATATGGATTCGTTTTATCCCTTTTATCCACATAGATCAATTAGTCTTGTATTATTATTCTTGATATGCATTCCCTCTCAGCTTTAGGAGTTACCCTGAATGTGAATTACCCTAATTATGCTCTTTCTTATGATAGTATCATCTATACTTATCTACTGAGCTTAAATGAAACTTTTCTAATGTAATGTTAGTTATCCGCATCTAACTGGAGACTCAAGCAGGGCTAAGAAACAGACTGGGAAAGTAAAAATTGCTATATGTACCTCTTCTGCCTTTCATTTGTTGTCTACAACTTCCAAAGAAAATCTAATAGAGGAGTCACACTTCTGTGATTAAATGGCTTTCATGACCTGAATAACTTACTTCTGTCTTTGTGGAAGTGACCTAGTCCAGGAAAAAGTACTGTCCTATGTGGTAAGTGAGTTATTCTAGGTGGAAAATGAGAAAAGGGAGAGGAGATAGCTAGCTGTAAGATTAATAACTTCCATGTTTCTTCTCAAGCAATGCTAAAATCTTGTGCTCTTTCCAAAAGGCTCTTCTTCATTATCTGCTCAGCTGGAAGGGCTACCCAGGTGATCTCATGAGCTGTGTTACTGAGTCCAGAAAGAGATCCACATATATTTGATCAGTTGATTTTTATAAAAATGCTGAAGTTATTCAATGGAAAAAGAAAAGTGTTTTCAGCATATGGTGCTGAAACAACCAGATATCTATTAAAAAAAAAAAAAAAAAGATTCTCAACTCTTACCTCACACCACATAGAAAAATTAACCTGAGGGGGGAGGGGGGTTGGGAGAAGGGGGTGGGATTATGGACATTGGGGAGGGTATGTGCTTTGGTGAGTGCTGTGAAGTGTGTAAACCTGGTGATTCACAGACCTGTACCCCTGGGGATAAAAATATATGTTTATAAAAAATTAAAAATTAAAAAAAAAAGAAAAATTTACCTGAGATGTATGATTGATCTAAGCATAAAAGAACAATAAAAATTCTAGAAGGAAACAAAGTATAAAATCTTCCTGACTTTGGATTAGACAAAAATTTCCTGAGATACAAAAAACAAAAATCATAAAAGAAAAATTTAACAATGGAGATTTAACCAAATTAAAAATGTTCTGAAAGACACTGTTAAGAATGTGAAAATATAAGTCACAGACAAGAGAACATATTTACAAGCTGACAAAGAATTTGTACCCTGAATAAACACATTGAGAGTTTTAGAGGGCAGGGGGATGGGGGAGATGGGTTAGCCACGTGATGGGTATTAAGGAGGGCACAGATTGCAAGGAACACTGGGTGTTATAAGCAAACAATGAATCTTGGAACAATACATCAAAAACAAATGATGTACTCTATGGTGAGTAACATAACATAATAAAAATTAATTAATTTTTAAAAAGAACTTTTACAACTCAACAATAAAAAGATAAACACCCCAATTTAAAATGGACAACCAATTTGGACATATGCTTCACAAGGGAAGATATACAAATGGACAATAAGCACATGGAAAGATGCTGAACACCACAATGAACAGGAAATACAAATTAAATGGAACACTCTACTAGGCATAAGGGACTTATTGGGTGAAAAATCTCAACACAGCTCCTGACTTTATGAAAATGTATGGTGTAATGAGAAACACAGAGAAATGAATAGGCATTCACAAACAATGTCATAGTGCTAGGAAAGGAAACACATAGGTGCTTTGGAGGTGATGACAGAGGAAATCCTAACACAGACAAAAGGTAGAAAGGGGTTTACCAAGGTAGACTTCCTGGTGAAAAAGAATTTAAGATGAGGTCAGAAAAATGAGTGGAAGCAAATTGAGCAAAGGAGATATGAAGAAGATAATCATGGATAAGGAACAGTATAATACAGAAAAAAGATGAAAAGAGAAAGCATGAAAAGTTCAAAAATCTAGGTTTACATACTATGGCTGTCTTGAGGAAGATCATAGCAGTTAGAAGTGGAAAGAGGTAGTTAGAGATAAATAAGTAATTTAATAAGTCTTATAGGCTGTCAGTAGGGATTTTAGCTTTACTATAAGAGCACTGCATGGAAAGCATAAAAATGTTTTAAACAAAGACGTATATCTGACTAGCTTTTTAAAAGGATCACAGAGAAAAGAGAGATCAAGTTTTTAGCTAGAATAATTGAGCATATATTGATATTACTGTTTATGAAAGGAAATGTAATAGAACAAGCAATTAAAGATTAATTGAGTTCTAGACATGGTCAGTTTGAGGTATATATAGGACTGAAATGAAGTTTTACATATGAAGTTCAAGAGAAAGGTCTAGTCTAGAGATACAAATTTGGGAGTTATAAATGTAATAGAGAATAAGTGCTATGGTAAAAATATATACAGATTATCATAAAAGATAAAGAACACCTATATTTCTTAAGAGCAAGATTGTAGAGGAGTAGGAGACCTAAATATTATCAAGCCCCAGGAATTCAGCTAGATAGTAACCATGCCATTCTGAACAGCTACAAACTCAACAGGATAGAAGAAGAGAAAAAGAGCAGCAATACTATGAACAGAAAATTGACCACTTTCCAGAAGGTAGGACAAGCAGAGCAGTGAATCTGAGGCAACATTTGGGACGATAGACTGTGGGGGGAGGTGCCAGCTCCCAGAAAGTGAGAGAGCAGTGGGACACAAAATTGGAACTTTTAGAAGTCTGCTCCACTGAGGGACGTTGCTCCAGACGCTAACCGGTGGGCAAAGCCCTTGTGGGGACAGTGTGGTCTCAGAACCCATGGGATCACAGAAAGACCAGGGGTATCTGCGAGTGGCAGAGCTCCCAGGTATTGGAGCAGGGAAGCTAGCTACAGAGACGGGAGCCAAGGAGTGCGCTCTCAGCTCGGGGTTACCCTAAACCGTGATCCGAAGCGTAGTTGGACCACTGCTCTTTAGGCAGGGACCCAACAAGCAGCAGATACGGGGAAACTCACCTCCCTCCTCCAGGAGGAGTGGCATGGGAACATGTGGCAAGAATTGGCTTGGTTTGGAGACTCCAAACAAGGCATGTGCCAGCAATACAAATGCTCAGTCACAAGCCAGATGAGCACGAAGTACAGCCAGACACCAGGGAGATGGGAGGGATTGACTGCTTTTCTGAGGAAGCACTGAGGGGTGTGAGGAGTGTGTATGCATACACACACACACATACATATATACACATATATATACACATATATGTATGTATATACATATATATTTTGTTTGTTTGTTTTCTTTTCTTTTTCTTTTCTTTCCTTTTTCCCCCTTTCTTCTCCCCCTGGTTTTGGGTCTCTTCTGATTTGGGTGGTGTAAATTTTTCTGGGGTCATTGCTACCCTTTTAGTACTTTGTTCTCTCATTCATCTATTCTTATCTGAATAAAATGTCAAAACAGAAAAACTCACCATAAAAAATAAATAAGTAAAAAACAAGAGGCAGTACTGACGGCTAGGCACCTAATGAATATGCACATTAGGAACGTCAGAACTAGAGTTCAGAATGATGATTATCAAGGTGCTGGCTGGGCTTGAAGAAAGCATGGAAGATACTAGAGTATCCCTTTCTGGAGAAATAAAATCTTTTTCTGGAGAAAGGAAAGAACTAAAATCTAGCCAAGTTAAAATTTAAAAAAACTATTAATGAGGTGCAATAAAAAATGGAGGCTCTTACTGCTAGAACAAATGAGGCAGAAGAGAGAATTAGTGATACAGAAGACCAAATGATGGAGAATAAGGAAGCTGAGCCAAAGAGAGACACATAATTACTGGCCCATGAGGGAAGAATTTGAGAGATAAGTGATACCATAAGATGAAACAATATTAGAATAATTGGAATCCCAGAAGAAGAAGAAAGAGAGAGGGGGGCAGAAGGTACATTGGAGCAAACTATAGCAGAGAATTCCCTAATTTGGCAAAGGGAACAAGCATCAAATCCAGGAGGCACAGAGAAACTCCCTCTAAATCAATAAAAATAGGTCCACACCCCATCATCTAATGGTAGAACTTACAAGTCTCAGTGACAAAGAGAAAATCCTGAGAGCAGCTTGGAACAAGAGGTCTATAACCTACAACAGTACAAATATTAGATGGGCATCAGACCTATCCATAGAGACCTAGCAGGCCAGAAAGAACTGGCATGATATATTCAGAGCACTAAACGAGAAAAATATGCAGCCAAGAATACTATATCCAGCTAAGCTGTCATTGAAAATAGAAGGAGAGATAAGAAGCTTCCAGGACAAATAAAAACTAAAAGAATTTGCAAGCCAGCCCTACAGGAAATATTGAAAGAGGTCCTCTAACCAAAGAGAGAGCCTAAAAGTAGTAGACGAGAAAGGAACAGAGACAATATACAGTAACAGTCACCTTACAGGCAATACAATGGCACTAAATTCATATCTTTCAAGAGTTACCCTGCATGTAAATAGGATAAATGCCCTAATCAAAAAACACAGGGTATCAGAATGGATAAAAAGCAAGACCCATTGATATGCTATCTACAAGAAACTCATGTTAGACCCCAAGACACCTCCAGATTTAAAGTGAGGGGGTGGAAAACAATTGACCATGCTAATGGACATCAAAAGGAAGCTGGGTGGCGATCCTTATATCAGATAAATTAGATTTTAAGCTGAAGACCATAATAAGAGTTGAGGAAGGACACTATATCATACTTAAAGGGTCTGTCCAACAAGAACTTCTAACAATTTTTTAAAGAATTTCTAACAATTTTAAATATCTATACCCCTAGCTTGGGAGCAGCCAATTATCTAAACTGGTTAATAAAAAAAATCAAAGAAACATATCAACAATAATAAATAATAGTAGGGGACTTTAACACCCCTCTCACTGAAATGGACAGATCATCTAAGCAAAAGATCAACAAAGAAACAAAGGCTTTACATGACACACTGGACCAGATAAACATCACAGATATATTTAGAACATTTCACCCCCAAACAAAAGAATACACATTCTTCTCTAGTGCACATGGAACATATCTAGAATAGATCACATCCTGGGTCACAAATCAGGTCTCTAACAAGTATCAAATGATTGGGATCATTCCCTGAATATTTTCAGACCACAATTCTCTGAAGCTACAACTCAATCACAAGAGAAAAGTTGGAAAGAACCCAAATATATGGACGCTAAAGAGCATCCTATTAAAGGATGAATGGGTCAACCAGGAAATTAAAGAAGAATTGAAAAAAATCATGGAAACAAATGAAAATGGAAACACAACTGTTCAAAATGTTTGGGACACACCAAAGGCTGTCCTGAGAGGAAAATATATAGCAATACAAGACTTTCTCAAGAAACAAGAAAGGTCTCAAGTACACAACCTAACCCTACACCTAAAGGAGCTGGAGAAAGAACAGCAAAGAAAGCCTGAACCCAGCAGGAGAAGAGAAATAATAAAGGTCAGAGCTGAAACCAATGAAATAGAAATCAAAAGAATAGTAGAAAAATCAATGAAACTAGGAGATGGTTCTTTGAAAAAATTATTAAGATGGATAAATCCTTAGCCAGACTTATCAAAAAGAAAAGAGAAAAGATCCAAATTAATAAGATCATGAATGAAAGAGAAGAGATCACACCAACACCAAAGAAATAAAACAATTATAAAGACATATTATGAGCAACTATACACCAGCAAATTTGACAATCTGGAAAAAATGGATGGGTTCCTAGAGACATAAAAACTACCAAAACTGAACCAGGAAGAAATAGAAAACCTGAACAGGCCCCAAAACAGTAATGGGATTGAAGTAGTCCTCAAAAATCTCCCAACAAACAAGAGCTCAGGGCCAGTTGGCTTCCCAGGGGAATTCTACCAGATATTTAAAAAAGAATTAATACCTATTCTCCTGAAACTGTTTCAAAAAATAGAAATGGAAGGAAGACTTCCAAACTCATTTTTACATTGATCACAAAACCAGACAAAGAACCCATCAAAAAAGGAGAATTATAGACCAATATCCTTGATGAACACAGATGCAAAAATTTTCACCAAAATACTAGCCAATAGGATCCAACAGTACATTGTTATTTATCAAAACCAAGTGGAATTTATTCCTGGGCTGCAAGGTTGATTCACAATCTGCAAATCAATCAATGTATACAATATATTAATAAACAAAGAACAAGAACCATATGATACTCTCTAAGATGTGTTAAAACTATTTGACAAAGTACAGCATCCTTTCTTGATCAAAACTCTACAAAGTGTAGGGATAGAGGGTACACACCTTAATATAATCAAATCCACTTATTAAAAACCCACAGTGAATATCATCCTCAGTGGGAAAAACTGAGAGCTTTTCCCTTAAGATCAGGAACATGGCAGGACTATCCACTATCACAACTGCTATTCCACATAGTACTAGAAGTCCTAGCCTCAGCAATCATACAACAAAAAGAAATAAAATGCATCCGAATCAGCAAAGAAGTCAAACTATCACTCTTCGCAGATGATATGATACTGTACGTGGAAAACCCAAAAAACTCCACTCCAAAACTGCTAGAACTTGTACAGGAATTCAGTAAAGTGTCAGGATATAAAATCAATGCACATAAATCAGTTGCATTTTTCTACACCAACAACAAGACAGAAGAAAGAGAAATTAAGGAATAAATCCCATTTACAACTGCACCCAAAACCATAAGATACCTAGGAATAAACCTAACCAAAGAGGCAAAGAACCTATACTCAGAAAACTATAAAGTACTCATGAAAGAAATTGAGGAAGGGGCGCCTGGGTGGCTCAGTGGGTTAAAGCCTCTGCCTTTGGCTCAGGTCATGATCTCAGGGTCCTGTGATCAAGCCCCGCATTGGGCTCTCTGCTCAGTGGGGAGCCTGCTTCCTCCTCTCTCTCTGCCTGCCTCTCCACCTACTTGTGATCTCTGCCTGTCAAATAAATAAATAAAATCTTTAAAAAAAATTGAGGAAGACACAAAGAAATGGAAAAATGTTCCATGCTCATGGATTGGAAAAATAAATATTGTGAAAACGTCTATGCTACCTAAAGCAATTTACACATTTAATGCAATTCCTATCAAAGTACCATCCATTTTTTTAAAGAAATGGAACAAATAATCCTGAAATTTATATGGAACCAGAAAAGACCTCGAATAGCCAATGGAATGTTGAAAAAGAAAGTCAACGTTGGAGGCATCACAATTCCGGACTTCAAGCTCTATTACAAAGCTGTCATCATCAAGACAGCATGGTACTGGCACAAAAACAGACACATAGATCAATGGAACAGAATAGAGAGCCCAGAAATAGACCCTCAACTCTATGGTCAACTGATCTTCGACGAAGCAGGAAAGAATGTCGAATGGAAAAAAGACAGCCTCTTCAATAAATGGTGTTGGGAAAATTGGACAGCCACATGCAGAAAAATGAAATTGGACCATTTCCTTACACCACACATGAAAATAGACTCAAAATGGATGAAGGACCTCAATGTGCAAAAGGAATCCATCAAAATCCTTGAGGAGAACACAGGCAGCAAACTCTTTGACCTCAGCCGCAGCAACATCTTCCTAGGAACATCGCCAAAGGCAAGGGAAGCAAAGGCAAAAATGAACTATTGGGATTTCATCAAGATCAAAAGCTTTTGCACAGCAAAAGAAACAGTTAACAAAACCAAAAGACAACTGACAGAATGGGAGAAGATATTTGCAAACGACATATCAGATAAAGGGCTAGTGTCCAAAATCTATAAAAAACTTAGCAAACCCAGCACCCAAAGAACAAATAATCCAATCAAGAAATGGGCAGAATACATGAACAGACATTTCTGCAAAGAAGACATCCAGATGGCCAACAGACACGTGAGAAAGTGCTCCATATCACTAGGCATCAGGGAAATACAAATCAAAGCCACAATGAGATATCACCTCACACCAGTCAGAATGGCTAAAATTAACAAGTCAGGAAATGACAGATGCTGGCAAGGGTGCGGAGAATGGGGATCCCTCCTACACTGTTGGTGGGAATGCAAGCTGGTGCAACCACTCTGGAAAACAACTTGGAGGTTCCTCAAAATGTTGAAAATAGAACTACCCTATGTCCCAGCAATAGCACTACTGGGTATTTACCTGAAGATACAAATGTAGTGATCCGAAGAGGCACGTGTCCACAATAGCCAAACTATGGAAAGAACCTAGACGTCCATCAACAGATGAATGGATCAAGAAGATGTGGTATATATACACAATGGAATACTATGCAGCCATCAAAAGAAATGAAATCTTGCATTTGCAATGACGTGGATGGAAGTAGAGGGTATCATGCTTAGCGAAATAAGTTAAGCAGAGAAAGACAACTATCATATGATCTCTCTGATATGAGGAAGTGGAGATGCAACATGGGGGTTAAGGGGGTAGGAGAAGAATAAATGAAACAAGATGGGATTGGGAGGGAGACAAACCATAAGTGACTCTTAATCTCACAAAACAAACTGAGGGTTGCTGGGGGGAGGGGGTTTGGGAGAAGGGGGGTGGGGTTATGGACATTGGGGAGGGTATGTGCTATGGTGAGTGCTGTGAAGTGTGTAAACCTGGCAATTCACATACCTGCACCCGGGGGATAAAAATATATTATATGTTTATAAAAAATAAAAAATTTTAAAAAATACAAATGTAGTGATCTGAAGGGGTGTGTGCACCCGAATCTTTATAGCAGCAATGTCCAAATAGCCAAACTATGGAAAGAACATAGATGCCCATCAACAGATGAATGAATAAAGAAGATGTGGTATATATATAATGGAATACTATGCAGGCATCAAAACCCCAAAAACTTGCCATTTGCAACAATGAGGATGGAACTAGAGGGTATCATGCTAAGCAAAATAAGTCAATCAGAGAAAGACAATTATCACATGATCTCTCTGATATGAGAAATTTCAGAGGCAGGGTGGAGGGTTGTGGGGGCTAGGGAAGGAAAAAATGAAACAAAATGGGATCGGGAAGGAGACAAACTATAAGAGACTCTTAATCTCACAAAACAATCTGAGGGTTGCTGGGGGGAGAGTGGGTAAGGATAGGGTGGCTGGATTATGGACATTGGGGAGGGTATATGCTATTTTGAGTGCTGTAAAATGTGTAAGCCTGATGATTCATAGACCTGTACCCGTGGGGCAAATAATACATTATATGTTAATATAAATAAATAAATAAATCTAATTGGCATAAAAAAAGAACATCTATATTAATTATCTATTTCTGTGTAACAAAATACCACAAACTTAGTCACTTCAAACAAAACACATTTGTTTTATCACAATTTCTGTGGGTCAGGAGTGCAGGCATGACTTCTCTGGGACCTCTTCTGTAGAGTTTTTCACAAAGTTGCAATCAACGTGTTGACCAGGACTGACACCCCATCAAAGTTCAGCTGGGGAAGGATCCACTTCCAAGTTCATGTGGTTGTTGGGTTGATTCAGTTCCCTGATGGCTATAAGCTGAAGGCTATTCTTAATACCTTGCCATGTAGGCCTCTCCATAGGGCAGCTCATCAACACGGCAGTTTACTTTATCAAAGTCACCAAAGAAACAGCCTGTTAGCAAAATAAAAGTTACAAGCTCCTGTAATTTAATTGTGGGCATAACATAATCTCAATGTTGAGGTATTGTATTGGATAGAAGCAAGTTCTTATAGAAGAGGGGATTACATGAAGTCATGAATACCAATAGTCAGGATCATTACAGAGTACCTACAAGCTATCTATCTCTCTATCTCTACCTAGTAGGCGTAAGAAAGCTTCCACATGAAAGTGACACTTGAATATGAGGGAAAAATGTGCGAATTCTAAATAGTAAAAAGGAAAGGGCAGATTGGTGATGTCTCAGTTTCTCGTCTTGATATTGATTGGTAAAATTTCCATACTTTCTATGTCAGTATTGACCATGGATCAAATCAACCAACATACACAAAGTTGTCATAAATCTAGTATATAACTTGAAAGAATGGATACAACTAAAAATAGTCTTATGGAGTTGCTTTTACAACAACAACAAAAAAAAGTCAAGAAAAAAAGGGGGAAGATTTTAATAAGTTATCATGTTTACAAATGTACAAATGAATAGAGACATATTCAGAGTGGAGTTCTGCTAGTAAAAATAAGCATAGCGGGATGCATAGGTATAAATGAAGGAGTATGAATTCAGTTATTATCAAAAATCAAGAGAGTAAAATCTGTTTCTAAATATGCTTTGTATGTTATTTGGCTTGCCAAACAAGAACAAACACATCGGGGATTGAGAATCCCAGACATATTGGCACCAGATAGGCTCTGAGATGATGGAAAGAGGACAGGAACAGTGAGAAATTCAGTCAAGGTTTTAGAACTGACGTGATGGTAGGAATACTGTTTCCAGAAATACATGAGCCATAGGCTAGAAGAAAGAAAAAAGAGCTAAAATCACATTTTTAATTAGGATAAACCATGCATCATAAATGTTAAGTGTATACAGGGGAAATTGCAAGATCCCCCCCAAAAAGATAATCTCAGTGAGCAATATTTATCAGATTATTCTTTTGTAACTAATTCATTTAATTAATATTTACTAAGTGATCATTGCAAGTTTAAGTAAAACAGTTTGGAACTTTTCTTTAAGTAGAAAACTGTAATATTTCATAATATTTCAAATTAACACTCAGTCCTGGTGCTAAGTCATCTGTATCACAGCTGGAAGGTGGCAAAGGACTGGAGAAAAATAAAGAGTTTTCAGATCTATACCACCTATGGCTAAAATGAAGTTGATATTTCCTCTCTGGCTCTAATGACAGAATATATTCCTGACTAGGGGACACAAAGTGACAATTCAGAATTCTTGACAGAAAAAGAAAATTAAATGTAGAATACATTCTTTTTTTAAAATTTTTATTTATTTATGTGGCAGAAAGAGAGAGTGAGAGAGGGAACATTAGCAAGGGAAGTGGGAGAGGGAGAAGCAGGTTTTGCCACTGAGCAGGGAGCCCAACATGGGGCTCCATCCCAGGACCCTGGGATCATGACCTGAACTAAAGGCATAGGCTTCACAACTGAGCCACACAGGCGCCCCTAGAATATATTCTAAGTAATAATCAGGGGCACTTGGGTGGCACAGTCATTAAGTAATAATTTCAGAGACTTTTTTGGAGTCTGAGATGACTGCACGCGAAGTAACCGCTTGAGCTAAAGCCGACCCATCAGAGACTTTTTTGATTGTGATCTTTCTCAATGGAAAAACTTAGTGGATGATGTAACTCTGCAGTTGAGAAAAAAAAAAAAAAAAAAAAACGAGACCCAACCAAAGACAAACAAATAATCTTAGGTGTCCTATTTGGTTGTCTTATTGTACTCTATATTAATGCTTGGTAGCTGTTATTTTTCTCTTCCCAACACAGATTGTTTTTTTTTTCCTCTTTCTTCATCTAGTCATCTAGTAACAAACCATGATCTTCATGGTGAGTCTATAATCCATGATGGGCCAAATTTTGGACCTTATTATCTTGCCCATGGTGATTGGTTTGAAATGGGTATCTATCCCACCAAAGTCAATCAGATCTTATTCCTGTGACTGAAGTACAGATTCTAGAAGAAAGGAACGGACTCTTCCCAGTGACATTGCTATAAAGATATACTAGTAACCTATTGGGCCAATAGCGATCTTTCCTTCAATTGGAAAAATGCCCATGCTGCACAGAAGTGAAGAGACAAAAACGCTAGCCAGCAATACTTTGAACCTTCAAAAAAATAGTGAATAATGCTACTTTGTATGTTATTCTCAATTATATGAACCAATAAATGCCCCTTTTCTTTTTTGTTTCATAAAAACTATCTAGGAACTGAAATGGATTTTTACTATTTGTTGTCAAAAGAATCTAGACTAAATAAAATGTACCAACATGTTTTAAAAGATCTTGTCTACTATATTGCACTTATTAAGTAAAAAGTACTTTGTTTTATATTTTTAATAACTAAGAAATTTTCTAAATTTCTAATCAGGATAAGAAAACTAGAATTACTAATTGAGTTGACAGAACCAAAGGAAAATAAATGTAAGGCTTTGTTAACTTTTGGAAACTAATCAAAGGTAAACGTAAAACTTCCATGAAATTTTGCAAAAGATGACAAAATCTTGGGACCTATGTGACTATCACCAGACTGCCCTAGATTCCAAAGACTTCAGTGTGGAAACTATGCTCTTGAGGACAAATGTCTCTTAAAACACCTACAACATAATAATGCAACTCATGGCTTGCATGCCTTTCTCCCCTATTAGACACTGAGATTTTTGAAGGTAAGAATAGTGGTGTAGAAACTATTAGATGTTCCCTAAAGTCTATTTTTCCATTCCTTTTGGTGGCAAAGCCTCTAGCTTTTGTCTGGGAATTTGGTCATGCAACTTTGCAGGTGAGTATGTTCATATTATTAAGTTCTGGTCAATGAGATGTATGCCTGCATGGTGTGTAAGCTTGAGGCTGCAAAGTTCTTACAAAATGGCTGATAGTTTTCTAATTCCATTTAAGGAGTGAGCACCCTACCTCCCACTGTTTAGAGCTAAAATCCCTATTCAAAAAATTAAAGGAACTCTCTGAGAACTCTGAACACTAAATAATAGCAGTCAGACTGGAAATAGAAACAAAAATGTAAAGAATATCCCATATGGCAGTAAATTCCTTCTTTGCTTGTTTTTCCTCTCATATTTCCTGGATTACATTTTAGGTATCCCAAATCCTAGAACAGTGCAGTTATGCATGAACAGAAAAATCCCCCAGGGTCTCCTGGGTGATTGAGTTGGTTAAGTGTCCAACTCTTGATTTTAGCTCAGGTCATGATCTCAGGGTCCTAAGATCAAGATTCACAATGGGCATGGAACTTACTTAAGATTCTCTCTCTCTCTCCCTCTCTTTTTGCCTTTCCCCCAACTCCCAACTTGCACACACATTCCCTTGAAAGAAAAGAAGAGAGAAAGATTTCAAGAAAGAAAGAAAGAGAGAGAGAGAGAGAGAGAGAAAGGAAGGAAGGAAGGAAGGAAGGAAGGAAGGAAGGAAGGGCCCCACCCCCCATTATTTGTCTCTCCAACAAGAGGGCCAGAAAGAAGCTCCTACAGGATGGAGCCTCAGTAATGAAGCGACATCCCTCCAGCTGTGGTAAGAACAGGAGTGGCATTTATGTCTCTTTTCTCTGAATTCTCCACTCCAAGGAAGACCCAACACAGGGAAGTGCTGGGCAAACAGGGAGGCTAAAGGAATGGAGTTATGGACAAAGTATTAGAGAAAAGAGTGCTTCTGAGAACCAGAGTTATGAGGGAAATCACATAGAGGAAGTAGATAAGGAAACGGTTCCTTTAAATCTGTGTATGAAAACTACCTGGAAATCAGCAACATTCTAGCCCAGTTCTGCTAGGGCTATTATTGGAAGACAAAGAGAGATTAACAAACTGTTACCTCTTAATAATCAAAATATTGTATTCCTCAGTTTGGCCAGTTATAAAATTGTTAGAATCATTTCATTAAGGAGTTGAAAGAGAAGTGTTTATCATGATCATTCTTCTTTGGTAAAGGAAGAAGTTGGTTGAGCCCATCTTGGATAAACCAGTCATTGTATCTATGGATCCACTACACCAAATAATCCACTCGACTGTTTTAAGACCATTCAATTTAAAGCAGCCTGACTCTCTCCTGGTGGACGTTCCAGGACCCTGACTGGTCAGCTGTGAGTTGACATGCAGAGCGAACTCCCTTGTGAACCTGATCCTAGTCTCACATCCCCCTAGAGACTTCCCTTGCCCAAATCTTCCTGGATGGTATGACTTAAATGAAAACTCCAGTTTTACGAATCTGAGAGATCCCAAAGACTCCTATTTGTTGGAATCTTAGAATTCCTTTTTACACTTACAAAACTAGGCAAAAATTCAGAGATGCTTTTATTTTGAAATAACCAATCCTGTGAACCTAAATTACCATCTTCCTGTGACTAAAGTTATAAACACCTCAGATCTAAAAAAGTTCTTTTGTAATCAGAACATACCTTTCAAAAATTTCCTTGAAATCCATTTGTTCATTCAGTAAACATCTTTTCCACTGTAAGGCTTCAATCTGGAATTTGAAAACTAGCTCTAGTTTCATTCTGTCTAGGCTATCTCCTCTCTTCATCATATATATCAACACACACACACACACACATGCGTGCGCGCACGCACACACACACACACACACACCCTTTTTTTCCCCATTTGGAGGTCAAGTATTCTACTTGATACTTTTATTCATCTGTCAGACTTTACCTAGCCTTAGTATATACATGGTGTTTCTCATGGTACACACTAAATATATTTCTTAAATAAACAACAATAATAGAAACTATTATTCAGGGGCGCCTGGGTGGCTCAGTGAGTTAAAGCTTCTGCCTTTGGCTCAGGTCATGATCTCAGGGTCCTGAGATCAAGCCCTGCATCAGGCTCTCTGCTCGGCAGGGAGCCTGCTTCCCCTTCTCTCTGCCTGCCTCTCTGCCTATTTGTGATCTCTGTCAAATAAGTAAATAAAATCATAACAAAAAAAAAACCCTATAATTCAAAAAGCTACAAAAAAAGAAATAAATATGGTTATGGCAAGTAATCAAAGAAAGGGAAGAAGGAAGTGGACAGTTTTAGCAACACATTTATCAGTTGTTTGCTCCTTGCTGGGCCTTTGGTCTATGCATTTATGGTTCCTCTGTGCCATAGCTGCCACTGGACTCTAGAGATTAAATCTCTTGTCTGCAATGGATCAAACCTGATTATGGTTTTGGATCAAAATCAGAGGAGTACTTTGAAGCCTTAAGGCTTCTGAACTCTGACAACATGAGGATGTCAGATCAAAGTGTCACCAGCGAAACACTTATTTCGTGTAAAATGAATAAATCCTGGAGAGTTAAAAGTTTTCAGAATTTCTGTGTCTGACTTTTCTGACATTATTTTGAAACTTTGATGTACTTTATCTGGCTCACTTTTCTGAGTCTGTATTCATTTATCACAATGACTCCTCAATGGCATCTTTATGGAAAATTTCAACTCCTGAAGAAAAGGAATTTAATATTATTTTTTAAATTGGGAGATTCCCAATAAAAATGTGTTAATTCAATTAGTCAGAAAATATGAGCACATACTATATATAAGGTAAGGTGTTACAAATAAAAAATGGGGCTTTCATCTAAGAATTTACCACCTAGTAATAAAGATAAAATATTTACATCAAATATTACACCTTCAAAAGCATGATAAAATGTTCTGATTCCAGTGATGGCATATTAACTCGTATAAGACCAATATTCACTGCCAAGAATCTGGAAGGCTGGATAAAATATGAACCCCCTCAAAAAAATCTGTTGGAAAACCCTGGGGATCTGTCAAGAGTGCAAGAAACCAAGATCCTTGGAGAAGAGAAATAAAAAGATATGCCAGATATGTGTCTCTACTGTTCCCTTCCAAGTACCTGCTGATTTGCAGGCAGCCTCTGAGACACTAAGAAACTAAGCAAAGTTTTCAACAGTCTGTGGAGCTTGGGAGTAAAAAACTGAAGTCCTATCAAAGAGAAGGAGCTATGACAAACACCTAAGACTTCCAATTGAGACCCTTAAAGGACTTCTCACTAGAAAAAAGGTTAACAAGAAACAGACCAGTCCACATGAGACTGGAGTCTAACCATCTTAATCTCAAATTGAATTAAAGTGATTTACCCCCAGCCTGCCGGCCAAGAAAACAAATAAAACAAACCAAACCAACCAACCAAACAAAAACCCCTCTTTTAAGGAAACCAGTAGGACCCAGAATAAAATCATTTCATATTTTCTCATATGCAAAATATAAATATTAAAAAAATAAAAATCTTTTTTAAAAATTAATGGAAGGGATCAACAAGGAAAATAACAGACAATGGAAATGAACTTTTGGGAAATAAAATATTAGAGTTATCATACACGAAGTAAAAATAACTGTGTCTAATCTGTTTTTTAAAATATATGGCAAGATGAATAATTCAACAGACAACCAAAATATCAAATAAAATTTCTACCACAGTAGGGGCACCTGGGTGGCTCAGTGGGTTAAAGCCGCTGCCTTCGGCTCCGGTCATGATCCCAGGGTCCTGGGATTGAGTCCCGCATCGGGCTCTCTGCTCAGCAGGGAGCCTGCTTCCTCCTCTCACTCTCTCTCTGCCTGCCTCTCAGCCTACTTGTGATTTCTAAATAAAATCTTTAAAAAAAAAATTTCTACCACAGTAAACTTCTAAAACAAAAAACAAAACAAGAACTCAAGAGATGGGTTCAAATTTAGACTAGATAATAGCCAAAAAGAGGACTAAACTGGAAGATAGGTCAGTAGTAAATATCCAGGCTGAAGCACAGGAAAAAGAGTAATACACATGTAACTGAAGTCTAAGAAAGAGAGGGTTAGAAATTTGAAAACATATGACCAAGAAATTTTCTAAGCAAAAAAGACATCAAGCCACAGATTCAAAAAGTACTTTAAACTCCAAAGAAGACCAATACAAAGAGAGCAACACATGAACATCCCATAATATAACTGAAAAAAAGTGTGTGTTGGGGGGGGGTTCTTAAAAGCAACCAAAGGGAAAAAGAACATATTAATTTCAAAAGAGCAAAAATAATACTGACAGGTGGCTTCTCGATAGAAATAATGACACCAGAGAATAATTCAATGTCATCTGCAAAACTGCCAACCTTAAATTTTATAACCAGGGGTAATACCCTATAACAATGGAACAAAAACAGACATTTTCACATAAATGAATTTGTCACCAGTATATCTGGGCTGAAATAAATAAGAAAGTATTTTTTTAAGGTGGAAAATAGCAATCTATCAGAAATGGAAACAACGGAGAGGGGCCTGACTGGCTCAGTTGGTAGAGCATGCAACTCTCGGGTTGCGATCTCAAGCCCCGTGTTGTGTGTAGAGATTACTTAGAAATAAAATCTTTTTAAAAAAAAGCAATAGAGGGGATAAATATGTAAGTAATGAATATTGACACCATAAAGTAATAATAATAATCAGTTTGTGGAGTTAGAAACATTTTAAAATAGAAGTATATGACATAATTACTAATAAACACAGGAAGAATAAAGTTAATGCTTTCTAAATACCTTACCTTGTGTCCAGGAAATAGTAAAAGTCCACCCTTAAATTAATTATGCATTCCGGGATTACAGCACTATTCTGAAATGCAACCTAGTTATAAACTCCTCCCAGGGCAGTTCCCTGGAGCTGCTTTCAGCAAACCTCACATTCTTTGGACAGATTCACCTGTGGTACAACTCAGAAATCCACCAGGCACAGAGAGCTGGTGCTGCCAGAAAGCTCCATCACCAGGTCCTGAGTTCTCCTGATGCAACTCCTTAGGAAGGGACAAGGCCCCAAGATCAGAGCAGAGTTAGCTTGGGCACAGGTGATTTGGAATGCTGACTTTCCCTAGAAGAGGCTTTCTATTTGCTCGGTTTTTCTCATCCTTTCTGCGTTTCTCCCTCAGTTCCTTCTCCCCACTCTTTCCTATGGGAGTTCCTGGCAGACAACAAGTGCCATGACTTCCCTTCAGAAAACCAGAAGGAAACCTGTATGGAGAGGAGGAAGTGATTCTTCATTTAGGGAAAGGGAGTGATGGAGGCTCTCTGAGAAAGGGTGATGAATATAGGGGATTCTGAAGCATGAGGTCCGAGTTTTTTTGACCTGGAAAGAGCTATACTGTTACCCACTGTTTAATTTATTAAATATACCCTTAGAGTTCCTGGACTTTTTTGTATGTCTATCATATTTGACAATAAAATGCACATTTTAAAAAGAGTGTAGAGGAGGGTTTTGTTGAATAATAATCTCAAAGTGTTAAAAAGGAAGATTTAGAGGAAGAAGATAACAGAACTAAGTGATGGGGCTGGAAGAAGAAAGGGACAATTAATAAGTAATATTAAAAGGGGTAAGAATTGAAAGCTGTTATTTCAAGCATAAAAATTAAGGAGTTCTCTCCTTTCATCTTCACTCAGCTCTGTGAGGTAAGTGCTATCATTTCCCCCTTTACAGATGAGGAAAGTAAGGTTCGTAGAAGTCAAGTAAATGGCTCAAGATCAGACTGCTAATCAGCAACTGAGCAGAATTTTATTCCATGCCTGACTGTTCATGAAGGCTGAACTCTTTTCAGTTTCTTCCAGGGAGCATAAGATCTAGAGGGAGAGGTGAGGAAGCACCTGAAGAGGCAGAGAAGAATCAAACTAGAACTTTAGTGCAAAGTTGTTTTAAGAGCCCAATGCCCCAAAGTTCAGACTCCAGGGCACCCCTAGGGCTTCTGATCACTTCAAGTGGTGGTGCTTCTGCTTCAAAGGCTCAGCCTTGCCAGAATCTAGGAACTCTTACCATCATGTGACCACAAGGACATTGCAATGGGTAAGAGATAGGTAAAGCTTCAAAGGGGATAGGAACTTCAGTCAGCTGAGAAAAATGCTCAACAGGTAAGCAAAGTGAAAGGGGGGTGGAGGAGATATTGGGAAGCCAAGAAAAATGATAAAATATATGGGAAAAAATACAGGGATTAGTAGATCAATCAGGTACATGGAAAGAAACCCTCACACAATTCCTCAAGTAGCAACCATCATCCATTATCAGCTTTTGTGTGCACTTGGATGAACTGGTTCTTACAAAAGACCAGAGGTGGAGCACAACCCACTAATGTTCTTGTTACTACCTCTGTATTCCCCCTGCCCCACCTCACCCACCACCACCACTACTGATCTCTTGGTTTAATGCTTTGGTTTTTTTTTAAGGATTATATTTCCTTTATGCTCCTTGAACCCACCAGGAAGCTTTGGGGAACCCCACCCTTGCATGGTCACAAGGCAATGACCTTACTGTCACATCTCTTCTTGGTCTTCCTAATCATACTAGCTATTCATTGAGCTGACCAGTTGGTAGTCATGATAGACTACTGTTGCATCTGGCTAGTCCATGTTTCCAATTTGACTGATAACCACAAGAATTTCTGATGGCATCCTATGAATTCCTCTTTGGTTGCTAAGTCATCTACTGGTCTGCTTTTAGAACACTATCTTATCTCAAGTTTTGAGTAAGCAGGAAGAACTTCCAGAGAACTTTTCATGAAGAAGCTAGCTCCTCTGGAAACCGTGGATCTTCTCTTTTATGATTCTATCTTCCTTTTTTCTTTTCAACTTTCCTGTTTGTCAGATCTACCTACCAGTAATTGAAGTTATGCCTCTAATCACACCAAAGCCTGTGGGAAATAGATTAAAAACAGTCAGAAGAGCAGTTAGAAAGCTTAGGCTCTGGAACCAGAAGAAGAGGTTTCCAAATCCTGGCTCTAACTTACTAAGTGTGTGATGTTGAACAAAACACTAATGATAATGAAGGTGGTACTATCTATCATGTACTGGGTGCTTACTTTGTGTCAGGCATTGTAGCTAAGAACTCTTCACACCATATCTTGCTTAACACTGACAACAACTCAGGGGAATCCAATAAGCATGCACACTGTTAGATGAGGTATCTGAAGCTTTACAGATCTCACTACACATAAAGTATATGACTTTGAGCAAGTTACTTAATCTATTCAAGCCTCACATACAAAGCCAAAATATCTAATTTCTGTAGCTATTGTCATGATTAAATGAATTGATACATATAAAGAACTTGGCCTATAGTGAATCCCGTACGTATCCTGCTAATACTATCATTATTACCCTCCACACTGCCATATGTGAATCATTTATATATGGTATGAGGAAACCAAAAAATTACCTGGTCGATTATATCCAAGAGATAGAACCAAATTGAATTGTTCACAGTCAAGTATTCATCTTGGTGAGACTTTACAATTTGTATTATGAAAGCAGAATTGAATATATAAACATATGGGATGAGGCACATGGTTAAAGATAAGCAAAAAACCTAGGATCACTTCTCAAATACCAGAAATGTCCCTGGATTACCAGTAATACTTAGGCAGACAGAAGTGCCTTCCCACATGTTTCCCCACCCTTACCTCCACACCCAGCTATGTGAGGAAATTCTAGGTGCCGTACCCTCATCTTACTTTATAGCCTTATCATGTTATACCAAGCAAATCATGTTCAGCTTACCCACTGAAGACCACGCAAATGTAGCCTTGCTTAGTGATGCCTTTTGTTGATCAGTCTGGGCATCTATGGTCTCACAACTCCAGAGTGAAGAATGACTGTAGTTACTGTTCATTTCCATCGATCATGATACCTCAAAGAGATGTCCTTCACAATGACACCATCCTATTCTAATGCTTTACACAGTGTATTCTTTTGTCTTATTAATAATTTGAAACTGATGATGATAAAAGATGTCCTGAAATTTAGCTTGCATGTCTGCGGTCCTGCATTCTGGTAACTCCAATTATACCCAGATGTTTTTCTGCCCTTTCCACCTCCAAACACTCATAAGGGAAAACCAAAGCATTCTTTATTTTATCTTTTGCTGTTGATGGTGTGCTATTTACAGAAAAGATGATTAGTTCCAGATTTTCTTGTGGTGTCTGGTTCCAAATTCCCAAATTTATCATAAAGAATCTGAATAGTATTGACCAATACACATGCCAAAAATGGCTTTCCCCACCTATAAATGACAAAAATAAAGTCCTCTGACCTTTCTTGTGATATATATATGTATAGATACATATATGTATCTATACATATATATATATATATATATATATATATATATATATATATATATATAATTTTAAATAAAATTTAAAAATAATTAAAGACTTCTTCTGACCAGGACAAGGAAAGGCTGGATTCGCCTTTCGTCCTGAAACTACCAAGGAAATAAAATATGGGTTTTCAAGATACTGAACACCAGGGAACAAAGGACAGTAATTTCTGAGAAATGGGAAACAAATGAGGTAGTCTTTATTATTGTCCCAGCTTACTACTTGAAAGAGTTTCCAGGCTATTTCTCAGGAAGGGGGAACCCAAACAAATTCTGGTGGTTACCCAGAGTAAAGAAGAAGAAGGTGGGATTCTAGAGAGACCAAGGTGGTAAGAGTTGGCAAGACAGAGTCCCAGACAGGAGAAAAGTACACAGATGGAGAATTTTGTTGATTTGCAGAAGGTCTCCCTAGAGCCTCCAGTGAGCACTAACTTTTGAGACAAAGGAGCTCACTACCTAAACGGTTTAGAGGGAACAATTGCCAGGGTTCACACAGGGACAAGAATAGTGGCCATTTTTATCAGCAAGACTGGGAAATCTCATCATCTATGGAGTGCTGAGTACAGTTTTCAGAAAGTTCCTGATTGAAGAATAATTAGTCCTACCCTTGATATTGCTTTGGTCCCACCTAACAAGTTTTAAGAACAAGTTGAAAGGATTAAACTGCTTCTAAGTAACCGTGTTCCAGAAGAAAAGTAAAGACTATTTATAAATATGCAAAGATATCCAGTACCCAACAAAGTAAAATTTACAACATCAGGCATTCTATAAAAAAATGACTAGGAATGCAAAGAAGCAGGAAAATATGAAGAAAAATCAATAAAATAAAATCAATATAGAATTGACACAAGTATTGGAATTAGCTGGCAAGGATATTGAAACAATTCTTATAACTGAATATGTTCAAAAAAAGTCAAGTAAAGCATAGAATATATGTAAAAGGCTCATTAAATTTCTAGGCATTAAAATTATAATATATGAGATTAAAAAGATACTAGATGAAATTAACAGCAGATAATTGAGAAAGAAAAAAACTAGTAAACTTGGAGACATAGAATCTATAGAAATAGATTCTGAAGCAATACAATCTATCCAAAGTGAATGACAGAGAGAAAACCCAAGTAAAAGGATGGTCAAAATAGGTCTCACAGGGAAGATGACTTTTAAGCAAAAATTTGAAGAAGGACACTGCATGAATATCTATAGGAAGACTACCCAGGGATTACTGGAAATCATGGGTCTTGAGAGTGACTGTAAAATAGTTAACACAGTATTTAGCATTCAATAAACACTCAAAAGATGAAAATTATCATTGCTGCTGCTGCTGCTGTTGTCCTTGTTAAACATTGACAGTCTGGGGGAGCAGAAGGAGAAGGGATCTCTCTATATAAGGGCTTCCTTTTGCCATGTGCTCCTTTAGGCATTTTCATATATATATATATATATATATATATATATATAATTTTCACAATAACCCTGTAATATGGGTAATTCCATTTTATAAATAACAAAGCAGAGCCTTTGAAGAGTTGAGATGTTTTGCAAGGTCACCAAGATACCAAGACAGAAATAGGATTTGACCTCAGAATCCTTGGACTTTTAATCTTAGATACTTTCCACTACTTTGCATTGCCCACTGCCACACATGGCATGTGGAGACTTGGGAAAGTTAAGTGTCCCAAGCTCCCACACATCTCTGCTTTCCCAGGAGTCACAAATTCAAATGAAGCTGCCATGATAAGTGATGTGGGAAATGGTGGGAAAATAAAATGATCCGGAACCTGTGAAAAACAGCATTAACAGTATGAAACTCCTCAGAAAAATTGATCATTGGATTATGGTATGATCCAGCAATTCTGCCTCTGGGTATATACTCAAAAGAAGAGAAAGGGACTCAAATAGAGTCCTTTTGGACTCTATTTGGAGTCCCATTGGAGTACCATTGGTACAGCCATGTTCGTAACAGCTTTAGCCACAATAACCAAAAGGTAAAAGCAACCCAAGTGTCCATTGATGAATGGGTAAACAAAATGTGGTATACATGTGCAGTGGAATATTATTCAGCCTTAAAAAGGATTGGAATTTGAAAACAAACTACAACATGGATCAACTCTGAAGACATGCTAAATGAAATCAGCCAGTCACAAAAGAACAAAAATTATATGATTCCTCTTATATGAGATTCTTAGAATAATCAAATTCATAGAAAGAAGTAGTAAAATGGTAGTTGTTATGGGCTGGTGGAAGGAAGAAAAGGGAACACGTGTTTAATGGATCAAGAGCTGCAGATGGGGAACATGAAAAAGTCCTGGAGATGGGTGGTGGGGATGGTTGACCAGCACTGTGAATGTACTTAATGATACAGTACTGTACATTTAAAAATGGTTACAATGGGGGCACCTAAGTGGCTCAGTCATTAAACATCTGTCTTCAGCTCAGGTCATGATCCCAGGGTACTGAGATCAAGCCCTACATCGGGTTCCCTGCTCAGTGGGAAGCTTGCTTCTCCCTCTCCCACTCCCCTTACTTGTGTTCCGTCTCTCGCTGTCTCTCTCTACACCAAATAAATAAATAAATAAATAAATAAAATCTTTATAAATAAATAATAAAAATGGTTATAATGGTGAATTTTATGTTGTGTATTCTTACTAACACATACATATTCTAAAACCTAGTAGCCTATTATAACATTTGTGTTCACCTTCACCGATCTGCAGGTATGCTAAGGTTTGTATGGAATTCAACTGGTCTTGGCCAGCCTAAGAGAGATCTATTTTTCCTTTCATACTTTTTAGACTAGCAGCTCCTTGGGACATGTTTTCCTTGTGGTGAATGACAAAAGCATAAGGGAATGAGAGTACAAGTACATGATGCCTCTTAAAGCCTTGGCTTTAAGCTGGCCCACTTTCACTTCTGCCAACATTTCATTGGATAAAACAAGTTATATGACTAAGTCCCACATCAATGGAGCAGAAAAATCTGCTTTGGCTACTCTTGGAGAATATACTGCAAAAATCAGATGCCAAAGGGTAGAGTTGTAAAAGTATAATATAGGGAGGGTAAGGAATTGAGAACAAGAATTCAATCCGTAAACAGACATAAAAATATATTTATAGAGTTTTACATAAAAGACATTATGCACAACTAGTTTATTACTGATAAGTCACAGAATTGGAAATACCTGCTTTCTAACTTTAAAATTTCCAAACACTATAAAGTTTATTAATAAACTTAGATATAAAAGGAGGAATAAAACTTACAGCTTTTTTGACTTTTGGTAAAAATCTGATTTTTTTTTCATTTGTTATTTTGTACGTATGAGTTCCTCAGAGACCAACATTACTCATGAATCAAAATAAACAGTAATACAAGTAACTTAGAAAGTAAGTAAGAAACACTACGAGTGGGTGGTTTTTAACTTTCCAGAACTCAGAAAGATACATTAGCCATTTTGGGAGAGAAATGATTTTTAAACTTCATATGGCCCTAGATGAGATGGGCCATGTAGAGAAAATGGGCCATATTTTCAAAAGATTGTAAAGCTACAGTGCTCCATCCAAAATTAAAGGACTAATCTGAAAGAAAGGAAGAAGAAAGAAAGAGAAGAAGGAAGAGTAGGAAAGGAGGTAGAAACATGACATTTTCTGTTTAATAAGGGGACTTTTATAAAATGCTTCCACTTGCCCAAGGTCAGAAACAAAGAGAATCTAAGATCTAGTATATTCAAACCAAGCAAGATCTTCTTCAGGCCTGAAATATTTATTTTCCACTTAGATTATCAGACAGCAGGAGTTGGAAAAATAAATCTGTGTCATCAGATGACCATGTCCCTATTAAAATACAATATACTGTATTGATAAAATGAAGTTCCATATTGGGATATGCTACATGCCTAACCTTTACCTCGAGGGGTATTTTGGGGAGTGATATAATTTTATAACAGTGGTGGTGCAACACTTTATCCTCTCAATGCTTTGGACACAAAGACCATGGGATTAATTATATACTGTGAGCAACAACTCATGAATATTTAACACACTCATCTATACTTAATGAATAAATTTGCATTTTGACACTATTATTTAATGTGCTTTAAGGAAATACTGCTCATTACCTTTCAATTTTGTAGATTAGTTGAATGTAATCAGAATGATAAGGCAGGAGAGATATAGTATTATTTAAATAACATTGTTTTTTATGACTGCTTCTGCTTCCAGGAGTCCCCCCCCAACCCTTTTCTTTCAAGCAAATAGGTTTATTTTATTCTATTCTGGTTGTTCTGTCTTAATCATTTTGCGTCCATGCTTCTTGCAGAAGGGAGTTTCTTTAGATTCATGGAAAAACAATGCAAATTAAATAATCAGTGTTTTGCTTCCCTCTGTGTGTTTTGTAACAGGGTATTCTCTCCCACAGAATATCCCAGTGCAATTGGCAGTAATTGTGTCCTGGGTGGGGAGGCTCCGTGAGGTTGCCACAACCTGCACAGCAAGCAGAGGGAGCTGCATCACCTGTGGCAATGAGCAGAAGTCTGCAACTTACCCAGGGAAAGTAAAACCCCAAGAAATCAGGGCTGAGAAAAACTGGCCAGCTGGAGAGGATGCTGTCAGAGATAAGCAATCCTATTTGTTTGCTGGTTTTTAATCTTTGGCTCATGGTGAGGGGCTTTATCTCATAAGAAATGGATCTTCTGTTTGCAAGGTGGTCATCTAATCTACATATCCACTTGAGGGGGTTTGGGCATGAGAATGTACCTCTAGCAATCCCATCTGCACAAATGTCCCATGTCACAGGGACATTCCAAAAGGAAGGGGACTTTAAGGTCAACAGTCAGGCTCTTGGGAACCAGAATAAAGACTGTTCAACTACGACGAAGGAGAAAGTGGACAAGAGCAAGAGGAGCAGAAAAGAAAACCCAGATGCCAGACACTGAGCTAAATGCTTACGTACCTAATCACTTTTAGTCCTTACCTTATGAGATCGCTGTCATCGTCACACCACCACCACCACCATCATCATCATCTTCGCCACTCTAAGAAAGTGAGACTGAAAATTAGTTGGTTTAACACAGATAGTTTAAAAAAAAAAAAAAAGAAAAGGTAAGAAAGAAAAAAAGAAAACCAAACAACAACAACAACAACAACAAAACCCCCTAGGATTTGAATCCAGGTCTTCTGGAACTTAAATTCATGACTTTAACAGTTCTCAACTAATTAGGGTTTTAAAAGGCTTTGCTATCAAATCAAATTCAGGGTTAAGTTGAAATATGGTTTCCTCAAGGAAACCTTCCTTGCTCTCCAGGCCTTGTTGGGTTCTCTATTAGCTACCGTGTATGGTTATATATGTATGATATATAAATATGGAATTATATTATATATGTGGTTTTATATATATATGGTATTTATATTCCTTCCCTTGTCTCCACGCACCTGACCGTAACTTCAAGAAGGCAAGGACACCTAGCACACAGTACCCAGCACAAGGTAGCCATTCTCTATTTGTGTGTGTTATGTGTGTGTGTGTGTGTGTGTGTCTGTATGTGTGCTCTTGTGCATGTGTGTTTTCTCACCTACAAAAATGTGATGAGAAATAAATGAGATAATTTATATAAAGTGACTATTACAGGGGCGCCTGGGTGGCTCAGTGGATTAAGCCTCTGCCTTCGGCTCACGTCATGATCCCAGGTCCTGGGATCAAGTCCCGCATCAGGCTCTCTGCTCAGCAGGGAGCCTGCTTCCACCTCTCTCTCTGCCTGCCTCTCTACCTACTTGTGATCTCTGCCTGTCAAATAAATAAATAAAATCATTAAAAAAAAAAAAGACCTCAGCGTGAGACAGGAATCCATCAGAATCCTAGAGGAGAACATAGGCAGTAATCTCTTTGATATCAGCCACAGCAACTTCTTTCAAGATACGTCTCCAAAGGCAAGTGAAACAAAAGCGAAGATGAACTTTTGGGACTTCATCAAAATCAAATCTTTTGCACAGCAAAGGAAACAGTCAAGAAAACAAAGAGGCAACCCACGGAATGGGAGAAGATATTTGCAAATGACAGTACAGACAAAAGGTTGATATCCAGGATCTGTAATGAACTCCTCAAACTCAACACACACAAAACAGACAATCATATCAAAAAATGGGCAGAAGATATGGACAGACACTTCTCCAATGAAGACATACAAATCGCTATCAGACACATGAAAAAATGTTCATCATCACTAGCCATCAGGGAGATTCAAATTAAAACCACGTTGAGATATCACCTAACACTAGTTAGAATGGCCAAAATTAGCAAGACAGGAAACAACATGTGTTGGAGGGGATGTGGAGAAAGGGGAACCCTCTTACAATGTTGGTGGGAAGGCAAGTTGGTGCAGCCTCTTTGGAGAACAGTGTGGAGATTCCTCAAGAAATTAAAAATAGAACTTCCCTATGACCCTGCCATTGCACTACTGGGTATTTACCCCAAAGATACAGATGTCGTGAAAAGAAGGGCCATCTGTACCCCAATGTTTATAGCAGCAATGGCCACAGTCGCCAAACTGTGGAAAGAACCAAGATGCCCTTCAACGGAAGAATGGATAAGGAAGATGTGGTCCGTATACACTATGGAGTATTATGCCTCCATCAGAAAGGACGAATACCCAACTTTTGTAGCAACATGGACGGGACTGGAAGAGATTATGCTGAGTGAAATAAGTCAGGCAGAGAGAGTCAATTATCATATGGTTTCACTTATTTGTGGAGCATAACAAATAGCATGGAGGACATGGGGAGCTAGAGAGGAGAAGGGAGTTGGGGTAAATTGGAAGGAGAGGTGAATCATGAGAGACTATGGACTCTGAAAAACAATCTGAGGGTTTTGAAGGGGCGGGGGGTGGGAGGTTGGGGTACCAGGTGGTGGGTATTACAGAGGGCACGGATTGCATGGAGCACTGGGTGTGGTGTAAAAATAATGAATACTGTTATGCTGAAAATAAAAAATAAATAAATAAATAGATAATAAAGTGACTATTATGGAGCTTGAAAAATAGATTTATTTATTTTTTGTTTTTGGCTGCTGGATTATGTTTCTTTACATGAGACACTAGGATGAAACTGAGTCATGTGAAACCCTGGAAATTTCTCTGGGTATCACTTAAAAATTAAGTTTCACTAATAATCCATTTCACTATAGAGACACCTGGGTGTCTCAGTCGCAGGCTTGGGCCAGGATCCCAAAGTCCTGAGATCAAGTCCCATATCAGGCTCCTTGATCAGCTCCTGCTTCTCCCTCTCCTACCTTCTGATGCTCCCCCTGTTTGTGCTCTCTCTCTCTGACCAATAAATAAATAACTCTGACCAATAAATAAATAACTCTTAAAAAAAACAGGCAAGTGCATTACACTCCCCTCCCAAGTTTATGACATCACAGCCTCAGGTAGGGAGATGCCTACCACTGGAGGCCTACATTCCTCGCAGAATCAGCCTTGTGGGGTGTAGCATTTGCACCATCACTGGTGCACCCTGTGAATCAGACTGGGCTCAAGGAGTGGGAAAATCCTCTTAACATGCATCTGTAAGGGTTCGAGAGGGTTATTCCTTAACATTCCTCTCCCTTTCTCTCCTAATTTCAGAACCAAAAAAGAGACCAAGTTTAGAATCAATTAAGAGAGAGGTCCAAAAGTCAGAAGGATTATTGATAAGAGCCGATATTGGAGACTGGTGATCGAGATCTGCTGAGAGCAGGCCTGGTAGTACTTTGCTCTGATGCAACAGACTTGCCCAGCCACTCTCAGTGGATGTGTGGAAAAACCACAAGCTTGCCCTGGAGGCAAAGAGCAAAGCAGAACACAATTTATACTTCTGTCGACTGCTCTCTCCAAAGACCCCAGGGAGAGGAAGAAACTGAACTTTGTGAACTCAATGTCCCCAAAAGCATCAATTAATTGAGGTTTTTCATATGGAAGCATGTAGCTAGAAAACTGAACTTCTCTCCAGATATTCCCTAACCTAAAGGTTTGATCAGGGGCTTGATTAGTTTCTTGAAGGAAGAAACCACCCTTTACTCAGCACTGGCGGACAGTTAAGATCTTGCCCCCAGAAGGCTCTGAAGTCAGTCAGAACATTACAGGACAATACTATACAAGGTCATTCTAGACTCAAGGCTGAAAATTCACTCTGCCACTCGGTTCCCTCACCTAAACCATGTCCATTCACAGTGTCTGATTTGTCCATTAGTGGTTCTGCAATGAGATTGCATGATAACCTGAAGACTCTCCAGTAACAAAAAGACTGCAACATGTTTGAACTTGAGTTCATCTTCCCTTATGAAATTTCCCAAGAAGAAATTGGAGCTCAAAGATCAAAGTCCAAATATTGTGGGCCTTGCTGAACACTAAAGATGCCTCTCCACCAGGCCCCTGAAAACAATGAACACTCAGACACAGAGCAGATCATGTACTGAGGGCTGCCAGCTCCCACAGAGAGGGTGGGGGGAAGCACTGAATCGTACCTGTCTTGTTCCCTCTCCCCAGCTCACCAACCAGTGATACTCTAGTGGATAGTGGAGGACCCCAAGGAAGGTAGCTCAGGAAATTTTCCCCCAACCCCTGCCCACATACACACTTCCCAGCAGTGTTGCAGCAAGACTGTTATTTTGCAAATAGACAAGAGAGAAGACAAGTTCATGAGCCACAGGGTATTTTGCATGTATCCCCCTTCCACTTCTTGCTGGGATTCCGAAACTTCAAGCCCACTTAGAGTCACCCACTTAGAGTCAATCTAGCCAAAGTCAGCTACCCTCTCCTGATTTCCTTGTACCCAGGAGTTCTCCACTGGGGCTATCTCTGCATCCTTGTTTTCGGACAGCATCTGGATACCTATTCATCAGCCTTTCCTAATTGCTCGGTCTCAACACTTCACTACCAGATCTCAACTTCTATAAAATGTCTACAAAGATGCTCTTACAACCAGATACTGGGAAGCACGCTAAATGTAGTTCCTAACATTTTATCCAAACCCCCAAATCTTTCAGTGATGGGAAGAAACGCCAAAATCTGCTTTGACACAAAGTACAATCAACCCTTGAACAATGTGGGGGGTCAGGGGTACGGACCCTCTCTGCAGCCGAAAATCTGTGTATACTATTTGACTCCCCCAAAACTTAACTCCTAATACTTACTGTTGACTGGAAGCCTTCCTGAGAGCATAAACTGTCAATTAACACATATTTTGCATGTTATAAGTATTATATACTGTATTCATATAATAAGTAAGCTAGAGAAAAGAATTTGTTACTAAGAAATGATAAGGAGGAGAAAATACATTTATAGTACTATATTTATTTATTTATTTTTAAAGATTTTATTTATTTATTTGTCAGAGAGACAGCGAGCGAGAGCGAGCACAGGCAGACAGAGAGGCAGGCAGAGTCAGAGGGAGAAGCAGGCTCCCTGCGGAGCAAGGAGCCCAATGTGGGACTCGATCCCAGGACGCTGGGATCATGACCTGAGCCGAAGGCAGCTGCTTAACCAACTGAGCCACCCAGGCGTCCCAGTACTATATTTATTTTTTTTAAATCTGCATATAAATAGACCCCTGCAGTTCAAACTTGTGTTGTTCAAGGCTCAACCTTACTACATTTTCTACTTTAAAATCATTTCTAATGTGCTCTACAGATATTTCGATGGGGCACCTGAGGACTTTAGTTGGTTGGGCGTCTGCCTTGAGCTCGGATCATGATTCCAGGGTGCTGGGATGGAGCCCCGCATCGGGCTCTCCCTGCTTCTCCCTCTCCTTCCTCTGCCGCTCCCACTGCTTCTGCTCTCTCACTCTCACTCTTGTTCTCAAATAAATAAATAAAATCTTTAAAGATTATTTTTTTTCTCTCTGAACTTCCCTCCTTTCTGAAAGAAAAAAATAAACAAAAGAGTTTTTTTTTTCCCAGTGCCAAAGGGCACCTTCCTGCTGGTGCTGTCCCTCGCTCTCTCTGTCTCACCTCCTCTAGCAAGCCTTTCTTGGCTCCCCTCGGCCAAATGAGATGCCTGTTGCTGTGCTCCCACAGTACCCAGTGTACTCCTCAATTACTGCTCTTAGCACTTGGCCTTGACATGATGTTTATGTATCTAGCGGGCATACTGTTTATGGGACTTTTGGAACGAGGAGTTCTTTAAAGGCAAGAACTACCTCTGCTTTCCCAGCACCAGCATGGTGTCTCGACACACAACACAATGAATATATGTTGAGTTCATTAGCTAACTCAACTGCAATTTTTTTGAAAATCTTCCTTCATAGAGCATTCTGCGGTATAAGGCACTTTATGTATCTCAAAAGAATGATAAAAACAATCATAACAAGATCTTCCATATGGATAGGTCTCAATTGTTCTTGCAAAACACTCTCAGAGCTCTTACTTCATCCGGTCTTTTCAATGTCCTTTAAGAAAATTAAGGAGAATGGGTACTTTCAAGCCTATCTGACACTTGAAGAAAACGTGGCCATTTTCACCCTGTTAGAAAGTGGCACAGCGTGTTCCGAGCCTCCAACGTAGAACCTCTTCCTCGGAAACAGCAAGGCTTATACCAGAGTTTGCTGGCTCTGACTAGGGTGCCCTAGTCTCCACACTTGACCCCAGAAGAAACTTCTCTCTGAAGTCACGAGTTCTTCTCTGTTTGCACAGACCTGGGTCCTCGTCTTAATTCATTACTATGGAACTGTTATTTTTCATCACCATCTGTAAGTTTGTAATTAAAAAAATATTTATGAAGTGATGAGATCTCTTTTTAATTTTCAATTTCCATTCTTCACAAACTTCAGGGTTCGGTGAATAGCCCTAGACAATCTATCTCTATTTTGATCCTACCCAAAAAAAAGAAAGAAAATGGCATCAGGGAATGCAAGACCTTTGATTCAGCCTAAATTACCTTTTTCCCCCATGAGACTAATTTGTGGGGCAAAGGGCCATGTTATCCGAGTTCATTCCACCAAGTTGGAAAGCAAAGGCTCCCAAGATAAGAGCAAATTGAGCGTAGGTGATAGTGAGACAGATCGCCTTTTCGCTTCTGTTGTTAAGCAAGGCTGTACAATGTGAGGTAATTCTATAGGTATTATCCAGAGTCCATTTTCCAACTTTATAGGGACTGCAAGGCAATTGTTGTGGATGTGGCTGGGGTAGAAGCAGCACCAACTGTAGTGATTTCCGGTTCCAGAACCCTGGACCACTGGACATACAAAGGTGTGTTCTTGAATTCTTAGCTCCAGTGATGGTTTCAAATGGTAACTCTCTTAGGGGTCAGTGAAGTCATTGAGAGGCTTCTCATGCCGTCTTCATACCCACTCCACCAGTCCTTCTAAGAATAGAAGCAACCAACTCCCCGTCTTAAATCCCTTTTTGCTTTAAGTACTTAGAGTGGGTCTGTCTCTTGTCCCCTGTCTCATTAGCCTAAGCTTGAAGACCACATAGTTGTTAAGTCTCTAGGTGGCTGATTCAGCCACTCGTTCTTCTCTTGGATCTCACTTCTCTTCTATTTTTGGACTTGATGCTGAGCACTGTTTATCATCCAGGTTCATTCAGGGTCCTGAGGCAATAATGTTACTCCGATAACCCTCAGTATACCTTGATGGAACCAGAACAAGTTCAGAAGTGATTCTGCTGACTCAGTACTCAAAGCAAGAATGTTGTGCCCACCAGACTAAGCAGCTAGGATGGAACTGGAAATTCCTTTCCCAAATAAAGATATTTTAAAACTGTTCCTTAAAGAAGTAACCTTGCAGGGAAGGACTATTATTCAACAAATGACTATTGTAAATTTTAAAAGACTAGTTAAATGCAGTGTTATTCACAAGAGCCAAGGGGTAGAAACAACCCAAGTGTTCATTACAGATGAATGGATATTCAAAATGTGGTATACACATTCAATGGAATATTATTCAACCATAAAAAAGAATGAGGTTCTGATACATGTTATCCTATAGGTGACCTTGAAAACATGATGGCACATGAAATAAGCCAGACGCAATTGCAGTTGAGTTACCTAATGAACTCAACATATATTCATTGTGGTGTGTGTCGAGACATCATGCTGGTGCTGGGAAAGCAGAAGTAGTTCTTGCCCTTAAAGAACTCCTCGTTCCAAAAGTCCCATAAACAGATATTGTATAATCTCACTTATGTGAAATATTTAGATAGACAAATTCATGCAGACCAGAAATAGATTAAAGATTACCAGGGAATTACTCGGCCAGAAAGGAGGTCGGTGATTTATCACTTACTGGTTACAGAGATTCTGTGTAGGATGATACAATGTTTTGGAAATAGTGGTGTTGGTTGTAAGATATTTTTAACATAATTAATGCCATTGAATTGAATTATACCTTAAGAATGATTAAAATGTCAAATTTTATATTAGATATATTTTACCACCACCAAAACCACAAAAGATTAAGTAAATGACAATTATGTAAAAGCAATGTTTAATTCCCTAAAGGTTTCTGCTACCAGTTCTGGGAGTAATGATGATGTAATGTATTTTTCTCCAAACACATGGCCTAAACATCTGGAGACCATCTCTAATAGAAGAATGTTGTTCTTTTCTCTCATTTTCATGACTCATGCCCCACTTCCTTGATCCTCAAGCCAGTCTCTGCTTAATTTTGTTTTCCGTTGTCTCCTTGGGTCTACACTTTCTCTTCTGGTCTCCTTTACCCTGCCGAGCATTCACATTTCTCCTTGGAAATGACCCTGAACACCTCAAATCTTCTTTTTGATTTCCTTAGTCTGATATTGAGGACCTGAGAAGAGCTAGCATGAGAGAGAAAAGGTATCTTCAAAGGACCTGGGGAAATTGAAAGGGGAATTTCATGTGGGTAGGAGATGCTTTGCCTGTTTTTACGTTGTTCATTTACAGGAGGGAGAAGATGAGGAGAAATAAGCATCTAGAGATATTAACAGCCTAAAACTCCAAGCTGTCATTGCAAGCTCCAACTGCAGCTTCAATGAAGTCATTTCCAGCTTTAATACCTTATTTGATAGTCTTCATTCTATGCAAGAGCTCTCCCGACACTGGCTTCAAATGTGAGTTTAAACTGGACCTGCCATGCTGAGCAAGGCCAGAGAACCACTGGCTCCAAGCTGCAGGTGGCCCGCTTTCCTGTGTTTCCAAGACAAGGCTTTATTTTCAAAGTTTGTAAAACCTAAGCTGAAAGGCTACACGTGTGTCTCACAAGCAAAACGCAAAGGGAAAAAGAAGATGATTGCATAAGTCAGTCTTATCAAGTAGAAATCACGCCACTGAAAAGTTTTCGTAAACTTATAATCTGCACTCCAGAATAGCTTTAAAAGTGTAGGAGGACAATTCATTCAAACAAAAGGGACTTCAAAAAAATACTTTGCCTTAGAAAATGTCTTTCAATCTTTTCCAATCAAAACACAAAACCTGATTTGCTTACCCACCTACATATTTTCTTTCAATCTTAATATCAGAATAACATCATCATCATTATCATCATAATATAGGGGCGGCTGGGGGGCTCAGTCAGTTAAACATCTGTCTTCAGCTCAGCTCATGATCCTGGGGTCTTGGAATTGAGTCCTGAGTCTGGCTCCCTGCTCAGGAGGGAGTCTCTTTCTCCCTCCCCCACCCTCCACTTGTACTCTCCTTCTCTCTCAAATAAATAAATAAAATCTTAAAAAAGAAATACCTTTAAAATAATAATAACGATAATGATAGTAATAATAATAGTAATAATAACATAATAGCCTGCACATAAATCTCTCTCTGACAAAGCAGCTTTATAATTATATATGCCAATGCTGGACCACACCAAGTCTCCTACAATATCAGTATCTCAAGGTTAAATACAGGGTTAGTCATCAAATTCTAAAACAGAGAGTACTTCTTGAAATTCATCATGCTTTTCATGCAACTGCAGGTAATTTTCTCCAGATGTATAAGATTTGCTAGATCAGTGTTCTAGTCACTGAACTTAAAGCCGTACATGTGATCTCTGGGCTACAGAATTTGTTGTTTGGGCTGCTCAGTTGGCCTTAACCAATGTGGGACATGGTTGGAAACACATCATCCACAAGCTGCGGGGTTACTAGGGCTACTTGTGTTTGTTTCCACGGGAAGTCTAGTTTTCACCTAGCCAAGTTCACTTACAAAGGCTAAAGGTGGCTATTATAGAATCATCATTTTGGAGTCTACATTTTATAACTTACTAAGCTGTTAAGTGATAATCTTATGAAATAAGTCCTTCCTGAGAAAAAATTCTTTTCTGCTTAAACTAAAATAAGTTTTCACAACACTTCTGATCCTTTATCTTTCTTCACCCTGTTCACAACCTCTAAACTAATTGAGGAATTATTTTGCATTCTGTTCCTCTCAGGGAACAGAGTATTTCTGTATGACAGAGACACCACTCAAATGTGATATGTGTTGAATTTTATTCCATTTTAAATTGCTTCAACTTGGGGGGCAGGTAAGGAAACATTAAGGCAATAAATATATACCAAGGGAAAAATCAGAGGTTATGTGCTGGTGAAGGGCACTAGGTGAACAGAATTGAAATTATACTTGAGCATCAGTAAGTTTATGCAGAGCTAGAAAGACTTTGAAGATCAGATCACATTTTCAGTGACCAATTTCTCCACTTTGAAGAAGAGAGATGGTGGCAGCCAAGAAGTTGAAATTCTCCTCACTCTAGTCCAGGCCAGACCACTGGGTCTCTGTGAGGAGTCCTTTCGTTGACACGAGCATGCTCTGGATGGGGTACATTGCTTGCTTCTGCCCCCCCCCCACCCTCTGCCGTGCTGCCTACTGTTGATTATGTGATCCCATACCAAAAGGAAGATGCAATAATACAAAAGTGGAACATGAGTGAGCCTTTCCCTCACCCTCAAGGATAAACAGGTCCCCTTGGAGGTGCAATAGCCTTTTGCTTACCTACATGGTTTAATAAATCCGTTCTGGTCAGGGATACAGAAACATAGGTTCCAGCCATGTTTTGGGCACCCTCCGCCCTGGCTCTGCCATATTCCTTCTGCCAATTTTCCCCACCTCTGTTCCCAACATTCACAGACAGGCCAGGAGACAAGTAGGCAGCAAAACATTTGCTTGTACTCATGAAAAAAGTAATTAAAACTTACCCTCTTGTTGCGTGAGACCAACTGATGAGAAGAGAGATCACTGGTAGAGCAAATTGGTGGTGGTGGGCAGTTATTTTATAGGGTTTAAACTGGGCTAAATGGCTCCATTTCTTGCACCAAGAACTGCATTACAGAGTGCTTTACTAACACAGTTATAGTGGGTAAGAAATTCGGTGGAGTTTACAAATTTCACTGATCCTGGGAGCTTAAGAAAGAAAAGAAGAGGGGGAAGAAGATGAAGGGGTAGAGGAGAGAGGAAGAGAGAGAGAAAATTTCTCAGATTTTAAAATCTAAGAGACATCTTATTAAGCCTTTTTTCACCTGTTAAATACTAAGTGGAATGCTCATTGAGCACTGTCTCTACCCATACGCGGGGTATGCCTTACTAAGGGAGAAGCTCTTTTATGCTACTTGATTAGGATAATATCCTTGGATAGGTTATTTAATTGTATGCTGAGTTCTAAACTATGATAGGTTGCATTACAGTGATATTCCACAGTGGCCATTTTTAACTGGCCTCTAAAACATGAAATAGTCCTGAATTAGATTACTTGATGAATCTCAGGAATGGTCCCACTCAGGTCAGAGTCATCGTGTAGCCCCATCTGATCTGCTGCTCTCCTCAGCGGGGGAGACTGACACCTTGGTCTGCCTATCATATTCAAGACAACATAATCATCTCAAGTGGGATTCTTTCCTTTCAATATTCATTGAAACTAATTTTAGACTCATTTGATATTCCACTGTCAAACACAAAGGAAATTCCAGGCCCACAAGGAGGATGGTCAGAATGACTGAGTTCCTACTATCTTCATAGTAGCATCGCTTTGATATAATTCTTTACTATTGAAACATGATGTCTCTGTTGCAGAGATAACGAGTAAATTAAGAAAGTCTTTTTTCCTCAGGGCTAATTAGTGAAAGACATCGAAGATGGAAGCAGACCGTCCAAATGGAAACTGCAGTGCCTTTGGAATAGAAAGTTGAATTTGGACTCTCATTCATCCAATAACTATCTACTGATAACCTATTGTTTTTCAGGCACTGTTCTAGGAGTTTTGTCCCTTACCAGCCCTATGACTTTGGCATGTATTTAATATTTCCATGCTCTATTTAAACCAAGACCCTTCTGCTGTGCCAAACTGCCCAACTGTATGTGGTTATGTGATTTCAGAACCCCCAAAGCCATCCTTCCTGCAAAGATGTATGCCTTCTTTGGTCAGTATCTCATTTGCAGTCTAAATACAGGCACAAGTGAGCCCTCTAAAGCAATTCCTGCATTGAGTCTCTCTTCCAACCCCCCCAGTGCATACTGTAGACAAATAGAGAGTGGTTCAAGATGCAAAGAGAGGTGGAATCCTTTTAGTCCCTAAATATCTAGAGTCTAAGTCAATATTCCCCATTTTAAAAGTTAGAAAGAAATCTGGGCTGGAAAATTGAGAGTGAGTCATCTATGTCCATGTAAAATTCTCAAACACCTGCATGTTTTTCCTTGATGGTCATGGAAACCTCTCTAAAATTGGGGCCATTTACTATATATGTGACTCTAATCAAGTCACTTAACACTCCCAGGTATCTATAGGGCTTACTGATGTTATCATTATCATCAACATCATCATCATTCTTATCTTCATTTGGACTTCCTGGTCAGAAAGGTCATTATTTAAAGACTCTACTTTCAGGCTTTCTAAGACACACTTTAGGGGTAGTTAAACCGCCAGGGCAAGGTGCGAAACTCCATCTTTCATTGGTGGCTGTCGCAATCATAAAGAGGCGATATGCCAGCTAGAAGTCTATCTGTGTGAATGCCTCCCTTAACCAGTGCAGAAATCTAGGAATAAATGGGAGTTACAATAAACTTATACCATCAGCCCTATGAATTGAGCAGAACCAAGGTTTCTCATTCTTTTTTCTTTTTCTCTTTCTTTTTTTTTTTTTTAATAAGTGGCAACTGGGCTGGTTACAGGACATAACCAAGGAGTCTCTACAAGCCCCCTCTTCAAGAAAATCCCCAAAGACAATTCTCTGGCTGTTAATGGTATGTGGAAGTGTTGGGGCATTAGAGCTTCACTGCACTTCAGATTCTGGGATGTGGAGTTCCCAGCTCCACCCTTGTTCTGAGAAAATTTCTCAAGAGGCCACATAATTGTCTAAGCCCTGGACCAGCTGCACACTCAGGCAGTGCTGGTAGCTAAGAGCCAAGAGGAGAGCATTTCCAGCTTCCATCTCTATGACAATGACACAAAAATTCATTTTTATAGAAGGATGGTATCAGGGACATTGATGGTCAGAGCAGAGAGTCCTTATGTCCTCCATCTGTCCAAGGCAGCCTCTATTTTCAGTCTGGCAGGTGGAAGTGTTACAGCATTTCCCCGGTTATATTGTTTGCCAAATAGTGGTCGTCTACAGAGTCAAAAGCAAGTTCCTGGGAATAGGAGGTCATAGTGTGATGTCCATTTCTCACTGCTAGGAATGAGGAAGAATCTCTTGGAGAAGTGAATCAGAGTTGGGTGGGTGGGCATCATAGAAAGGGTAGAGCATGGTAGGATCCCCAGTTTTGCTGCACAGTGTGGACAGCCCAAGCCTAATATGAGAAAAGTGTGTGTGGTCAAACAGTTCTTAAATTAATGGGACTTAATGTCCAGGCCCTTTTTCTGGCACATTAGAAACCAGTTTGTTATCCTTGAAAATTAATAAGCCTGACATAAAATATTTTAGATTGATAGACAAGAAGAAAGATTTCAAGTAGATTTGGTAACCTATTGAACCTGTCTCTTTGAGTTAACAACTTTCTGCTCTTTGAATAAACATAGGTTCTAGAAGAGACTGTGGGGGCAACCCACACACATAGGCCCTCGCCTAAACAAGGTATCACTTAAAATTTCTGGGCCACCTAATCATTTCTCAGGGCATCCGTCCAAGCCCGCAGTCTCTGCCAATGAGCAGAGCCACGTTCTACCGGGCCTGACACAGCTCTAGTCCGGGATGAGCACCCTTCTCAAGGGCAGTCCAAAATAAAGAGAGCAGGGACTCAAAATTTATGTGGCCAGACTCAAAGTGTTTAGGTGAGCTGGACCAAAAGGAGTTCTCTAGAAATATCTGGACCTGGGAAACTAAGAGGCTGTTTTAGTTTTCTGGGCCACGGCACATGGAATGATCCAGGTTCAGGGTGACCCCAGTGGGTCAGGCACAGACCATGAGTAAGTGGCAGAAGGTGATGGTGAAGTAGGAACAGGAGCAGGTAAGAAGAGTAGGAAGAAAATGCTGCAGTGGGGAGGCAGAGGGAACAGCCACGAGACCCCTGAGCTATGCCGACTCCCCTGCCAGGCCTGGCTTTCACATCCCTTCAGGCAGCTCCTCTTTCTTTGCAACTATGCTGTACACAGATGCTGCATTTCAAATATCACCTCTGGTCACTCCAGGGACAGGCTGGCATTTGCCAGGCAGCACATCCAGAGGTCTGTGGAGGCATGCTTCTCTTCCAGTTTCCAGCTAGATGCGGGTGTCTAGTCTCTCATGCCACAAGATTTTATTTTCCATTCTTTAGCAGCAGAAACTGCTTATGCTGGCACACTCCTGACATTAAATACACGGTACATGCTTCCAGGTCAGTTGGTGGAAAGGAGTGGCCTTTACCCCAGAAACTGATTGTTTGATCACAGACTTATTAGAGTTGGAAAATATCACTTTTGGAATGATTCTTGACTGCAGTCTCAACAACAGTCTCATTTTTCTTCCTGAGGGACACATTTTAAAGTGCCAGATGGTGCATATGCCGCAGCAGAACTCTGCCTTCTCCCCGCCACCCTGCCTAGATTCACTTCAAACACTTTCTTTTCATCCAGAGAAAATATTTATGCGCATTTGTTTAGCACTATCCCAAATATCTCATTTGGCCCTCAAGCAAGGAGGTGAGGGAAGTGCAGGAGGTATTATTTCTCACAAATTTAAATGTAGGGATCAAAGGCACAGAGAGATACAGTGACTTGCAGAAAGCACACAGCACAGGCACATAGAGTGCAGACTTAAATCCAGCCCTTGTGATGCATATCCGGTGTCCTCTCCACTACAACAGAGGACACCTCTGACTTTATTTTCTACCAAACTTTCCCATTACATTAAAATCCTAAACAGTACAATTAGGTTGAACCAAGTCCTTTGCCTATCTTCAAGGCACATGCCCATGTATGCTGGAAGGAAGGGTATCCCCTGGAACTCCTCGCTGCTCATCTGTCAAGGCCAACAGAACTCCAACCCATGACCTTTAATGTCAATATGTTAAAAATCATTAAAGTGTTCGTAGTGTCAATAGTAGTGTTTTTTTCAATTACTCATGTACATAACATATACTTATTAAGCATCTGCTATGTGCCAGACGTCATTGTACTGGCTGGGGGTAAAGATATGAATTAAAATGAGACAACATCTCTGTCTACATGGAACTTGCGTGTTTGAGGGAAGACAAACAGTAATAAGGAATTACACGAAGTCAGGTAGTGATTAGCACTATGAAAAATCCAACAGCACTGTCACAGCTTGTGATAGGGAGACCATTTGTGTCAGGGCGAAGCAGTGTTTGGGTGGAGACCTGAGTGAGATGTGGAAGTGAGGCCTCTGAAAATATGGGGCCGAGAGTTTCAGGTAGAAGGAACAGCAAGTGCAGAGCCTGAGCTGGGAGAATGCTCTGCATGTTGGAGGGAGAAACAGGCCAGCAGGGCTGGACCTGAGTATTTGAGGGGACAAGGGGTAAGACATGAGGGGGCAGAGTTAGGCAGGCAAGATCTTACAGGTCATGGTCAAGACGGGATTTCATTTGAAGTGTGATGGGAAGGGATTATGACATTATTTAATTGATAATTTAAGAGGATCACGCTAGGGATATTTGGAGAGAAGACTGTAGGATGCAAGAGTGTATGTAAGCAAACAGTGAGAAGACCACCACAGTGGTCAAGGCAGGAGAACGATGCTGTGCCTTGCTCCCAGTAGCTGTTTCTTCCAGTACTCTACCCAATATCCCCCACCAGCCACTGCTTACCTTCTCTTTGTAGCAAATCTCCCCCGTGTAGAGCTATCTGTATTCACTGTCCCCAATGCCTCTGTTCTCATTCTCTCTTAAACTCTTAACATTGATGTTTTTGTGACCACCACTCCTCCAAAATTCCTCCCGCCAAGGACATTTGTGGCATCCATGTTGCTAAATTCAGTGATTAATTCTTTGGTCCTTATCTTTCCCATCAGCAGTGAGGGTTACTATGACAGTTATGCAACTTGTGCCTGCACAAGGCTCCTGAAAAAGGGGACGGGTGGATGTGAGTTTAGTCCACCTTGTACTTGCTAAACTGCGGCTCTGTACGAGCACTTCTCCATGTAGAGGGTGCCATTTCCTATCTCACACAACCAGTGATCCCACTAGCAGCAGTTGACATCATCATACCTTCCTCCTTCATGCACCTTCTTTATGGCTTCCAGGACCCACACACTTGATTTTCCTCCCCACCCACTGGGGGCTCCCATTAAGTCTTTTTCATTAGGTCTTCATCTTTCCATGGTGGACATGGCAATGTTGGAATGCCTTGGCACTTTGGATTTCCTTTTGTCCCACACTTACACATACGTGATCTTACCAGTTCCTTGACTTCAAAGCTAATTTTATGTCCATGACCCCCCGAATTTATCTCTAGCCAGACTCTTGTTTCTTGGACTCCCCCGGAATTCTGGGCTCTTAAATCCAACTATGTCCTCAACATCCCCACTTGGGTGTTTAATAAACATCTCAAATTTAACATGCCCCCAACTGAATCCTGATCTCTGCCTCCTGAAACCTGCTCTGCCTATAGTCTTCCCATCTTCATACAAAGCAACTCTACCCTTTCCAGCTGCTGAGCCAGATGCCTTGACTTACTTTCCATGCTTCTCTTTCTCTTGCACACAACATCCCACCATCAATATATACTGTTGGCACTACCTACAAAATCCATCTGGAAGTAAACTTCTTACCACCTTCACAGTCCTATTCTGGTTTGAGCCATCACCACTGTTGCTTGCTTCCCTGCAGTAGCCTCTCACACATTTTCCCGTACATTCTATTCTTGACACAGCATTCAGGCAGATCCTATAAAAATAGAAGGCACATTGTGTCATTTCTCTGCTCAAAACACTGCAGGGGCTCCCAGTTTCCCTTAGAGAAGAAGCCAAAACTCCTGTTCTTTCCTCTGTGCTTCTCCAACCATGTCCTCTACTCTTTCTACTGTTCCTGCTCTAACCACCTTGCTGATCCTTGAGCATGTCAATCACATTCCAACTGTACGGCCTGTGCATTGGCTGTTTCCTCTGCCAGAAGCACTTTCCTTAAGATATTTCTGTGACCAAATCCTTTTCCTTCTTTAAGGCTTTATTTAAATTTCACCTTTTAAAATTACTACTCTTAAAAAAAAAATTACTACTTTTCCACTACTTTCCAGATATTCTCTATCCAATTTATCCAGCTTTATTCTCTTCCATGGCTCTTGCCATCTTCAAACATTTAGTTATTATTCTCAATTTGGTGGCCTGTCTTCCTCAACTACAGTTTAAGTTCCTTGAAGGCAAGAATTTTATCTGTTCCCTGTTGTATTCATATGTCTAGACCAGAGGCACTACATAGTAGGTGCTCCAAAAATTATTTATTGAATGGATGAAAGAATGAGAATATGTTATTAAATGTTGCCTAATTTTTACCCCAAATCTTTCCCCAAATGTAATACTTACCAGTCGTTTAAACTGTTAGAATATAAAATGACTTGGAAAACTATATATGATCTAATGCTAAAATTTTTACAATTAGGTTTCAGAAAAGTAAATACGATATGATCCAACTTTAATTTAAACAGTGTATACGTTTGCATTTTAAAGGACTAGAAGGGAATATTTATTTAAGAAGTATTTCTGAAGCACTTACTATGTACCAGGCATTGTGTCGATTAACTCTCCCTGGGGTGAGATTATAAATCGTTCTTATTTCTTCTTTTTGCTTATCTGTATATTTTCTAAATTTCAACACTAGTGATCTACTAATTTTACATTAGAAATTATTAAGCCAAGTGCTTTTATTTGCTTAGATACTTTTGAGTGATGTGATTTTGGGCAGCACATTTTCAGGATAAATGCCTAGCCCTGTGTGCATACTGATTTACTACAGTATTAATAGAAGAGGCTACAAATGGAGTTCTCCCTTAAATTCCACTACCTAGGGAGAACCCCAGATCTCATCGCCTATTTAAACAATTGCAAGGACAGCTGTGACATCCACAATCAACATTTCTCAGCAACAAGGAGCAATTCTAGGCAATTTGTAAGCTACCAGGATAAGAGTAGACATTTTACCATTGCCCACCATCCCTGGACTTTCGGCATTTTAATTGCTTGTTAGTAAGACACTTTGGAAAGCCTTGAGCATGAAAGAGACAATACACAGTAAATTCTAGTATAATTTCCTTGTATTCATTAAATCACTGCCAACTTGAGCATGATTTCCTTTGTACAGATACACTATCATTTCTAAGAACAGTAAATTCTATGTGCAGGTTTGAAGAGCAAACTTTACCTGGAGTTTATTCCCTGGAGGTATTTCTATAACATGCTATTTGAAGATTCTTCTATTTCAATTTTTAAAAACCTCCATCTGCAGATGCTGTCCTAGGCTGTGACATTCTCAGCATTAGAGTGGGACAGATGTTTCCCAATGCTGATTTTTTTTTCACTGCCACTTTGTGGTTCATTATACCAGTCAGATAATGAAATGCTTAATTAGCTCTTCCCTTTTGCCACAGGATCATTTTATTAAAAAAGGTAAATTGAGAGCTTTGAGGATGAAATATCTCCATTTATCTTCAAAGGTATCTAAAGCATCTTTGAGTGAGTGAAATACTCATGCAAGCATGCTTCTGGTTAGACATGATGCACAAGACTTCTCTATAGGCATCGGATGCTGGGGATGGTGGCCACATCATCCCCACTTCCCCAGGAGCCCAAGTATCACTTGTCTTAGCTGTAAGTAACCAACTGAGGCAAATCAGCAACAGTGGTCCTGGTTTCTGGGAAAATACTGGTTTCTAGCAAGAGCGGTCCTGGTTTTTGGGAAACTCACCCTAGGCTACTCAGAAGCTCTGCCTGTCGGGTGACATCAGCTGTGACGATCTTCCCCCATCCTGATCCATGCCATGCTGAGCAACCCAGCGGGATTGTCAATCGCCCTTTTCCAGATGGTTCTGCCCCAAATGCAATGCACATTGTCAGGTGTAACCTAGTCCCTCTAATGTTAAAAAGAAGAAGTTCCTTTTCTTCTCTCCATTCCATCCACCTTGCATGCCATGGCTCCAACACTTTCAATTTGCTCCTTATGCAGGTGAGGAACTCACCCAGCCACCTGTTCTGGCTTCCTTTCCTGTTGCCTCTTTGGCCTGAGGAGTGAACAAGGGTTTTTCTGAACAGGAGGGTATTCTATCTGTGGCCAGAGTGGGATTTATTGTGTGTGCTCCTCCACATCCCCCGCCCCCCATCCCCGGTTTGGCTGGCTGATATTTGCTCAGGGAAAAGCTAGCAGGCAAATCAGCTGACATATCGCCTGAGGTGACCAGTCGAAAAAGAAGACTTCTGGGAGTTGCTGCAACTACTATTTTTGTCTAGAAGAGACATTCTGCTAGTAAGGATGGCAATTTGGTTGGGTTAGGAGGCGCCACAGGAAACAAGAGCTCAATGCTGATCACTGTTATGCAGACCTGGGATGATGGTGCATGCGGTGATCAGCTGATTACATTACTGTATCGGTGCATTCGTTTAATGTAGTCAAGGTCAAGGAGGTCTGCTTCTCGGTGGTGCTTGACAGGAAACTCAAAATATTATGTATGCCGGCAACAAGTGCCATGATTGATTTTTGTTATGGAATTAATCTGTCAAGAGTAGCAGTTTCAGGTTTGCTACCGTGAGTTATATCTCCGGTTCAGCTGGAAGACACAGTGCCAGAGAAAAGGGCTAAGCTGTCTTTGGCTATTTGCCTCAATCAGAGCTCTGTTAAGTGCTTGCTGCTGCTGCTGCTGCTGCTGCCATTGAGAGGGAAGGTAGATGTGAGGGCTGCCGAACATTATTCCACTTAAAATGCAATGAAAAAAAGACACTTTTGTCATGGCAGCCAGTCCGAATGGGGATAGAGAGTTAGGTTGAGTTGCTCCACTTCGGGGTCCAGCTGTGGAGACTCTGATTTTGATACCTCTGGGGGGGAGCTCAGGAAACTGCATGTAAACAAACCTCATGCGTGGGAAACAGCTGGAACTTTGCTATGGTTGATGATGAGTCATGAGACCAGGAATCCGCACGTCATCCTGTGGCTGGATGGAAAGCCCCTGTAAGGTGTGAGGCAGGGGTCAATTAGCGTTTTAGAAGGAACACTGAGACAGGAGCATACGTTGGATGGGGGACAGGGAGACTGAGGTAGGGGAGAACAGTGAAGAGGCTGTTTGCAATAGGGAATCGGTGCATTCCCTCAAGGTGTGGACCCCTGTAAGCACTGCCCCCTGACCCCCACTGAAGCTTACCCTTCACAGCAAGGGAACATATTCTTCATGGCCCCAAACAACCATCTTTCATTTTGTCTACATCACACTCTAAAATCATTTATAGACTGGTTTCTTCTGAAAGGAATTTAATTTTGATTCCCATCCCCCACTCCTTTCTGCCTATCCGTGCTGCTCCTAGGTGCTCAAGGACTGGTATGAGGGGAGCTATTTTCTTTTGGGAGTTATGAAATAATTATATGAATAGTTGTTCACACAGGCTATTCATTGTTATCTTAAAAAGGATGATGAAGATCTTTTTAAGAGAAACATGGGTTTTTATTGTTATAGTTTTGTTTTGTTTTTCAAAGATGCTTCAGCTCGTGCTCAGTTGATCAGCAATTTCAATCCCTGGATATCGGGGAATATAGAAACACAGGATGATAGGATCTCAGAAGAGGCAGATCCCTCTTTGATTACCTCACCCAATCCAACCACGGCATGAGTTCCTCTACAATAATCCCTTCAAGAAATACTATCATTAATGATGTCTAAAGCTTACATGGCACTAACGTGTTTTACATATGTTAATTATTTGATCTGCATAACACCCATATGGGGCAGGCATTGCTTTTATATTCGTTTTACACTGAGGCACAAAAAGACACAGCTTATAAAAGAGGCGGACCTGGGATTTCAACCCAGGCAATCTGTCTCCAGGATGTGTGATTACCCATTACATTATCCAACCTTCAGTTGAGTTTTCGCTTGAATACAGCATGAGGAGTTCACTAGCCTCAGAAAAGGCTTATTTCATTCTTGTCTGTTCTGCTGGTTAGACATGCCTGCCAGTGACCTAAAGTCTTCTTCTCTAATAGTTCTACCTACATAGCCCTCTGGAGTAATAAGAACACTTAATCTGTCAGTTGCCAAAAGTCTTTTTCCTGGGAATTTAAATTTGTCCTCCAAGACTTAACTCATATGTCATTTCTGTGTAAAGTTTGTGTGTGTGATAATTGAAAGCTGATGTGTTTTTTTTTTTCTTTTACAGGTCCTGTTGGTCCCACTCTGGTTATGTGTGTGTGCATAATTATTACTGTGTTTGTGAGTTTGGTGATAGCGTCATTTTTTAAAGTCATAGGAGTAGAATTTTCTGTTTCCATATTTAATTTCTTTCAAGATTGACCCTGTTTGCTGCAACCTAATAAAATCTACTGCTATACTAAATATTGCTCATTAGTCCTAGTTTTGTGGGATAATTTAATAAAACATGAAGAAATGACTCAGAGAACTTGAGTTGCCCAAGGTTTTAGTAAGTGGAATTTGCCCCCAGTTCTCTCTTAAAAAACATATCCAAGTGCTCGCTTTAGCAGCACATATACTAAAATTGGAATAATACAGAGACGATAAGCATACCCCCACCCCCCACCCCGCCCCGAGCGCCAGGATGACATTCGAACTCATGAAGCATTCCATATTTTTGAGTGCCCTTGTCACGGTGAACACCACGTGGTATGTGGAAGTGTTGAACCACTATATTGTACACCTGAAACTAATATTACACTTAGTGTGAACCAACTAGAATTAAAATAAAAGTTTAAAAAGCAAAAACAAAACAAAACGAAAGAATAGGAAGCAAATGAAAAGTTTGGTATATCATAATTGTAGCGTATGCGTGTGTGTGTATTTACTTCACTAGACAACAGAAGGAGAATAAGAGGAATGTATATAAAGATGAGTTTGGACTATTTTTTGAACCACCAAAAGTAAACCGTTAAAAAAAAAAAAAATGCATGCAAGTCCAATTGCTTGCTCTCGCTACCAGATCTACTTTTTACTCCCTCTGTTTCTGGCTTGCCTCCTGCTCCGCCCCGCCCTCCCCTCCCCCATGCAAATGGGGGCATGACTATAGATTTCCAGTCTGGGCAGCCACTTCACTCTCTCTATTCCTCATTTTTATTTGACTTGAATTGTGAGAAAAGGTGTTGTCCTGATATATTGCCTAATCATAGTGTAGCTTTTGGCTTGATACTGACTCTTTTTAGCCATCTTAACTGCGTTATCTGTGATTATGGTTTTTTAAAAAAAATCTTAATTAAAGTCGTGATGAAATCAATTCACTGCTGTGCTAATTTCAGAAAAAAAGTATTCCAGAGACCGATGTGAATTAATAGAAGGGGTTTGAAAGCTCCGTTATTGGTCTAGGGGATGATAAAAAGTCAAAACTGCTAGTATTATTTTTTTCAAGATTTGGAATATGCTTCGGAAGGTGTTTGCAAGTTGTATCTACTAGATAGAAATATGCAATATGTCAAGCAATATGAGAGCCTGCACTATAAGGAAAGGGTGTAGTGACAGTAGGGAATCTCCTCAAAAATCACGGTGAATCCTAGGGGCATCTGGGTGGCTCAGTGGGTTAAAGCTTCTGCCTTCCTCTCAGGTCATGATCCCAGGAGTCCTGGGATTGAGCCCCATGTCGCATTGGTCTCTCTGCTCAGCAGGGAGCCTGCTTCCCTTCCTCTCTCTGCCTACTTGTGATCTCTGCCTGTCAAATAACAAAATAAAATCTTAAAAAATAAATAAGTAAATAAGATTTTTTAAAAAATCACTGTGAATCCTAAAAATAAGGACAGTGATAGGGAAGGAAAAAATAGAATTGAAATTCTCACTGTAGGATCTGGGGATAATTTCTAATCTTCTCCAATTTTTTCTCTCCTTCCCTCTCCCCCTTACCAAAACACATGTGTGGACATGAGGCATTCTTTACTATCATTTTAGAAGTACCTATCTCCGCTTTTATCCTAAATCATTTCTTCACATCTTTTTCTGTCTAATGAACTTAACAAGGTATTACCAGGAACCAACTGCGATCTCACAACTATGCTAGTTACTCCAAAAGATTCATAGAAAGATAACTACAGTATCCTTTTTAGAATTTTAAATCAGTTGGTAAGAAAAACTGTACAGAGGGGAAACAGCCCTCCTGCTGATATATTCAGTATATCATCCAGGACTAAACCCGTCATGCTAGATATGTATGCTATAAGGCTCAGGGAATTTATTCATTTATCCCAAAGACACTCAGTGAATGCCTTGCATGTGTAGGATTCTGGCGGAGGCCTAGAGAAACAAGGATGAATCAGATATTCTTCCTGACCTTAGGGGCTCAAATGCTACTGGGAGCCACAGAAGCGTAAATGGATGATTAGAAATCACCGTAGTTGGGCTTTGTGCGAGGACTGGAAAGACAAGTAGAGTTTTACTATATGCAGAGCAAAGGGAGCTGGTAAGACGGCACAGCTCAGCTCAGGAAAAGGACAAGAGAAATACAGGAGGGTGGAAAGGCGCACAGCCTTTCGAGGGAAGAGATTTTAATTGGGAGGAGAATTGTAGAGAGATGGGGAGCCTAGTGTGATTGGGATTTGGCAGTTAGGGTGTTGCTTGGAGGTTGGTGTTGGGAAGGGCTGCAGAAAGGTGCCTTGTCAGACTAAAAGGCACACTGAGAGCATTTTTCATGACTTTTATTTTACAGTACATGTGTTATTTTATGCCATAACTTTTTACCTACACCAACCTTAATAGGTTCTACTTCCTACACTCTCTCCTTAGCATGCATAGTGCCCACAGCAAGATATACAGTATGTTTAAATATTTGTAATTTATAAAACTATCTAATCAAATATTAAATGAAGACTGTTCTACATTTCTTCCCTGACAAATATGTCTTCATAACAAGCTGGAAGATAAGTTTTGAATTTAAGAGTTCCTGGAATCTTCCAAGTTTCAGGCTGAAATCTGGTGGTTTGAGGAAATCCACTGCCACTCTTCCCACACCTGATTACATCCCACACTGTAGGATGTTCAAATCTATCTAGAAACGTCCGTCCACTTGCTTAGCTACGTTACAGCCCCCGGCCCCCCACAATCACACATTAGCTCACCCAGGGCCTAGAAGGATGTCATCTGAGGTGTGGTCCACTCCTAGGAGGACAGATTCCAGGAATAATTCTCCATATGCCTTAGTGATGGACTTGAGCCATGATCATTGGTACCAAGGATGTGGCCTTGAAGTTGGAATGGGGAAAGGCACAGGTTCCTAGCGGGTTTGTTACTTTGCCCCTGGCACTCTACCCCAGTCAGGGAGCATGGACCGAGAAGGGCCAGAGGTAAGTGTCTGTCAAAGTGCAGGATACAGGCAAGGGGCCTCTCTGACCCAGGTCTCAGAACAGTATTTCCCTTATCCCTCTTGTTCTGATTTAGTTATCTAAAGTCCTTTACTCTTCTAGGGACAGTCCTGATGGTTAGAAATGAGGGCTTGTTATGATGATATTCCCAAAGCTTCCAACAGGATGACTCCTTCATTTAACTATTAATTTTAATCTCCCCATGAAGGACTATCTACGACAGCCATCTTCCTCCAGAACAGAAACAACCTGTGTGTGTGTGTGTGTGTGTGTGTGTGTGTGTGTGTATAGGAGGGAAGAGTAAGATAGGAAATTCAACTTTCTAACAGGCCAAACATGATGGATTATTAATTATCAAACATTAAACACTTTGCAAACGTCTTCATCTCCTAGTTCACCATATATTTCTCTGTCACTATAGAGAATACCCTTTTTTTTTCAGTCACTCTGTCTATTCACCGCCCCCCCCCTAAATCTCTACAGCCTGTAAACACTAGAGTGCCCCAGGGCCCAAACCTCAGATTTCTAATCTTCCTTCTCATTTCCATTCTTTGTGTGATTTCATCTAGTCTTCCCAGAAAGATTACCTCCATGCAAAATACCTAGATTTGCATTTCTACCTTGGACTTCTCTGAACTCCAGACTCATGTATGCATTTGCTTACTCAAGGGTTTATTTGAAAATCTATCATTATCCTAAAACTGGATATTAGCAATCTACTATAAAAATGGGGGTATTTAATATAGGTACTCAATAATTGATAGAATAAGCAGCCAAAATTGAGTAAGGATAGATGAAATTTAAACGGCACAATGAATTATTTAGGACTAGTAGGAACATTATATCCCAAAACTCCAGAACACACATTCTTCTCCAGTACATGTGGCATATTCATAAAAATTAATGATGTGCAAGGCCATAAAGAGAACCTCAATACATTTCAAAGGATTAGTGTCAAGCAGAGCTTATTTTCTGATCACAGTGCATATAGTTAGAGACTAATAACAGAAGAACTTAAAAACGCTAAGTGTTTGGAAATTTAAAATCAGTAAGAAACTCCTGGTTTCTTTTGGAAAAAGAAACAATGGATATTAAGAAATATTTGTAACAGAACAGTAGTTGAAAGAGTATTTATCAAAACTTGTGGTATGCAGCTAATGTGTTACTTAGAGGAGAATTTATAGCCTGAAATGCTTCCATTAGTAAGAACAGCTGATGGGACACCTGGGTGGCTCAGTTGGTTAAGCAGCCAACTCTTGATTTCAGGTCAGGTCATGATCTCGGGGTGGTGAGACTGAGCCCTGCATCAGGCTCTGCACTGATCATGAAGCCTGCTTTAGGTTCTTCCTCTCTCAAAGTCAATTACCATATGGTTTCCCTTACTTGTGGAACATAAGAAATAGCATGGAGGGCATTAGGAGAAGGAAGGGGAAAATGAAGGGGGTGGGAATCAGAGGGGGAGACGAACCGTGAGAGACTGTGGACTCTGATAAACAAACTGAGGGTTTTAGAGGGCAGGGGGTAGGAGGATGGGTCTGCCCAGTGATGGGTATTAAGGAGGGCACAGACTGCCCTCCTTGGAGCACTTGGTGTTAAACATAAACAATGAATCATGGAACACTACATGAAAAACTAATGACATTATTGTATGGTGACTAACATAACATAATAAAAATAATTTAAAAAATAAAGGATTCTCCCTCTCTTTCCCTCTTCGCCTCCCCCTCTCTAAAATAATAACCAAGTCTTTAAAAAAGGGTAAGAAAACTGAAAACTAGTGAATTAAGTATTCAACATATTTAGTTAGACACAGAATACAAGAAAACCTTAAAATATTGGACAGAGAGAAACAACAGTGATAAAAATAGAAATCAATGATGTGGAGGAGGAAAAGGCTACTATAAAGAGGAGAGCAAATCAAATGTCAGTTCTTTAAGAAAGATAAGTTACTTCAAAACAGGCAAAACAATGGAAAGAATAATCAGAGAACAAAGATAACAAATGAGTGATTCTAAGAAGGAAACAGGGTGGCAGTTACTACACATTGAGTGGAAATGAAGAAATAAAAAGTCTGTATTAAGATCAACTTCATACCAGAAAAAACTTGGAGACTGAGATGAGATAGGCAAATGCCTAAACAACTCTAACTTCTCAAAGTTGATTCACAAATAAGGAAGAAACCTAAAGAGTCACAAAACCCGAGAAACCAAACCAGAATTTATTTATTTTTGTTGGTTTTACTGACATTCTATCAAATATTCAGGAGATAAATTAGTCTAATCTTACACAAACTATTCTCAGAGTAGAGAAGGAAAGACATTCCCTTTTGTATTTGTTGAGGCTGACACAATGTGGATATGAGATCTGTCAGTGATCACAGAGAAGGGAAAAGTTACAGCTCAGTGTCTCTTATGAACATTAAGGAAGAAGTGCTATTTAGCCAGCCAAATGTAGATGTAGTTAGAGAACATTTTCATGACCAAATTGTATTTATCCCAGAAATTCAAGATTGGCTTAAAATTGGAAAGCCAATAAATGTAATTCATTACATTAACAGATAAGAGAAAACATTAAATGATCATCTCAATACTATAGTAAAAGCATTTGATGAAGTTCAACAAAGTAGGAGACAAAATTGTTATTATTTGACAAATATATTTTACAATGTATATAGATGTTTAAAAAGTCCTACTGAGTTACTGTGTTTACCATTTCTACATAGCAGCAAAATATAACTAGAAATATAACATGAAATGTACTTTCATAATATCAAAAAATATATAAACTATTCAGTAATAAAGATACAAAAGACTTTTGAGGATAAAATTACAAACTCTTATTGAAGGGTATTAAAATATGTAAATAAATGAAAACCGTACCATGATCATGGATGAAAGAAATCAATATCATAAAGTTGCCTGTTTTCCACAAGGGAAATTAGGAAATGTTTCCCTACAAGGTAGTAAAAAAAAAAAAACTCTAAAGCTATAGCAATTATCAGTTTTGTATTGTCTTAGGGATAAATAGCCCAAGAGAACAGCAAGAGTCTAGAAATAAATCTATTTAATGCAGAAACATGATATATGAGAAAATTGGCATTGCAGATTAGTTTAGGGCAGGGGCAATGACAGATTGTTTAATAAAAGGCATTAGAACAATTGATTCATCACTGAACAAAAAATGAAATTGGACCCTTCACACATAAAAAAAATCAATTCCATAGAGTTTAAATATTTACCTGTGAAAGAAAAATTATAAAACTTTTAAAACAGAAAATAAAAGAATTCCTTTACGACCTATGGATAATTTAACATTTCTTAAATAAGAAAAAGACATCCACTTATAAAACACAATACATTTAATTATGTGGAATTTTTTTTTTTTTTTT